>NC_080109.1:5868863-6177045 GCF_950005125.1 Chionomys nivalis
GGCATGTCAAAACACAGCCGTTATCTCTAGCCCCCTTCTAACCTCCTTGGGTTTGATCCTACTGTGTGCTCTGTTCTGCCCCTCTTCTCCCCTATGCAGAAATAACTGGTTGTCATGTGTACATTTCCTTTCCCACTGCCAGGAGCCCAGATGTGAATGTTGAGAGGATCAGACATGTTCTCCTGTTCCCTTCATGTTAGTTTCTCCCTTCTATCTTGTCTCCTTTCCTTAGTCTCTCTGTGACTCCTAATAGCACCCACAGTTCTCCTTTCTTGATACCAAATCCTGCTCACCTCTTCTCCCAAGTACTTCTTCCTTGTGAATGGAAACTTCCACAGAAGAGTTGTGTGAGGCATCCTTACAAAAGTGACAACAACAACAACACATACACACACACAAACACACACACACAGACCTATTTTGTTGTTATCTGGATTCATAGGCTCTGGAGCTGAAGTTTTCAGTTATTGAATAAATTGGTTCCAACATCTTTCTCAAACATATGGAAACTATTATCCTACAGTTTTCCTTAGCCACATCCATTTAAACAGATAAATATGACTTCATAGTGTTGAAATTAAAATGTTATGGAATAAAAATAAATACGAACTTATAGACCTTAATGAAAGTGCATGTATCTTGATCTACTGAGAAAGATCAAATAAGCAGTCCTATAATGATTTCCACTTTTATTGAGGTTGCATATTTCCAATATGTTAATAAAAGCAGCTGATCAAATTCTGGGGACATTAGGCACCAGCTTCAGGGACCGAGCTCGAGTCTCCGTCCCCACATCTCTCACAGCTCCTGGTCCCTGTCTTCCTTTCACATCCTCTTCTTATCCCTTGCTGCTGTTTTATTTGTTGGGGTTTCATTGTTGTTGACATTTTAATGTGTTATTCCAAGGTGGGCTAGACGTGCCTGATGCATTTTGAATGGTCCAGAAGATTGACCATTTTTACTTTCTCACTTGTCACTAATTAGTTGGAAATTGCAAACGGCCTCATGGTTTATAAATCTTTCTACTTTTTCACACATCTCAAACCTAAAAAGACGACACTGTCAGACGTGCTTCTCCTAGCCTCTGACTACCATCTTCTTTGTATAAGACCCTGGGAGGGAGGAGACCCAGAGAAATGGCCAGTTAGTTCAGTTAAATTTAGATTCTTGTTTTTGCTCTTCTGACTGTCTTACCTTGACCCAGTAAGCTGACATCAGAGTTTAAGTCCTTGGAGAAGAGATGGATTTTAGTTTCTAGGTGTTTCAGCAACATTCTGGACAGCTGAACTCACCCCAGCCCTGGCCAGAAGCAATGCGGTAGCATTTGTCCAGCAAATCCGCTTTAATGGAGAAAGATGCACATGATTCGTTTGAGTTGCTCTTGGACACCTGCTTTCAAGCTCCTATGCCAACATATGTGGCAGGTCCAAATTATTCTCACTATCCAGCAAGCGAGAAGCGCTTCACACGCCAAAATGTAAAAAACAGACAGTCTCAGGTTCCCTTAATGACTTCATAATCAGTGATAGACAAATAGAAATAGACAGAAACTTGGTTTGCTAAAATGCAAACAGAAACACCAAGGCCAGCCAGAGCAGCATCATTTCATCCACTCAACAATTTAGATTTAATGCAGCCACAATAAATGCCTGAAGAGGTGAGAATGGATGGATGAATGGTATGGTATTCATGAAGAAAACTGGACTCTAGCAAGAATGTGAATTATGGAGGGAAGGAAAAAATGAAGAATGGTGGTATTAAGTAAAAATAAATGGTATTTTGGATGGCTTGTAGGCATGGCGAAAGCTCTGAGGTATAAAGAAGGCTTCGTAGCAGCTTAGGACCTAGAGCCAAGACAGGCATTAGAGCAAGGAATACATGCTGGAGGTGATCTTGGGGCAACTGTTATTCCATGTCCTATGCCAGCATGGTTTGTCACTGCCTCTGAGACGGGTTATAGAATGTTCACTTTATTATAGCTACTCAGTTCTGTTCTGAACAACTGTGAAAAAAAAATCTCATAGATCATAAAATCAGAGAACATTTGACAGTAGGAGCTATAACCATGAAGCCATGGTACTTTGAAATCCAGTTGTAATGAAAACCCAGGTGAAATATGAACTCAAGACTTCTTGGTTTACAGCACCAGAGTTTTAACTCTGTCCTAACAGTGACCAGTGGACACCAGTGAGTGCACATGTTAACTGTCATCCCACGAGATGGTACAAGAGAATCCAGATCTTCAAAGCTTTACCAGTGGCTTGTGTTTATTCCTTTAGCAGAGAAGAACCCCTACTGGGAAATAAAAATGTGTTTAAATCAAACTCAGATATTTTGACTCACAGTCCTACCTCATGTTAGATGTCATTCCTCCATGTTTTTCTATTTTGTTGCTGTCTTACTTACCTTTCTGTTGCCGTGAAGAGATGCGATGCCCAAGGCAACTCATCAAACCGAATTGGGTCTCACAGCTCCAGGGATTTAGAGTTAGTAGCCGTTGTGGCAGGGAGCATGGCAGCAGGCAGGCAGGCATGGCTGATGTTGGAGCAGTAGCTGAGAGCTTATACCTTGGTCCACAAGTGCAAGGCAGAGAGAGAGTTATCTAGGAATGGTGCAAACTTTTGAAACCTCAAAGAGCACCCTCCAACAAGGCCACGTCTACTATGCCATCCCAAACAGTTCCCCTAAGTGGGGACCAAGCATTCAAATACATGAGCATATGGGAACCGTTCTTATTCAAACCACCACAATTGACCAAACTAGTTTCTGTTGCTTTACCTTTGCTTACACCTACCTACACTGCAAGTAAATTTTATTTTTAGTACCTTGTCCTGGTTTCTGAGGCAGGTATTTTTGTGTTGCTGGGACTAAAATATGTCGAAGAGTAGGAAGAAGGCATGATTTAATTGGCTCGCCGATTCAGGTGGTTCCACCTCAGGTGCTTGATTGCCTGGGCTTGGGCAGAACACAGTGGCGTGGGACTGGGTGTCAGAGTTGCTTCAAGGCATCCTTTTAAACAGCAGGCAGAGACAAGAAGAGAGGGAACCAGTGTCGATTTCAGTCCTGTGACATGCTTCCTCCAGTCCTGACTCCCAACATTTCCACAGCCTCGCCAAATAGTAGTGACACCTGAGGACCAAACCATAAGAACACAAATCCGGAAAAAGGACATGTCATATTCAAACCATAAAGAAAATAATGTATGCATTTCATACTTTGCTTTTCCCTTTTTTCTAGCAACACTATTGGTAGTATTATAAAATAAAATAGCCGAACACGGAAATGTTGCTCTAAATATGGAAAGTTCCTAAGGACTGGTGTTATTAGCTTTATTAAACAAAAAATTGTCCAAGGAAGTCCCTAAAGCCATATGATGTGTAATCCATAATTAGAAGGAGCAAAGAATGATATGATATAGTAATCTCCTCTGCTTGGAAGCTGAGCTGTCTGATTAGTCACTGCAGCATGTATTCTACTTTAACATTTACGCTGGAGGAAATCATGGCAAACTTTTAATATGAGCTTTAATATTCTTTAGTCCGTGTACTTAAATACACAGACGTGCTCAACAAAGTCATTGCGCTTTGGTTGTTGGTATGAATTACCAACCTTACTTAAGTTGTAGCACAGTCAGGTACATCACCGAAGTTCTAGTTAAACGACTCAGTAATGTCTACTTAAACCATAGAGGGGGTACATATAGCATTGTCTCTCCAAATGAAGGCAAGGCTCAGCTTCAGAGAGATTTGTGAACTGGCCTAGGTCACAGGCTCACAAATACTCAGGGTTAAACTCAGGTTTATCTAATTCCCAAGTCAAGCATTTCTGCTGAGCATGCCAACACCAAAGTCATGTTACACACGGCTTGTGTGTGGTCTGTTATTTGGGCAGCTATTCATGTTCCCATACATGGATGAGCACGCTGATCCAGTAATCCGCAGTCCGTTTAGATCTACCAGGGATTACTTCCCCGGAAGGAGAAAGACACCACACAAACAGCAGTGGTACGGCGTAGTTGAGGGTCCAGGACAGGGAGGGGCGTGGCAGATGTGGGAGATGACAAGAAGGTCAGTGGTTTACGAAAGGCTGAAGCAAACACTTGAAGAAAGCGGGAGAGCATCGTGGCAACTGGGTCATGAAGTTGGTTGCCTTTGGTTGCCACACTCCGCAACTTAGACTGTATTCAGTGAATTCATCACAAAGTGGTGGAAGGTAAAGGAAGGGGCCATGACCAACCGATTCGGTTGCTGGTGTTCAAGTTTTTGAAGGACGTCTTTATGTTTTTAATGTATTTTCTCCCTGACACACATATATAAAACACCCAGAATCCACGTGGAACACATTGCATAGGTTATTTTTAATTGAAAATAGATTCCTTTCTTATATACTACATCCTGATTATAGCTTCCCCTCCCAGTTCCTCCCCCACCTCTCCTCCCCTCTGGATCCACTCCCTTTCTGTCTCTCATTAGAAAAGAGCAAGTGTCTAAGAAATGACAACCAAACATGACAAAATAAAATAGAATAAGATTAGATAAAGTCTGAGAATAAGGCAAGAGATAAAAGCATTGGAGAAAGCAGTGTCAGCAATGGCTAATTCAATAGTAGACCCCAAATAAAGGCACACAATGATGTGACACAATCATGTGAGTAAAAAGGCAGGCAGTCTCTGTAAGTGTGTTACATACTCTTTAATCAGTGGGTTCTCTACAGTGAGGAGCTGGTATTGAGAAAGCATTTGTGAACAAAAGCGTCTTTCCTCACCTGTGACGTCACGACAGTAGAAAGCATCATATGTGCAAATAATTTCAGCTACTTAGTTCATAGGACCAAAGCGTGGCATCTATAAGAAAATAGTTTTTACTGTACTTTGTTAATATTTTGAATAATGGCACCACTCAGGGTAAGTTTGTGCACAGGTTTATGTGCCTGTCTGTGTTCACCTGGAGTTTTCTTTGGGGGGGGGGCATGGAAGGATGCATTTTTCTTTATAGAGAAAGAATCTGTAAGAGCAGAATGCAATGGGGCCTGAACCTGAAGCTGCACTGTTCACTCTGGACCAGGAATCCCCACACTCCCTCAGAACAGTTTTTAATTTCCGTAAAAACTGCATAACTGTAGTCGTGCTAACTGATTCGTTTGGAAAAAAAATCCTTAAAATAGGAGAGAATACATCCACTCATTCTTGCAAACAATAATGTAGCCAAAAGATCCCTGAAAGCGACCTTTTGCAGATACATTATAAAGCATTGCAATTGCTTCTGTGTGAGTAGACAAAAATACAGATTCATAAGGAAAAGTCTACACCTCTTCAATATACTTATGAAGATTAAGGACTCACCTTCAGCTGCACCAAGTCGGGCTCTCCTAGTTGGTAAATTTCTTGCTGATATAAACTAAAGACACATTTGAAAATTTTGGGGCAGGATCTCAAAACGACACTTGCCAGGAAATCAAATGTATTCTGGAATTTCAAAATCAGTGAACTAAATCAAATTCATGCTGGCTGGCTAAAGGAATTTCTTAAACGTGGGCTACGCCATTTGATCGTCTGTTATAAGCAGTGAACACTGTCACAGCTACTTTTCTTTTTCTGTGTTAAAATGCCGTGAACTTCCAGGGGATTAGAGTCATGATGGCGGAGTGAGCACAGCAGGTGGCAGGCAGATGGAGCAGGAGTTGAGAGCTGGCATCTCACCCAGCCAGCAGGAAGCTGGGAGCACTAACTGGGGATGGCCAGAGTCCTTGGAAACCTCGGAGCCCACTGTCTCCGTTACTTTCCTATTACTGTGAGACACTGTGACCAAGGCAACAAACATATAGAAGAAAGAGTTTGTTTGGGTTTCCAGATTTAGAGAATGAGTCCATGGCCATCCTAACCAGGAGCGTGGCAGACGGTGAGCAGACACGGCGCTGGAGCACTAGCTGAGAGCTTACGTCCTTCCTGACAAGCTGAGGTGGGGGGGAGTGGGGCTGAAGGGAGAGGGAGAGAGTGCACACAATCTAACTGGAACTGACGTGGGCTTCTGAAACCTAAAGGCCCACGTCTAGTGACAAACCTCCTTCAACAAGGCCATGCCCCCCTAATCCTTCCCAAACAGTTCCACTAACTGGGGTCCAACTATTCAAATATATGATCCTATGGCATCCATTCTCTTTCAAACCACCATACCCACCCACGGACACACATTTTCTCCAGCAAGGCCACACATCTGAATCTTCCCCAAACAGCTACCAAGTAGGGATCAAATATTCAGAGGTCTGATGCTTAGAGAGGGGGACATCTCATAACCACCACAAGCACTGCTCCAATTATCGGAATTGAGCTCCTCTGGGAAAGCTGACTTCTAGTTTAGAACGTACAATGTACGCTCTAAAGTCTAAGTGCAATCACTCTGAGGTTTTTAGCCATTGTTTGGTGACAAGGGCGTTGTGAGGAATCAGGGCTAGCCCCACAGGTGGAGGCTTTACTGAAGAGCTAGCCATGATTTAAAACATTAAATTTCTTAATCTCTTTCTTGCCTTACTTTCCTTCACCATTTCTAAAAAAAAAAAAAAAAAAAAAAAAAAAAAAAAAAAAAAAAAAAATGTTAAGTTTCCTTAGTCTAATTGTTGACAGACAGAATCTGTGGGCCCTAGAGTTTCCGAAAGGCTGCTGAGGGGCAGCGTACTCTGAGGAAACAAGAGACGAGGTCTCTTGACTGACTACACCAATCTCAAACATCAGCGTTGTTGGCAGACATTGCATCGAGAGGTAGAGGCTGGAGAAAAGGTCCACTTTCTGCGCATATTAAAGATAGCTTCCCAGCGTCATGACTTTGAGTTCTGTCCTAAATGCGGTAACTACAGAACTAGTCATCATTCGTAGCCTCTTTCCTTCTACTCTGTGTGCTTAGCACAGTGTACCTAGGGCCAGTAAAGTCGTAAAGAATCACTGGGGGACAACACGAAAAGACCCTTCACCCATAGGAATTTCATTCTGGCACTGGACAGAAGGTAAGCTCATTGTCTGAGTCTCATTTCCTGTGACTGTGATAAGATACCCTGACAAAAGCGATTTCCAGGAGAAAGGGTCTCCTTGGCTCACAGTTACAATTGCGTGAAAGTCAAAATAGCAGGAAGCAGGGGTCGCATTACAAACACAGCCGGAAACAGACCAGCGAATTAGTGACTTCATGCTCAGCTCTCCCTCTTCTGTTCATTCAGCACAGGGCCAAGCCCATGAAATAGGATTGCACATCTTCAGGATGGGCCTTCCCACCTCAGTTCACCCAGTGTAACAATAATGATTACAGAAGAGGTCTTAAACTTGAGTGGGAGGACGAAGGAGAATTTGAAGAGGGGAAAAGGTGGGGCGGATATGATGTAAATACAGAAATTCTCAAAAACATTAAGTTTTAAGAAAGAAAATTCCTCCCATGCATGGCCATGAGTCAGCCTAATCTAGAGAACTCCCTATTTAGACTCCCTTCCCACTTTATGTTTTATTGAGCCAAAAATCAAAACTATTCATCACGCTAATAAATTTCTCAATATGTTCTGAAGAAAATAAACACATGGGCTAGGATAGTAACGAGCAAGGAATGCGGGGGAACGTTAGCTGGAACAATCCTAAACAGCATCTCCCATCCAAGTACTAACCAGGTCCAGCATGCTTCACTCCAGATCAGGGCAATGTTTTACTAGATATAAACAGTCTTTCTAGGGCAGTGTTACTTACGAGAAGAACCCCTTGCCTTGTAGAGACCTAGACAACAATAATCCAAATATCCAGAAAGATAGACTGACTCACAAAAAAGACCTGGAGAAGCTGAGAACACAGTAAGGGTAGCGCTGACAGAGGGAAGTCAGCCAGGGGACAGCTGTGACCTATTCATAGACGATCTGAGAGTAAAAGTGAAAAAGGTGTATGTTACTCTAGGGACTGTGAGGTCCCAGAGGAATTCTGGAGGGAGAACACTTTGTAATCTCGTTTTTTTGAAGAATATTCTAGGTGGTGTATGATGACCAGGCTGGCAAGAGACTGAGAGGAAGTCAGAAGGCCAAGCAGAGGACAGCTACTGTTCAGTCAGTCAGCCTGGTTATCCACACACGGGACACAGAAGAGATGAGGAGTTTACACACTGTTTGTGTACAATCATACACAAACGTTCTCTAGCACTTGAAAACCAGATGAAAAATGAGAAAGAAACTTGCTTACCCCTAGAAAATAAGAGGATATAAAATGACTCAAAACGGTCAATCATTTTCAGTTTTAAAAAAGGAGGGAGGAGTATGTAGGAGTCTAGATCTTCTCTCCCCAATCATGCTTGCCTCTTCCCTGCCACAGATGTGCATCTAACCCACTTAGCAATCTTGAGAGCTGGATATAGAGGGGTATCCAGCAACCAGTCACACAAAGCGAGGTCTGGTGGCAATGGCTGTATCAAAGTGCAACTGGAGATGGGGGAAAGCAATCCTCCCTCACTACTTAACTTAGTGACCGGAATTGGCAACCATGTCCATCACAAGCTTTACTCTTAATTTGAGGTGGCAGCATGGACAGAGAAAGGAAGTCATCCATCCAGCAACATCAATGAAGTGCTTGCTAGCAGGCCTGTCCGTGACGAGGCAATCACCAAAGAGCATAAATATTGGCCGGTTCCCGATAGACACTTATAAGACATGATGGAAGATGCCGACAATTCCTTCCACATAAACCACACGCGACAACACGTGTTTTTTTTTAAAATATTTATTTATTATGTACACAATATTCTGTCTGCATGTATGTCTGCAGGCCAGAAGAGGGCACCAGACCTCATTACAGATGGTTGTGAGCCACCATGTGGTTGCTGGGAATCGAACTCAGGACCTTTGGAAGAGCAGGCAATGCTCTTAACCACTGAGCCATCTCTCCAGCCCCGACAACACGTGTTTGACATAGAGTGCTTATAACTTTATGGACTGGTGTTTGATGGGATATTTGACAGAGTCCATGAAATATGATTTTAGCACAGCTATTAGTTACCATATAACTAACCTGGAAGTAAAGACAGGTGGTCGTGCAGAGGTAATGAACATCTCCACTTGGATGTCAGCCAAGGCAGCGGTGAGTAGGTGCTTCAGATTCCTTATTGTTCACTTAACCACACTAGGTGCCTAGGAGTTAGTGAACCCTATATCTAAAAATAAAAAATGTTTAAGAATCTGTTCAGGGGTTGCAGAGACAGCTTGGAGTTAAGGAAATTTGTTGAGCTTGCAGGGGACACCTGTCTGGGTTCCAGAACCCACATGGCAGCTGCATGTTGGAGTTGTAACTGTAACTCCAGTGTTGAGATAGGTGGAGGCCTGGACTGACCAACTCCGCTACTACCCAGGCCGACATCCAGGACTTTGGAGTTGGCCCTACTCATTATCTACCCCACCTGGGAACTGCAGGAGCTTATGAAGGAAGTTGCCCAACTATAGCCAAAGAATCTCGATGACTCCCAACAGAAGGTTATCTGAGAGAAGTTTTCATAAGGATTCAATATCAATGATGTACCAGAAGCCAGAGGCCTTGAACCTGACCAACAACTCATTGCAAGGAACCTTTGCAAGCTTGCTCAAGAGGGCAGACTGCATAACACGCCACAGCTCCCAAGGCTCCTTGACAAATGAATATATGATGGAGAGATAAGAAAGACAAAGGAATGAAGTGTCTGAGTCTGGGGGAAGGGTGCAAGGGTGGAGGACAGACATGCAAGAACTGGAATATGAATGAGTTTGGGGTACACGATAAGAAACTCACAAAAGCATCAATAAAACTATGTTAATTAAAAAAGAAATACATAAACACAACATGGAGAAACCTCAGTTGTTCTGCATTGGAAAATGTGTCATCCATGTGTCTTTTATGCAGAATGGGGAGCCCTGATTAATGTGTAGAACATCTCACAATTGCAAATTGTTTATACTACACCCTCAAAAACCGGTTCTTAACATCCTAGGATTTAAAAAACAAAACAAAGCAGGAACAACAGCAAAGGTATCCTGTGTTCCCAGAGCATTTTTGTTCGCTCTTTATGCGGAGCTCTAACAGCCATGAGATGTCTTCCCCTGCCCCAGGCGAGCTTCAGCTCAGATACTGAGCTCAGAACTGTAGACATGACTGCACAGAGACAGACAGGTTAATGCCACAAGTGGGTGGCTGGGGAAGCACAGCAGAGAAAAGCTAACCAACGTTGACAGGACTCCAAAGAACAGAGTGAAAATCAAGTGGCCCTGAAGACATCACTGCACTGCTCAACAAGATAAATATTCCATTGGGGGAATTAGGGAAACTTCGCAAGTCAAGCCAACAACTGTCTGTCAGAGGCCCGTGTGGAGCTCTGGCATACACTTTGCTACAGAGGAGATATAAGAAATGAGGATCTAAGTGACATGGGAAGGAGAATCAAGAAACTATTTCTTTTGTTCTTCTTTCCTTTAATTGAAAATCCATACAATATATTCTGATTACTGTTTCCTCTCCCCCATCTCCTTCCAGATCCTCCCTACCCATTCACTTCCTTGATCTCTCTCCTTAGAAAACAAACGGGTAAAAAGAAGAAAGAGAGAAAAAGAAAAAGCACAAGAAACACAGAGAGAGTGGCATGACACATACATGCATACACATAGAAACAGAAAATTGGAAATTATAATACGCAAGCAGAAGACTAGCTAGATTTTTTAAATAGCAAAACAAAGCAATATGAGACAAAAATAACACTGAATTGTTGGTTTTTTGTTGACCATGTACTGTTGGACATGTACCCAGTGGGACTCCATTGAAGAAAACTAACTTTTCCATAGCAAGATGATGTCAATTGGAGGCAGCTTCAGGGATAGAAATGGGGACTTGTCTCCTCTTCCCCTTCAGTGCCGGAACTCTGTCTGACTTGAACTTGTGAAGGTCTCGTGCACACTGTCACAGTCTCTGTGGATTCATATGTGTATGTGATAACCTTATAGTACCACAAACACTTGTCAGTGGGGATGAAGGCTCTGGTTAGGCACCAACTTGACTTCTCCATGTCTCCATAAGATTCTAAGTCTTATCTTCAGCAGTTAGGACTTTCCATCAATTTGTGGAGACCAGCCAATAGCCTTGGCACATAGCTATTTGGTATTGGGTTATTTGGGTATTTCCATAGGGCCTCTTTGACCAACAATACAATTAGATGTAACCCTTTCCTGGTACTTGAAGTTTCACTTGGAAGTGAGAAATGTCTAGTTGGGGCACTATCTCCCCAATTTCATATATATACATAGCAGCTTCTACAGTAGTAGACTTCCATATGACCTCTCAAATATTAGTGTTACATCTTAGTATCAGCCGTCTCCATGTTCCCTCCCTTGACCCTCCCCATTTAATCATCCTGTTCCAGTCTCTCTCTTGTCATTCCTTACTATATATTTATTTCCCCTTCCTTGGAAGATGCTCCCCTCACCACTTACTTTATACCTGATCCCTGTGGTCTGATGGATTATGGTTTGCCTTTCAAAGGCTTGAAAGCTAAAATCCTCATTTAAGATTTGTGTTTTGAGGGGGCTGGAGAGATGGCTCAGTGGTTAAAAGCACTGCCTGCTCTTCCAAAGGTCCTGAGTTCAATTCCCAGCAACCACATGGTGGTTCACAACCACCTGTAATGAGATCTGGTGCCCTCTTCTGGCCTGCATGCATGCCTGCAGGCAGACTACTGTATACTTAAAAAATAAATTTAAAAAAAAAAGATTTGTGTTTTGAGGTCAGCATTACCTCACTCAAGATGATGTTTTTTTCTAGCTCCATTCATTTATCTGAGCATTTCATGACTTCATTTTTTTAAAGCAGTAATGTTCCATTGTGAAAATTACTACATTTTCTTTATCCACTCATTTCTTCGTGGACATCTAGGCCATTTTCAACTCCTGGCCCTTATGGAAAGAGCAGCTATGAAGATGGTTGAGCAGGTGTCTCTATGGTAGGAAGTTGAGTTCTCTAGATATATGCAAAAGAAGGGTATACATGGATCTTGAGGTAGATCTACTCCCAGCTCACTGAGGAGCCACCGCACTGATGTCCATAGTGGCTGTACTAGTTTAGACTCACACCAACAATGGTTGAGTGTTCGGCTTACCATCATCACCAGCATGAGCTGTCATTCGTTTTATTGATCTTGGTCATTCTGATTGGTGTAAGATAAAAGCTGTAAGTAATCTTGATCTGCATTTCCCTGATGACCAAGGAAGTTGAATATGTCTTACTTGTGTTTCATCTTATAGTGGTTCTATATTTAATTATACCCCATTTTTAAATTGGGTTATTATGGTTTTTTATTTATTTTTATTTAATGTGCATTGGTCTTTTTATCTGCATGTATGTCTGTGAGAGGGTGTTGGATCTCGTGGAGTTGGATTTACAGGCAGCTGTGAGTTGCCTTGTGGGTACTGTGAACTGGACGCAGCTGTGAGCTGCCGTGTGGGTACTGTGAACTGGACCCAGGTTCTTTGGGAGAGCAGCTAGTGCTCTTAAACGCTGACCCATCTTTCCAACCCTTGTTTTCTTAATGTCCGGTGTTTTAGTTCTTTATAGATGTTAGATATTAACTTTCTATTGGAAGTATAATTGGTAAGGATCATTTCCCATTTGTAGGCTGCCACTCTATCCATTGCTATACAGAAGTTTTTGAATTTTATGAGGTCCCATTTATTGATTGTTGTTTTTAGTGCCTGTCCTATCAGTGTTCTGTTCAGAAAAACTTGTCCTGTGCCATATGAGTTCAAGGATATCCCATATGTTTTCTTCTGTTAGATTCAGGGTGTCTGGCCTTTCGTTGAGTTTTGCGCAGGGTGGTAAATATAGATCTTCGTATTCTACATACAACTTTCCAGTTTGATCATCTTGTTAAAGATGCTATCTTTTTTTAATCAATGTGTATTTCTGACTTCTTAGTAAAAAAAAAAAAAAAAAAAAACAGAAGTCCATAGATGTGTTGACTTATGTCTAGGCCTTCAGTTACATTTCATCGATCAACAGGTTTGTTTTTATGCCAATATGATGCTGTTTTTATTACTATAACTCTGTATATAAATTGAAATTGAAATCTAGGATGATTCTACCTAAAAAGGAATTCAACAATTCCTTTTTCTATTCAGAATTGTTTTAGCTATCCTGTGTGTGTGTGTGTGTGTGTATATTGCTCCGTACGTGTGTGTGTGTTGTGTGCGTGTATGCGTGTGTGTGTGTGTGTATCTCTCACTCTCTGTGTGTGTGTGCATTGTGTGTGTTTCCACATGGAGCTGGCAATTGTCCTTTCAATTTCCTGTGAAGAGTTGCATTGGAATGTTGGTGGGGATTGTGATGGATATGTAGATTTTGGTAGGTTGAATAAAAATGCACTGAGAGCATGGAAGATATTTTTATCTATTGGTATCTTATTTCTTTCTCCAATTCTTTCGGTTATCCCAAGATGTTTTTGAGGCTACTGTGAAAGTTACTGTCTCCCTGGTTTTTTTCTTATTTCGTTTCAGTTCATAAGGAAGGGTTACTGGTTTTTGTGAGTTAAGTTTGTAACCTGCAACTTTTCTGGAAGTGTTTATCCTTTGTAGGGGTTTCCTGGTGGAGTCTTTAGGGTCATTTATATACGCAATTCTTTCATCTGCAAATAAAGATATCTTGACTCCTTCCTTTCCTATTTTACCCTCTCGATCTTTTTCAGTTGTTTTATTGCTCTAGTGAAGATTTCAAGTGCTATACTGAATGAGCATGGAGAGAGGAGGCAGCCTTGTCTTGTTTCTGGTTTTACAGGAAATGCTTTGGATTTCTTTCCATTTGGGTTGATGTGGGCTGTGGGCTGGAAACTGCCTTTATTGTGTTGATGTATGTCCCTTGTATCCTTATGCTCTCCAGGACCCTTGTCATGAAAGCATGTTGGATTTGTCTGCATCTGAGATGATCATGTGGTTTTTGTCTTTCAGTTTGTTTATGTTGTGGATTATATTCATCAATATACATATGTTGAACCATCTCTCCCTCTCTAG
This sequence comes from Chionomys nivalis, assembly GCF_950005125.1. Classification (NCBI taxonomy): domain Eukaryota; kingdom Metazoa; phylum Chordata; class Mammalia; order Rodentia; family Cricetidae; genus Chionomys; species Chionomys nivalis. Next base: position 5,882,889 of record NC_080109.1, read on the forward strand.
AACCAAACTTACTTGACCATAGAGGATAATCTTTTTTGATGTGTTCTTGGATTTGACTTCCAAGTATTTTATTGAGAGTTTTTACATCTTGTTCCTAAAGAAAATTGATCTGTATTTTTGTCTTTGTCTATAGGTTCAATGACCTATAGACAGCTATATGGAAATGTGATTGTACAAAAAGGGTCTCTTAGGAGGGGGGCAGACTGGGTGGGACAGAGATCAAGAAGATCTGTGTGTTTGAACTCTTCCTAGCCTCTCTGCTAAGTTTTTCTTTCTCTCAAGTAGGCATGCCACAGAAGATCTCTGACATATTGTGAGACAAGGGCAGGTCGCAGAAGCTCTTTATAGCTAGTACTTACACAGAAAACCAAAGAAAGGTCAGGGCAGTATTTTTAGATTTTATTGCTAACTTTTGAGAAAGTTCCAGTTTCTATGACCTACCATGGGGAAGAAGAATTCCAGCTTCTGTGGCTTCACTAGTGAAGTGGAGGCGGAATGAGCAAGGCAAGAGTAAATCAAAACCTGTGCTTCTGAGTCTGCTTCTGACATCACTTTAGGGTCTCAGTTCTTCTGAGTCCAACATGCCTCCCAAAGTGGAATCATGCTTTAACACTGGTTAGGTATGAAATTCAATTGCTACAAATTAACAAAAGCCAGATTCAAAAGTCTTGACTATTTCAGTCAGACATTGAGTCACTCAGTACAGATTTACTACATCAAGATGTTTCATGAGTGTTCAGTAGACACATCTCAAATCTCACACAAAGTCTAACATGCTCTCTTGGTTTCCTGCTGTATCTGTTTAAGTTAACATGGGTTTGTGGTGCTAACACACTCTTCCAGAAAATGTCCTCTGCCTGTGCTCCCTACCTTGAGCAGGATAGACTTGAATTGTCAAAAACTCCTGAAATGTTCTTGCTAACTCAGCCCATTGTCCAATAATCTTCACGGTTATCACTAATGTGGATATTCCCCACTGATAATAGTGGCACAAACTGCAGTCTTTTTCCCAAGACTCTCATCCAAAACAAAACCGTCACTGTTTCCAAAATAGTAGAACAGCTGCACTCACCCCTACTTGCTAGTGTCCAGCTACGTCTTAATTCTCTTGGGATCCATTACAAAATCTCAACAATAAGATAAAAAATCTTAAAAATAGTGAACTGTCTGCTCCACAATGAGCAGTCTGTGGATGTTTCTGTTATGCATTTCTGTGGTTTGGAAGACTGACTCGTAGAGGTATATTTTAAGCTTAGTCCCCAGACAGTGACACTAATAAGAGGCACAGGGATCTTTAAGAGGTAGGACCTTTTGGAAGGATATTGTGTCACTGGGGATGTGCATTTGAAGAAGATGTCAAAACCCCAGTCCTTCCTTCTTCCTCTTCGCTGACTGGCTGGCATAAAGGCGAGCTGTAGATTTCACTGTGATGCATTGTCCTCTGCAACAGGCCATTGGTCATAGACTAACATCACAAAAACTCTGAGCCAAATAAACCTTTCCTTTTTTAGGGTGTGTTTTTCACATATTTCGTGGCAATTATGGAAATCCAGCTACTCCATTGTAAGTGTTGCAGTTACGAAGTAAAACGTATAGGGTATCCTGGTCGTCAGAAGCTGAGGAATTCCTGAAGAGTTACAGCCAAACATCATGGGACATCTGGATAGTCAGGTGACAGGCAGGCTGGCATGCTTTCCTAGGGATGTTATTTTGCAAACCTTTGGGTGACTTTCCAGAGAGGTTCATTATCACGTCTCGTATTTGCCAGTCCTACAACAACACGATGTCTTCCTTCTGCTGTAAGGAACTAACGCCATAATCAAAGGGAAACATTCTTCCCATGTCTTTACAGGTCGCCTTCAGTGTCTTCAGAACTTTCCCAGAGCTCTGCCTCCTGGCTGTTTGTCCTGAGCAATTGTGCCCTGAAGGCATTTGGGAGCCCATAGGAAGGTGTTCTGTGTTGGGGGTGTAAGGAGTGGCAGGTGGCGGAGCATGCTAGAGAAAGTCTCTGCAGGGAAGGCGGTCCACGGTGGGGGCTAAAGTGGTCAGTCGAATTATGTTGAAGTAACAGAAAGCAGATTCCTCACTGTTAGAAAAGCAGGGAGAGAAACTTAATGAGAGAAAAAAAAATCAGCCTTAGTCTTGTGGTACTGCGTGGGAGGAGGGACTCGGGGTTCAGTATCGAGAGACAGACTGGTAAGTAAATGCAGAAGTCTGCATGCACAGATCCGAGCAACTACACAGTCCCAGTCCATCCACTGAGGACACTGGGGAAACAACATCCCCGTAGCCTTGTATGCTGAGTCCTTAACTTGGTTTCTAAACACAATTCAACCCCCCGGAGGAGCCAGAACTCAGAGAAATGGTGGATTTGAAGCCACAACAGGCAAAATAGATGATTCTGGAAAAAATCATTCAGTGTCCGAAAGCATGGAAGTCCTCAGAGACCAGTGGGTTCTGTTGAGGCTTGAGATGATCAAAGTCAGCTTGAGGTTCCCACCACCAAAGATGAAGAAATTTGGGGAAAGGGGTACAAAGAGACCAGTAAGATGGATCAGCTGGCTAAGCATTCGTCATTGGTTCAATTCCTGGTCCTCGGAGCTGTCTTCCAGCCTTCACACATGTGCCCTGGTACCCTTGCCCGCTCATCCCCACATTCCGCACATATACACAATAATAACGATTTTTAAAAGAACCAAAGGTGGCTCCAGATAAAACTAAAGACATAAGAAATCATCTCGGGGCTAAACCTAAACTTGTCCCATTTACTTACAGGGTATTTGGGAGCCCCAGCTTGAATAGAACCTGAGAGTCCCGTGGCAAAGGCATCTCAGTGTTCATCTGATTTTGATGGTTGTGTCATGTTGTGGAGAAGGCCTTTACTTGTAGGGAATATATAGCAAAGTGTCTGGGGGTAATAACAGGGAGCACTTTACTCTCGGACATTTCAGGGAGATGAAAAGATTCTTAGCCCGTATTTGCAGGTGCTCTGTCAGTTGGAGAATTTAAAATTGTAAATTAACATCAATCTATTATAATATTAATTATATTATAATTATATCATAATGTTATGGAAATAGACGAATTTCATGGTACAAGCACATAAGAGAATTTGGGAACCAAGATGTATTGTCCTTTTGTGAACTGCCTTTATTTTAGGTTGAGGTCTGGCAGGGATAATTACTGTGCCCAACTCTTTGAGGTCATAGATTCAATCCCCACCACTTTGGCACTCATAGAGGTGTGGGGGCAGTAGATAAAGAAAGAGAGGTTGGTAAGAGAATCCTAGGAACAGAAGCCAGTATGAGCATTCTAGTGAGGCAGAGACTCAAGAAAGCAGCCACAGCCACCATAGATGGTAATGCCAGGTTCCTGCTCTAACTGGTCCAGGGGACAAATGTGTGGGAACTATGAGGGGACCACCTTTAGTGCTATGTGTGTATTAACTGTCTCCAAATATTGCATCTCTCTCCCTCTTCCCCAGTCACTTCTGGGAGTGCACAGGATGTCAACTGTCCCCTTGGTTTCTTCCCCTGTGGGAACATTACCAAGTGCTTGCCCCAGCTGCTTCACTGCAATGGTGTGGACGACTGTGGGAACCGAGCAGACGAGGAAAACTGCGGTGAGTGAGGAGCCGGATCACAGCCAGCAAGGCCTGGCCACGCCAACCTGGAAGAGAACTGAGTGTGTAGGGGCAGGGGGTTGATTGGCTTCCGTATCTACTTTGGGAAAGGACCAGAATCAGCACAAGACACCCCAAGACCAAGTTCTCAGCACAAAGGAAATTTATTTGTCCTGGAGGTGTAGTAGGAAGCTGCTTGTTCATTCCTGGCCATTCATACTTGAAATAAACACACAGAAACTATGTTAATTTAAACACTGCTTGGTTTATTAGCTTAGGCGTCTCCTCCTCCTCCTCCTCCTCCTCCTCCTTCTCTTCTTCTTCTTCTTCTTCTTCTTCTTCTTCTTCTTCTTCTTCTTCTTCTTCTTCTTCTTCTTCTTCTTCTTCTTCTTCTTCTTCTTCTTCTTCTTCTTCCAGATAGGGTTTCTCTCTAGCTTTGGAGCCTGTCCTGGAACTAGCTCTTGTAGACCAGGCTGGATTCAAACTCACAGAGATCTGCCTGCCTCTGCCTCCCAACTGGTGGGATTAAAGGTGTGCATCACCACCACCTGGCTTAGTTTAGGCATCTTATTAACTAACACAACTTAAATTAACCCATTCCTATTATTTTATATTTTACCACAAGACTGTGACCTATGGGTAGGTGTATTTCTCCTTTGGCAGCTACATCGCATCTCCCTGACTCTGCCTTCTTTCCTCCTCTATATGCTTGAAATTCCTGCCTCACTCTAGTCTGTCCTGCCATAGGCCACAGCAGCTTTATTCATTAACCAAAGAAAGCAACATATATACAGAATGACTTCCCATATCATTTCCCCTTTTCTGTCCAAATAAAAAGGAAGGTTTTAATTTTAACATAGCAAGATTACATACAACAAAACAGTTAACAAGCAAGAACTATAGTTACAATATTTAGCCTACAATATTTGGCAAATTAAGGAAAATACTCTATTATCTATCATATCTTTGTGAGTCTAAAGTTGTATATATAATTTATCTTTTATCATAAATAAGGAACACTATTACTATAAACATCTATTCTTCAACTCCATCAAAGACCCCAGAAAGACATAATATTACTTAAGAAAACAGGAATTTCATTGTAAGCAACTTCCAAAACTCTAGAATTGACAGAGACATCTTGCTGCCTGGACAGTCGCTCAAAGTTCTCCTGTAACATTGGGCATCCATCTTTAGCCTACAGACTCATAGTATCTCACAGGGTTTTCCATGCAACGGGAAATTTGAAAGATCATTTCATCTATATTGGCAGTTTGTTAGTCACTTTCCTCTGTTTCCTGCAGAGTGTCTGGAAAACTCTTTCATGGAGCAGGAACCTTGAAGGAACATCTCACCTTCTTTTGGCAACTTCAGCAGTCATTTTTCTGTGGGTCCTGCATGTCCAGTTTATACAGCATACCATCAAGCAATCCAGACAAGAACAGTTTCTTGCCCAAATGGCTAGCCTTGTCACATTGAAGGCAAATTCCATAATGAGTTTTTTCTAAGCTCTTCAACCTCTCTGAAGTAATTGGTGTTTTTAGAAACAGATATATCTCACTGTTGAGAAAAGTCTAAGTTCTTAAAACATTTTAAATGCCCTATTCTGAAAGTCTTTGAAAAGTTTGAAGAATACCTGTCCATCTGAAATATATCTCTATATATCTAGAAAACCTGATTAATATGACTACAAACTTGACTATTATAGATGACTATTTATTAACCTGTATTTCTTAATTATATATTACATTTTTAAATGAGCTATATAAACACAATACTTTAATCAAGAGCAGAAATATACATATAACAAAATTGACCTTAAATTTGTATCAAAAACCAAGATCCATACCAATGCAAAGTATTGATCTCTGTATCATATCACCCTTTAAAGGAAAACAAATATTTAAACAATATTTGGGAATTTGGGCATAGTTCTCTCCAAATGCTCCCTGCTGATTGGGGACACTGTTAATCAGGTCTTTCATGGGGCATCCTGTGTGGTAGGTCCATCTCAGCCAGCAGTCCTGAAGCTGTCACAGATGCTGGACCATCTGGGCCATTGCTTCAGGAGGTCTTGTTTAATGAAACAATATTAGCTGGTTCAAGTTTCTGAAACTTTAAATTACAAATTTATCAAAACCACTTGAATGCCTGAAGCTGGTTCACCGCAAAACAAATCTGTTAATCGATATACAAGCTAGTAATATTCTCACTTGTGGGAAAATATGAGGCTATTTTTGGAAGGCGGAAACATACATACAATGCTAAGACTGGATGCACTGTATAAATGATAAGCCTGCAGGAGGCCTCACTGCCTACTCTGGGCATTCCAGATTTGCAAAGCACCAACCCTAATGGCCGAAACTTCCTTTACACACAGAACCGAAAGGAGACAGGTTTAAAAACCTCCACTCTGAGTAAGCCTCGCTCAGCTTATATCATAGAGCCAGCACTTGGGCCTTGAGAAAAAGGTCATTTCCTGTAAATGAATCTTATAATCACAAACAAACTCAAATCATCTTCCTAATAGGGTGTGACGTAACCATTTTCACCCAACTCCTGCATGTGGGAATCCCAGGGCAATAGCCAAGAATGGTAAAGTGCTAACAACGTCTTCAGTTTCACTGCCTGAGGCTCCTCTGGCCGAGCTTCTCACCTGGGCTAAGGTGCAGAACTGCAAGATGCACTTTCTCTTCCTTTGTGACCACAAACATCCATGTGTTTGATCCCCAAGCTAAGCAGACAGAACTGAAGCTGCTCTGTTTAGGAAAGCGGTCTGTCACTGAGCCACACCCTGCAGCCTCAGGCTTTTATGGTTTGTTTTGCTTGGCTTTGTTTTGCTTGGCTTTGTTTTTGTTTGGTTTAACACCTTCCCCCTGGTTGTATTTTCACTGCTTCTCAGTTTGGAACACTCTCTCTCCACAGGGGGTAAACCAAGTGCAGACACTTAACTCATGAGTGAAAGCTTCACTTGCCTTTGAGTGAGAGGTCCGCAAACATTTCAAAGAATAGCATTTGCTAAAATCACCGAAAATTGCAATGCAAACGCAACTGTGATCTGTCCGCGGCCAGCCGCTTCCCTCCGCACCTGCTTGGTATTTGGACACAGTCCCAGGTGGCGTCCGGTCAGGCGGAATGGGTTCCAGGAGGCAGAAGCCGGGTAACTGTCTCAAGTTCACCAGTAAAAGTAGGTCTTCCGCGTAAAAGGAAACGCTAACTTTAGTGACAGTCTTAAAGAGACCATATTAAAGAATAAAAATAATAAGTTGCCGTCCTTGTGATAATAATCTTTACTCTGGTGCATTCCTCAAGACTCCCTAGTCAGCGGCGCAAACACAGACAATAAGGCATTCAATAAAGCTGGCTCAGTCTCCAAAATTTCTACTTCAGTGCTGGCCTGAAGGGTGGTAAACAACCCTTCTCTTTTCTTTAAAAAAAAAAAGTGTCTATCACTATGGATGAGTAAAAGGATTCAGTGAAGGCTGGAGACAGAGCTCAGCAGTCAAGAGCGCTTGCTACTGCCACTCAGCTGCCCGCAGAACCATCTCTAACTCTAGCTCCAGAGGATATGATTCCTTCCAAGAGCAGCACACACATTATACACACATACAGAGAGACAGAGCGGGGAGGAGCTTGAGGATTAAATGAGATGCTATATAAGAGGTGTTTAGCAGAAGAGACATAAGACGCTTCTGTGACCGCCCCCCAAGTTTATGTATGAGTATCCTACCCTGTAACATGTTAAATGTTAGCTCTGATCAAACCTCTAACATATCCAAGCATGTACTACTGCTGTCTGTCCTTGCCAGCGTGGGCTGGCGCGCTCAGAAGAGCCTGCAGAATCCACCACCATCTGTAGAGTCAGGTGATTACAAGTAGGAGCTTGTGTTGTTCTGATTTCCCTGGCCAGCTGTGGCTTTTTATTTCTTCCCTTTATGGTATCTGAATAATTTATGCTCCCAAGGCTGCTCACTTTTAAGACATCCATATTTAAATTCTTGCTAATGCTAATTAAATTAAACCAGAAATGTGGTCTTTTCAGAATATATAAACTTCATGAATATCTGATGAAGCAGTATTAGATATATTTCCAACTATGCAAAATAAAGTGTTTTAGCTTATATAGATGGAAAGAATTCATGATCATTTGTGATTAAAAGTATATTGTCGAATCAAATGTCCTTTTTTAGTGGAAGAGGACATTTTTCATTAATCAGAAAAAAATTCAAAGTAAAACTTAAGATTCCAACATTCAGGAGACAGAGGGAGCCAGTTCTTTGCAAGTTGGAGGCCTGTGTGGTCTATAATCTTTCTTTTCTTTTCATTTATGAGACAGGACTCTGCAGCTTTGGAGCCTGTCCTGGAACTAGCTCTTGTAGATCAGGCTGGCTTCAAACTCACAGAGATCCGCCTGCCTCTGCCCCCCAAGCGCTGGGATTAAAGGCGTGCGCCACCACCGCCCAATTTAAATCACTTTTATTAGATATTTTGTCATAGCAATGAACATTAAAGGTAACTGATTCAGAAGTTGGAGAGATGGCTTAGCAATTAAAAGCAGTTGCTGCTCTTCCGGAGGACCGGTTTGATCCTGGTACCTACATCAGGGGGCTGTCAACTGCTTGTTACTCCAGCTTTGGGAAATCTGACTCCCACTCTGGGCAGACAGACAGACAGACCACATACACACACACACACACACACACACACACACACATATTCTCTTTTTCAAGCAACTAATACAGAAAACAGGTGCCAGGAAGTAGCATCCTTGTTGTGATAAACATGAACACGTGGTTTATAGGCTTTAAAAACTGGTCTGTGAGAGGAATGTGGAACAGTTTGCAGGTACAGGGTAAGGAAATCCTAGAACATTGTGAGCAGAGATTAATGGGCCATTCTGATGAGAGTTTGGGAGACCAAAAGGCCAAAGGAAAGGCGAACAGTGGAGGCCCAGCTCCTGAGTTTTCAGGAAGAACGAGGCCAGAAGTCATTTTGGGAGAGATTCTGACTTCATTCGCCTGTGTCCTGATCTTAACTCTGATCAACCTCTACGATGTCCCGGGATGTGCTGCTGCTGTCTGTCTGTGCCAGAATCATCTGGAACACTCAGGAAGGAAAGCAGAATCACCCATCCTCTGTGGAGTCAGGTGATAAAACGTGGGACTGAGTGTCGCTGAATTCCAAAGAAATGGATTTTTCTTGTTGTTGTCGCACAAAGGAAATTCCAAAGCAGCACAGCATTCAGGCCGGGACATGACGGCTGCTCGTTCTCTTACCCAGATCTACAGTGAAAGCAAGGAGAGGGAAACTAAATCGCTGAAGGAAGGGGGTTTGAGGTTGTGGACAAAAAGACCGTGTAGCAAAAGTAGCTATGATATGTAAAAAGATTAGCACCGGAAAAGATGAACATCATGTTCCGCAATGGGACCATAGGAAAGGTGCCCTAAGCAAGAGCCAGCCAATGAAGCCTCCAGCCTGCAAAACACCAATTAATTTGGGAGGGGAGAACCTAAGCTAAGAATACTTAGTTTCTTTTTCAAAAGCAATAACCTAAAAAAGAGTTGCTCAAGGTTGAGCAGGACACAGCAGCGGCTGCATCCATGGTCCAAGAGAACCAGACCAACCAAGAGCTGGCAGCGGAACTTGGCAGCAGCATCTGTGTGGTACTGGTTTTATAGGCATGAAAGATTTGAGGGTGAGGGAGTCATGCAGGCTTGCAGGAAGTTCCTTAAAAGCAGGCTGAACATCTATCTTGTGCTAGGGTTGGAGTCCCTATAAAGGTGATTCTGAAAAGCAATTGCATGAAGCTGAAGGGGTAGAATCTACATTGCAGTGGAAACTTCGGGATGTTGGAGATGCAAGGACCGTGTGGTTTCCACTAAGGAACGCTGCAGAGACAGAACAGAGGCCGCTCGAGAAAGAGACTGCATGCTGCGGGAGGCAGAGCTGGAGGCACAGGGCTAAAAAACCACTTTGGAGTCTAGATGATTCCTTCAAAAGTCCGAGTGGCCAAACAGTGATTTCCTTCCTGGGTATTCATCTCCTTTGGATTGTTCTTCCCTCGCTCTGCCCCCTCTCTTCTCTGCTGAAATGGGCATATTTAGTCTGTGCCACTGTATATTAAAAGTGCATGAGATTTTATTATTATTTCATAAAAAAGCACAGTTAAAAAACCGTCTTGAGTCTCAGCTGAGACTTGGGTTTAGGACTTTTAGACAGTGTTGAAACTGTTCAAGACACTGGGGACCTTTTTTAAATTTTTTTTTTATTAAAAATTTCCGCGTCCTCCCGCCTCCCTTTTCCCTCCCCCTCCCCCCACTCCCCATGTCCCACTCCCCTCCCCCTCCCTCTCCAGTGCGAAGAGCAGTCAGGGTTCCCTGCCCTGTCTGGGGATCTTTTGTAGTTGGGCTAAATGCAGGTTTCGTTATTAAATGGTTGTGAACCTATGAGTACAAACTGTGGAAGATGTGGCTTCAGGGTGATACATTTGTGTGCCGGGCTTAGAAGAGGTAGACTTGCGATGGTTAACACAGATTATCAATTTAGGACCTAGAATTACAAAGGAGGAAAGTCTCTAGGTGTGCCTGTGAGGTAGTTTCTAGACTGAGTTCATTGCAGTAGGAAGGCCCACCCTGCCGGTGTGGATACCATTCCATGGACTGGGGTCCCAAGCTGAATAAAATGGAGAAAGCAAACTGAGCATATACGGCCATCTTCAGCAAACCCTAAAAAGGGACTAGCGTAAGCAAGAGAATAACCATAAAAACGTTGAGCCGCAGCATTCATCTCTGTACACTTTCCGACTCTAAGGCAGCCAGCTGCCTGAAGCTTCTGCCCTGCCTTCCATGCCATGATGAGTTATACCCTTGAACTGTGAGACAAAGTAAACCCTTAATTCTTTAAGCTATTTTTGTGGTAGTTCATCCAAACAGAAAGAAATTAACACAATAACCAAGTATGAGGAATAAAATACCTAATACAAAAACCATTAAAACATATTCAACCATTGAACATGTCCATGGGCATAATGCAAGAAAAAAATACTTAGAACCTTTCAATTGAATTCATGGGAATCTTTTTCTTTCTAAAAAGTAATATAGAGGCCACATATGTAATTTACTTAGATAGAAAAGTGAATTTCTCCAAGTTCTAGTATTTAACATATAATTTCTGTATTTTTACCATGTGTCACTAATACAGTTTTCATCTCTCCTGAGACTTTTCCACGAACGCAGTCTGAGCACAAACCAAACAACACTCTGAAGTCATCAGAGCAGAAATTTGGTGTGTCCTTTGCAGAGAGAGAGAGAGAAACCTTTCCTTTTTTGTGCCCAAAACAGCAAGGGAATCTGATTACAAAATGCTGACAGTTCTCATTTAGAAATCACATGTGCTCATTTCGAACCGAATGCCAACTCGGTCGTGAAAGTGTAAAATTAAAGTCTCATCAAATTCTTGGGTGAGGACCGGGGTTGGAACTCAGTGGTAGAGTGTTTGCCTGGCATGTGCAAGGCCTTGGGGTCATTTACCTTCCACAGCCAATGTGCGTTTGTGTGTGTGTGTGCATGTGTGTGTGTGTACCTATCAGGTCAATTCACCACACCTAGATTTCCACTTGAGAGAGCTCTGCATTTCCAACTTCTCTTCATGTTTTTTAAGTAGAGCCAGTACACAGAGTGACCCCTCTCACGTCAGCTACACCACCTCGTTTGAAGCTATACTGCTTGCCCTATTATGGAGTTCAAGACTTCTAAAGACCAAGTCATCATGCCTGTCCTTACTAGACTTGCTCTTAGAACATCTCTCGCCTCCTCTACACCTCTACAGCACCATGCACAGAAAAAGAATGAAGACATTTCTGACCATTTCCACACTAGCCTTTCTGTAAGCCATAGAAGAAATGGCATGAAACATCTTCTATGACATTTGGAATGCTGTACAGTAGAGAGAAAATGTCCAGAAAGCTTTGTGCCCTCCTGGAACCTATGAATGTGACCTTATTTAGAAGCAAAGTCTCTGCCAAGAGGAAGATTAAGACCATGTTCTGACAGAATCGCTAGGATAGACCCCAAAGCCAATGACAGTGTCCTTGCAAGAAAGAGAAAACGGTTGCGGAGATGGAGTGTTCGTGGGCAGACAGAGGCAAAGGCTAGACTCCTGCTGGCACACCAGAAGCAAGCAACAGCCCAAATGGGCAAAGGCTAGTCTCCTGCTGGCACACCAGAAGCAAGCAACAGCCCGGACAGGCAAGAAAAGATCTGGAGCCTTGTATGTAGCTCTGCTGACACCTTGAGTTTAGACTCTTGCCTCCAAAACCATGAGAGAATGCATTTCTATTGTTTCAAGTCACCAGATGGCGGTAATTTGTTAGAGCAGTTGAGGCAGGGGATGAGAAACAGAAAAGGGTAGCCCTTCTGTAGACCTGACCCCCAATCCAGATGAAAGCAATCTGGAGTTGGGTACATCACAGACAGCATTTCCAATGCGGGGTCTTTGCCCCTTACTGCGTGCGGCAGAGACTCTCTAAAGATAAGTTCTCTTCTCAGATGGTTGTTCTTGAAAAACATCTTTTTTGGTGGATACTCTTTGTTCTTTTACGTGATGATCAGTCATCCATAGTCACAAGGGAGGCACAGGAGAGGAATGGAGAAGAAGAGTCACAGTGACAGGAGAAAGAGCTCTCCGTACAGAGCACCCAGAAGACATTAATGTGTTAAGGAGACAGACAGGAGGAAGGGAAGGTCTTTGACCAGAGTCTTTGGTGTGAGCTCCGTAGGAGAGGAAAAGCAAACTGAACAGGCCAAGCCTGAATAACTTCAAAGGGCTCCACGCGGTAAGAGTCGTCACTGGCTGCCTCTCCTCTCCCTGTAGCTGGTTTTGGATGCTTCGAGAAGAGGAAGTTGTCTCCCAGGTCCATGGGCCAAGAGATGAACTCTTTTGGCTTCACACTGATGATTTCATGTGTAATTGGGCTAAATGCATTGCTCATTGTTAGATGGTCATGAGCCTTTCTCCCAGCTGTGTTCTTTGTTCCCTCTGAGAACTGTCAAAAGTGGAGAGCCAGCTGTCCTCAGCCAGAAAGGTTAGTGGCATAGCATTCCTGGGCACAGGCACACAAAAATTAGTGTGGAGTATATGAGGTCTTCGTGAATTCAGCTGTACTAGGACCTCCTTGCCTTCCTCCTCACAAGCAGTTAGCAATAAACGGATGCCAGCTTTGACTGCACTGAAAACTGCATCGTGCTTCCTGGGTAAGCTCCCTGCAAAGATAAGAACGATCGCTTACAGAATTTATATCGCAGCTGTGCATTCACTTCCTGTCCCTGTAACAAATTCCTAAGAAAATCAAGTAAGAAACCTAAAAAGACGAGAGGTTCATTGTGGCTCACAGTTGGCTCACAGACCAGTTGGGCCATTTCAGCTCATGGGTTCTGGTACATGATTGATGGCCCTTGCCATGGCAGAGGCACATGGCACAGTAGAGCCATTTACTTCATGTCCAGGAAGGAAAACAAAAATAGAAAGGGATAACAGTCCTCTTTCTGGCTACATGTCTGAGGATCTGTAGACTTCCAACTAGTCTACACACATAAAAATCCCATTAGCATCACTTTTAAAACCAAGCCTTTAAAACATGGACCTTTGGGAGACAGTCAACACTCAGACCTCAGCTTGAACTTTCCAGATTTTACCTTAACTGCTTCTCCTTTGCCCCTCCCTCTAGACATGTTAATGCTGTATTTTATTTGGAAAAATCCCAAGGCACTGGAGAGCCCATTTTTTCATAGCTTTCTTTGTTTTTCTTACCTTCTTGATAGTAGTTGGTCTTCTCTAACTGGAGTTATAACCAGATTGTCTTCTGTATTTGAGTATTCATGTGTGCACACATACAAGTCCCTCATATGCTGCCTTTCATTTCATCCTCACTGTAAATGGGTATGCTGTAAGATATGCATTCCATAAATATGGAAAATAAAAGTGCAGAAAGATGACGTTAGTCTCCTGATAACAGGGTTATAGTAGAATCCCATCCCAGCTGTTTGGCTGGTGGGCCAGCTTCCCCTCACCCTAACAGTTTAGGTAATCGACCTGGTAACAGGAATCAGTTTATTTTGGTTCACAGCTTAGGAGGTTTCAGTTCATGATCACTTTACCCCATGGCTTTAGCCTACAGCAAGGGAGTGTGCCATGATAGGAGCATATGGGCAGAGAACTGCTCACGGTCAAAGGCCAAAGGGACTAGGGTCCCTTCAAGGACCATTCTAACCGGCCTAAAGCCCCCTCTTGGCCCCAGTTCTCAAGAGTTCCACCATCTCCCGGTAATGGCGTGGGCTAAGGACTTTGAGAGACTCTTATCTAAACACCAGAGCTTCCACATCCTGTTTCTGCCTGGGTGGAAGAACAAGGCCCATGCCGTTAATCATTAGATGATTTTGCATTCAAACAAATGTCTTGTTGATAAAATTTAAATTGGATGGCACCTCCTCTTGCGTGATATTTAAAACATTTAGACTTCTTTTTAAAGGAAAGTATTTTTAAATTTTTTTCTTAGAAAAGTAGTGTATGAGAAATTAGAGATACCTCCATATTTTAAATATCAAGTGTGGTGATGGGAGTAAGAGCTGATGTTTGTACGTTGTTACTAAATATAAGATACGATTCTAAGTCTGTATTTTACCTCATTTAATCCCCATGACGGTCTTTGAGACAGGAACTGTTTCATTACCTTTAAACTGGGAAGTTAAAGCCCTACCCTGCACATGAACTGGGAATGTCAGCTCCCGTCCCCAAATGAGTAACAGTCTTTATGCAAACCTTCCTCTGCGGCCAAAGGTTGTTGCTATTATAAGCTTCCATCCTTTCAATAGAGAAAAGCCATTAAACATCTTGTCTATTTCCTTTCTACTAGGATTACAGCTGGGCTTGTGTGTGACAGGACACTATACGGGATCCACAGGGACAGAGGTCTGGCTCACCGTCGTCTTGTGAAACCACATAATCCCCTGAGATATGCATGGATTATTCTGCTCCTTTGCCTTAAACACCTCTGAGTAGTCACCAGCCTGTCACAGACACTCCACACCCAGTCTTTCTTGCCTCCATCCTTAGCCATCCAGGACTCGAGGGTAATATTTCATTGTTCCTGAGTTAGCTGTGCCCCTAGAGAACTTCTGTGCTCCTGAGGCTCAGCTGCCTTAGCCATTCTAGTCTCTTCCACTCCGCTGCTCCATTGTCAAGCCAGTCTCTGACTGTAACAATTGCCCCGTGACTCCAGGTCGCCCTGCTCCAGAATCCAGTGAGGGAAATATGACCCATAACTAAGCCAGAAATGAAGTACGTCTCAGCCGTCCTTTTTCGGCCCAAGTCTCTTATCTCGTTTGTGAACAGAAAAGCCCAATGGTTCTCTTTAACAGGCTTGCAAACCTCTTGTCAAATGTCACTCTTAAGCATTTGAAAATAAAATTCCAGGAATTTAGCTCTCCTGTGAACCTTTTGAATTTCTGGGCCATCTTTTTCAGATGATGCAAGTGTGAACGTCTAGTTGCCTAAAGCAGGAAAGGGGTAGGGGCTGCAAGATATTTAAGAGAAGAGAAACTGTTAACACCCCGGGGGAGTTTTTCCGACACTGGTTTGGCATTGACTTTGAGAAGTAGATAAGCAGTGCTTATTTTGGGGTGTGATGGTGATGATATGTATTTTTAATAGGATTAGAAACCCAAGTATATTCAAGGACTCTTTTAATGTTAATTTGTCCTGCATTTAAAATTCAAAAACATTAGATATTCTTTAACTTTTTAAGTAAGCTTCTTATGTTGTTCTCAGGAGGACGACTGTGCCCAGCAGAGCGATACTGGAATCAGCTCCCATTACAGAATACCCCACTAAAGTCATTGATTCATCTTTTTAAAGTTAAAAACAGGGGGGGGGGAAGTGACATGGGTCATGACTCTTGTATTAAAGTCGTGATTTGGGTCTTTGTGCCTTTGGGGGACTGAGAATTGATCCTAGAGACTGGCATAGGAGAGCACTCACACCAACCTGTGGCTCAGCCTTCTTTTTGCTTTTATCTTGAGATATGACCCCAGACTGACCAGAAACTCACTCTGCAGCCTAAGCAGTTCTTAAACTTCCTCCCTTCTGGATTAACTTTCCAAGTAGCTGCACCATCATCCTTTTGGAGACTTCAGAGATCTGTTAGGAATGTAAACATATTAAATGTCATAAGCTGTAAATCTTAGGGAAGTTAAGGGACGATTTTCTATTAAATATATCCAGGGTATCCAGGTTTAATAATAAATAGCTCTTTAAACTTAAGTCTGAAATCAAATGCAGGAAGCTACATGAAACATAAGGCTAGAATTAGTTAGTACTTTTTAATATCACTTATATTAAAAAGAAATTTTAAATTTCAAGATAGTACTTATACCCTAAGAAAAAATTTTAAAGAGTCAAAATAAATTCAAGCGGTATGAGCTTTGTGACAATAATAGTCCTGGATTTTTATTTTATTCTGTCCCATACCAGGTGGTTCTTCTGATACAAGACAGAGACTTTGAATTTTCTTTTAACAACATGCTTGGGTTTAGAAAAGGAGAGAGTCACACTCCAACTTCAAAGTCAGCTTTAACTTTTAATTGAGTCAGGACTACATAAAGACTACCTGTTTAACATGTCTGTAGAATCCAGCAGAAATCAACATTTTGAAAGGTTTACGACACTTTTCCTTGTAGAGTATTTTATGCCATAAAGCCAATTATTTGGTATTTTTTTTTCTGGATGGTTCTCCCTTCTTTTCTCAATGTTTGATTTGTCCAAAGATCTTTAGATTCCTCAGTTGGATGTTTTTATTTTCCTGGAAATGCAAAGACAAAACCCTGCCCTGACCCTAATTTGGTAAGTTTTTTCTTTCAACACATTGAATTGCTACCTTGGTTGATGAAATATAGCAGAATTATTATTGAGAAATATGTGCCATTTACTGTCACTTTGCAGTGTTTGATGTTTTCCAGGTTCTCTTCTGCTCAACCACCATTCTGGCATGGTTTATTCCTTGCTGTAACCTTGTGGATGATGTGTTTGTCTTCCCATTCAGTCTGAAGTATTTTTTAAATATTCTCTGTGCAGTTGGCTTAGTGGCCAGCTCTTTCTTTTGCATCCTTTTACAATAGCTAGTTTCTCTGGGTATACTATTCCGAATTGGCTGTTGTCGTCTAGAGTTTGAAATAACATCCTTCAAGGTCCTCCTTACTTTAAAAGTTTTATTTTGTTTTGCTTTGTCTTGATTTGTTTTGTTTGAGAAATTTGCTGCTGTTAGGATGGTGCTGTCTTTATATGTGGCTCTGTGTTACTGTCTTTCCAGTTCCAACATACCTTCTTTATTTTGGATACTTAGTCCTTGATGAGGAAATTCTTTTCTAGTCTTGTTTCAATGGGGTTCTAAATGCCTCCTGTATCTGGATAGGTATTCTTTCGTTAAATTTGGGGAATTTTCTGCTGTGATTCCATTGAAACTATTTTCTGTTTCTTTGAAGACAAATTCTATGTCCATGATTCATATATTTGCTCTCTTCTTAATGTTCTAAAGGTTGGACCCCCTAGAACTGGGCTTGCCAACAGTTGTAAGTCACTTAACTAGAAATGAAGCTCGGATTCTCTGCAAGAGCAGCACCCACTCTCACTCTCGGCCACTGAGCCATGTCTCCATTTCCGGTGAAGTTTGTATTGAGTGTTGTTGTTGTTGTTTGGCTTGGCTCCTTGAATTTTACATTTCTAGAATTTCAGTTTAGTTTTTCTTCAGTATTTGTGTCTCTTGATTGACTCGTACTTCCATGCCCTATGTCGACTTCTTTTGTCTTTTCTGGGAATTCGATCAAGGGTTTGTGTCCTCTGTCGTTTCTTTGTACAACTTATGCTTATTCTTTCTCATTCTTTTTATGGGATTCTGTCCCCTTCACCCTCGTGGGAGATGAAGTCCTGGATTCTTATGCTTCTTGTTTACTGCATTTAGAATTATTGAAGCAGTTAGGCCATTGGTTGTTTTTTTTAAAAAAAAAAAAAAAAAAAAAACTCCTTCATTCAGGAGAAGTATTTGCAAATTTCAAGGAAGACCAGGTTGTGGTAGCATGGAAGTGTCATTTTCCTCTACTGGACTGTCGTGCAAGGCAACAGGCTCACTCCCCGTTGCTGCCCTGTGAGAGGAGTACTGTCTTCAGAGCAATCATTATCAAAGGGTTGTCCTTCTGTGAAAATACAGTAATAGCGAACAGTGCCCCTGAGGACTTGCACTAAGATTCCCCATGATACATAAAATGCAGCTATCCAGCCCCATAGTGGCAAAGCCCAGACCCCATACTGTCAAAATTGATGAGAACTGGAACAACAGAGTCTGTGTTCTTGGTAGGGCCTCAACTTGCAAGTTCTACTAGAGCAAGGGAGCCTGAGTTCTCTTTCACTGGTGTATCTTTAAGTACTCCACCCATTCAGCGGATATCCCCAGTCTTTTTTCAATGTAAAATACTCTGCAGATTACCCAAGATCACCTCAAAAAAAAACAGAGATCTAAATTCCCGCAGTAGTTACTAATGTATGAAAAACTGTGTATCCTTAAAATACCAAGTGTATATGAGTTAAAATATAGAAACACATAATACTAAAAAGCTGTTCTCTTAAAAATGCTAACTCCGACTTTGCAATTCTGGCTACATGTCTCTTGTTCTGTGTGCTTGCCTTCTGCTGGAGGAAGTAAAGGCTAGGAAGAAGAAAATGCCTTGGCAAGCAGAAAGAAAGTAAAAACTCATTACCAAATGCTTGTACTATTTAAAAAGAAATTTCTACAAAATACATACCTCCGAACTCAAGAAGAATGAGCAAGTCTGTTCTGTTTCTGCTAGTCAGAAATCCCTCATTGACATTCCGATTTTTCTTTCTTTTTTTTTTTTTTTGGATTTTCGAGACAGGGTTTCTCTGTGGTTTTGGAGCCTGTCCTGGAACTAGCTCTTGTAGTCCAGGCTGGCCTCGAACTCACAGAGATCCGCCTGCCTCTGCCTCCCGAGTGCTGGGATTAAAGGCATGCGCCACCACCGCCCGGCCTCCGATTTTTCCTATTTCACCTTTTCTGTTTCCCCACTGCTCTCTGTATGCGTGGGGTGGTGGTGGAAAGGAATGAAGTAAGAATGAGAAAGAGAAGGAGCGGGAGCAAGGATGCCTGTGGCTCCACTCTGACCTCACACGTGTACTCAGTGTGTCAAGGACACTGTCCCAGACACAGCAGTTGGAACAAAATCACAATTGTTTGTTATGAGCAGCAGCTCAGCTACAACAATCAGTGGAAATGACAGGAAGAAGTTCAGAAAAACAGCAGCGGTGTAGGGGTCCCCTCCAGAATGGTCCATGTTGCCCAGCGACATCACCTTTGAGAAGGTCACTGGCGTGACAGTCACTCGTGCTGAAGGGGCTGCTGACACCATGGTCAGCTACTCTACCTCAGTGATAGCGTGCTACAAGAGGAGCCTGTCTACAGCCAGGTCTCCCATTGCTACTTGGGCTTCAGGCTTTCCCATCGCTGATATCCACAGGCCCCTGCCCCTCTTCCCTTACCATTCACATCAACCCCGACAGTGTTGGATGGCATTATCATCCCTTCCCCAACAGCCAGCTCTGCATGCAGCTTGTCCCTGCTGAAGGAGCTTTAGACCCGAAAGTTCCATAAATACATATGACAAGGGTGTAAATATTTATGATTTTTAATACCTGTTATGAGACAGATGCAGTCCACGCTGTGGGGTTTATGGTGATACATACATTGTGGTAACACCTACTCGAGGGTCAATATTAGCTGTGAAGTCACCCTTGCCTGTAACAGTCCACCTGATCCCAAACAGTGTCCCAGGGAAAGCCTTACTAAAGCCATTTTATAACAGAAAAGAAAGGAGAAAGAGCGAGCAACGACAAGACCTAAGCAACTACACCGTTTGAACTTGATTGACAGAATTGTTGCCACAGTGACGGCCAAGGCTAATTGTCAACTGGGAAAATCCAGAATTACCTGATAAACGGGCCGCTAAGCATGTCTGCGGGGAGGGGCGGTATTGTGACTGGGTTAACCGAGAAATGGCACCATTCCCTGGGCAAGGTTTCCTGGAGTTGTCGAGGGTAAAGAAGGGGAACTGGGTGGTAAGTGGCATAGACGAATTCAGTGCAGGATGACCAGCTGCCAAGTTCCCATGTGACTGTAATGTCCCCAAAGCAATGGACGGTAACCTCGGAGCTAATATAAACTCGCCTTAACTAGCTTTTGTCAGAGGATTTTATCACAGAAACCGTACGGAAGCTAAGATAGCCACGCATAGCGCATGCCTTAAAATAGCAGAAAGGTCGGAGAGCACTCATGAGAGATTAATAACCAGGAAGGGCACCAAACCGGTGGTGTCAAGTCACTGTACTGTGTATGACAAAGATGTGACAACTTAAAATAATCCGCTTACAAAAGCTCTGAGTTAAATATAGGACCTGCTAAAGGAGCACCGAGAAAAGCAACATCGCGTCAGTCACTGGCACGTCTGTCAGTTTCAACAGCAAGGAAATACCACCTGCAAAACAGCCCCGTGTCTGGGGGAGCTGCCGGGTGTCCGTTTCCCTGCACTGCTTAGGAATAGAGGCGTGGCCAAATGAGCCTCGGCTGCCGGGGTCCACGGTTTCACAACCCACCCTGCAGCCTGCAAGGTCAAGACCGAAGACCCTCCTAAGACATGCTTATCACTAGCTCTCTGGGCTCTGAGACAAAGAACAGTCTTGGTTGTAGGAATGAGAAGATTGGGAGTGTTACCTCAGTAGTAAGGTGCTTGCCTAGTACGTGTGAGTCCCTGGGTTAGAGCTATAGCGTCACAGCCAAAGAAGAAAGAGAAGAGGGAGGGAGTAGGAGGGAGGGGAGGAATGGGGAAATGGGAGAGAGGGAGGCAGAACACGCCACCATATCCTGTTTTCCTTCTTTTAGGTTTTTGTGGGTTTTTGTTTTTTTTTTTCTTTTTTTTTGTGGATTCTGTGTGTTAAACTCTTAAAAACAAAAAACAGATGGAAGGGCATGGTGGCGCACGCCTTTAATCCCAGTAATAAGGAGGCAGAGGCAGATGGATCTCTGTGAGTTTGAGGCCAGCCTGGTCTACAAAGTGAGTTCCAGGATGGCCAGGGAAGTTACAAAGAAATCCTGTCTCAAAAAAAAAAAAAAAAAAACCGAGGTTCAGGGTTTGTACAGCAAACACTTTACCAGTTGAGATACCTTCTGGGCCTGTTGCTTCTTGTCCTAAATATAGCAGTATAGGTACCTTAGTTAGTGTTCTGGCGGTGTGAAGACGCCTGACCAAAGCAACTCTTTAGAAAGGGAGCTTGCTTCTGGCTTCATAGAATTAGTCTGTGATTGCTACTGCGGGAAGCAGACAGGCATGGCACTGAAGATTACATCATAATCTGCAGGCAGCAGACAAAGAGAGATGCTAGAGCCGGCATGGGTTTTTGAATCCTCAGATCCCACCCCAATGACACACCACCTCTTTCCAGGCCATACCTACTTCAACAAGGCCATACCTCCCAACCCTTCCTAAACAGTTTGCCAACTGGAGACCAAGCATGAGACTAGCCATTCTCATTCAAATCACCACGGTCACCTATTCACGGACAACCAAAACCAGCTTTGATGAATAAATATGTGTCTATATACACCAGGGATCAGTTTCCATTCATGAAGGCGGTCTAGGAAACTAAAAACGATGTGGAGAATGGTGGACCACGTTTCGGCATTTCTGCCACTGGCTCACGGGTGGTCAGATATGACTTGCAGGAAGCTATGACAGTGTTTAATGAGCAGGGAGAGTTGGGTCACCCCAGACCTCCCACTGGGGACAGAAACGCACCCCTGCAGGAAGTCCTTGGTGGTAATTACCAAACCACCTTGGAGATTCACTGGCTTATTTAGAGGGATTGTCTGTGCCGAGATAGCGAAGTCTATCTGCTTGGTTTTCCTTTCTGACTCTCTCGTTCTCGGATTTTTTTTTATTTTCAGGAGACAACAATGGCTGGTCTCTACAATTCGACAAGTACTTTTCCAATATCTCCAAATTGACTCCACGACCCCCTTCTGAATGCTGTAAGTAGCCACACAGCAGATGAGTTCATGGTAAGATGCCAAGCTATTCCGTTTTGGAATTTTTGAAAGTCAATTAGAGTGTTCTAGTTGCAAATGTTTTAAGAAAGGAGGCCTTGGTTTGGAATTCCATCTTTAAGTGCACCTGGAATCAATCAAAGCAGGTATCGCAAACAAATTCAGTGTCAGTGGTCAGGGTTGCTGTTTTCTAGAATGCCCTCTTTTGCCCACCGCCATAAACTCTGCAGCAAAGGAAAGCAAGGAGATGGAGGAGGGGAGCCGCTGCTTGGGTCCTAACATCTGTAAGTGGAGAATGCTTGCTTCTGCCGTTGAAACCACAGACTTTTGGAAGCCAGAGTCACTGCATCTGGCTATGCAGTCACTTGCTGTTCACTTGCAGACACTGCACAGGGTACAGAAGGGAGAAGCCTAAGCAGCAGCTTTGTCAGGTTTCAGATCAGGAATACTTGCTAAAATAATGCCTTTTAAGTGCACTTTGTCAGTTAATAAATTATTGGACCTGTAATGTTCAAAGCTCTCCTCACAAGCCAAGGGCTGGAGGCAGGAGGACTCTTTGGCTGTATTGTTCTCCACAATCGAAAGTTTAGCTTTTCAAATTGCTAATACTTTTGGTCATCACTCCTCAAATGGGATTGATAGGCTCCCAACAATCCACAATATAGAGGCGTGCACATTTCCCCCCCATGAGTCTCAGGGACACCCACCAAGTTAGCAGCATCACACCTGCCTCTCAAAAGAGGGGAGCCAAATAATTGGATCCTTAGAAAGCTAAAAGTCCAGCAGCGATGAAGCTCCTGTAGGACCCTTGCCTAGCATTTGTGGGGCCCCAGGTTCAATCTCTAATACTGCTGAAAGAAAAAAATGTGAGCTAAAACCTTTTTGAAGAAAACAATTTAAAAGGTATAGCACTGCTATTAATATAATAGAAATATGAACTAGATGTATTATCTTAAAATGTAATTTCATTTTCCATTTTATATATTAGTTTTCATTTCTTATATTTTAACTGAATTTTATATCTCACACTATTAAAAAAATTGAACTGAATCTTCTATTTTACTACATTCCAAAAAATTTAATTGATTTAATGTTAAGATATAGGTATTAACAGAATGAAATCAATAACATATTAACAAGTTATAAGAGGCAGAAGTTGAATGGCAAATGAAAAGGTAATGGCTCAAAAAATATCCTCTAAGAAAATGCTTGGTGTGGTGTAACGGTGCACATCAGCACATAAGTCAACCAGGAAAAGCTCTATGTGCAATGTTGTCATGACAGCACCAGAACCCTGGGTAGTAGGATCTGGCGTCCAAGGCCATCCTGGGCCACGCAGTGGGAGCCTGTCTCCAAAAACACTGGAAAGAAAAAGGGGAAAGGGAGGCAGAAAGGAAGAAGGAGACAAGATGGAAGAGGGAAGGGGGAAAAAGGAGAAAGAGGATGGAGAGAGCGAGCTGGAAAGCTCTTGGTGAGGAGAGTTCAGCGACCACATCCAAAGCTCAGGTCACTAAGGTCAAGGAGAGGAACCAGCAGCTTACCTAACTCACAGTTTATAAGCAAAAATAAAGTGGAAAGAACAGACTGAGTTGGCTAAAAGACCCTATTTTGCCCACTCTGTCACCGTGGAAGAAATTTGTCATAGGTATAATTACTCAAGGATCGTGGCACTACACAATAAACGGAGGATCAAGATCAGCACAGAGGTAATTTTTTATCAATGCTTAGAAACATACAAAGCTTGATTTTTTAGTTAGATTTCTTTAGAGAGAGTGGGGATTAAAATTGCTAAATTAAACCTCTTTTTCAAGCAGTACATGAAATACAAGTGCAGGATAAAAATGTTGGGGTGAAACTTAAATTAAGGTTCCTATCTGCAGCACTGTTCTCGTATCAGATTCCTGGTGGAAATTCACCTAAGAACAGCTCAAAAACGTTTTCGGGTGCTTGAAAGGATGTGAGCCGCTCACATTTTAAAGTCTGCTCCTCGGAGGAAGGTCGTGGGAAGCGTCACACACAGGAAAACCAATGCATGACCAAAGTTTAACTTTGAAGGATTTGAGGAAGAGATTGTTTACTCAGTGTCCACAAGCACTAACTGGCGAACGCTTTCATCTTTTTAACCCAGCTAAAATTCTTACACGAACAATTTTTAATATGATTTTATATTAGCAGGTTGGCTTTGAACCCACAGCCCTTCTACCTCTGCCTCCCAAATGCTGGATCACAGGTGTGTGCCACCACGGTCTGCAGAACAGGTACAACTTTGGGATGTGACGGGAGTCAGTTTTCCAAAGGCTAGCGTACAACATCATTTCTCGTCATACATAGGGTGAATAATGCCTAAAACTGCACTTACGGGGTGAAGCTTTGCCGGGCATTCCAAGGTCACTGACATTGGGTGCTGGGAAGATGCAGAATGGGATGGGTGGATGCTTTTAGCCATCTTGCAGGGCTGGAGTATCTTAAAGATGAGATTCAGCAAATCTAGAATCCCCTGGAGACCTGCAGTGCACACAGCTAAGCAGTTCATTGGTATGCTCGCTGTGGATTGACACTCCCAAGACAGTGAGGGTTGCCCTCCGCTTTATTCCTCCCTGGTGCTGGGAGCTTCACGGCTGCAGCTATAGCTGCCGACACTTACTGCCCCGGTGAACAAGGGAAACCACTTCCAACTGTTGTCAATCAGGAACATGTTGTAGCCATGTCTACCAACTTTTTCAAAGCAGCTAAAATTACAGTGCTTTCCATATAATTGCTTATTTTTAAGACAGTTATAGCTCATTTAAAATGCTATGTGGACAAGCAGAAGCTGCTGTAGGGTTTCTGCTCTCTCAGTCCTCTGCCCTGAGCTATCCAGGAAAACCCTTCTGAAAGGATAAAGGCTCATCATTCAGTGCTTAGGTCTCCTTTCTTGCTTGCTTCTGGTTCAAATGATTTAGTCTTCCAGCAAAGGCTTTTTTTTGTTACTTCCGATTCTCATTCTCAAGCAGAAGCTTGCAAGCGGACATTAAGCCCCCCCCACACACACACACACTACCACTTCTCCAGCTGGAGACAGAAGCAGAAGATTTCATTCATTTGTGGCAAATGAAGGTCAATTCGATATTAAAAATAAATGGGTGGAGCTGGGACGATGGCTCTTCTGCTCCTGCTCTCTGCTCTCCCGTCCATCCCACTGTGTGATTCCTTTCCTTATCTCTTAGGTCTAGAGAACTTAAAAGATCCTAAGGAACTTTGTTCAGGAAACTCTCTTCTTGCCCTAACTCCAAGTTAGCCAGATTTCCATTAACATAACAAAGATGTGAGTTGTCAAGAACATTTTCTTCTCTTGGAGACCTAGAGTTTGGTTCTCGGGATCTACCACCTCCCACCTCTCCCATCCCCACCCTCATCAGCAGATACTCACGATCACCTGTGACCACCAGTGGCAAGAGATCGATCTACTGCCCTCTGGGCACCCAGGAACACACACACACACACACACGCACACACACACACACACACATGATCAAACACATGTGCTCAGGACCACATACACATATACACTTGCACAGACACACAAAAATCAATCTTAAAAAAAAAGAAAGGAAGGAAGGAAGAAGGGAAAGGGATGGGCTCCTCAATGCACGTGTTTCCTAACGTTAATGCTAGACCAGTCTGGTCTTGAAGTTAAATTCAGAGCAAACTGTGGAACCTTAATTTAAAGCCTTCCCCCAAGCGCTTGGGTAAAGAAAGCATGGTAGACTTTTGTACTCGTCAATATTCTCATGGCTTTGCATTTCTTTCTCTTCGTCCCCTCCTCTCCCTGGCCCCTCACTTCATCACTCCTCCCCGCTTCCTCTCTGTTCAGTGGTTGGCTCTGTGCCCAAGCACTGTATGTGCCGAGATCTAGAGATTGACTGTGATGGAGCCAATTTACGAGCTGTACCGTCAGTTTCTGCCAATGTGACTGTAATGTAAGTAGCAAAGACTGGCTCGTCCTTAAGGCTGGATAGAACGGCAGGGAGACCGCCCGGACTGACACCAGGTCACTCCTGACGAGGCATTTGTGTTCAAAGACCGCTTCATCTGTCCATCAGTTATAACAAACTTTTCACACATAGTTCTAAACACTTTTAAATACTAGGCCTCACCTTAAGTTACTCCATAAACAATTCTGTGAGGTGTTGACTACTCACCGTATTTTATCCAACCAGAAGTTGCTGTCCATTTCGACTGTTACTTGGGGTGCGGGGACTAAAGAAACGATGATCCCCAGCTTTCCCCATTACACAGAAATTTTACTGGTTGCTTATTGCAACAGCTGGTTTAGAGTTTGTTATACAGGAAGACACTTTTGTGTATTCTTGAGTACAAGTAAACTTAATTTACTTGAGGAACAAGTAAAATAAATTGGATAAATTATTCCCAGAACTTCACATTTAAATTAACTTCTAAATCACCTTGACATTGTGGTCTTTGCCTATGAAATTCAAACTTACATACAGAAAACAAAAGGAGTCTATTAGGAGTAATAGCGTCATGTTGGGCTCAGTGTTTGTGGTGCTAATTCCTAGTTCTGGTTATTTGAACTCAACCAGATGTGAGCAGCACACAAACACATAGTTTTTTGGTCCAGATTTTTTTTTTCAGGAATTCGATGGAAAGTAAAAGTCTTGATATATTTTTTATTCAGCCGGTTGGGGTTGGGGTTTTGTTTGTGTGGGCTCTTCCTTCATGTGTTTTAATGTCTTGTGACTCTGGCTTTCTGGTTCATGCAGACACAGTAAGAGTAACCCTTGAGTATACAGGTGTTGGCAAGTCTTGTCTTTCTCAAACAACCTACCAGACAGCCCAGATGCTTGGCACACAGGTAAAGGAGCTGCAGCAGAGTCCCATCAAGTTGGCAGAGTCTGGGTACTGCCCCATGGATCTCAGTCTGGGAACATAAACAGAGAACATAGGAAAAATTATTTACACAAACTTGCTTTCTGAAGGAAGCGACATTTCCTGAACAAAGAGGAAGTATCTGCTAGTGTTCCTCCTTTCTCGCCTCCCGTGACTTATCATAGCAATTAGTCCTGCTAGAGAAAAAGTAATGATTTCCCCCCAAGGAAACTGAAGGAGGTCCTAGGAAGGGTTTCTATAAATTCCTTGGTGAGAGAAATAATTATCACCCCCACTGATTACATCGAGTTGCTGGAAAATCCAAATGAAAAAACTGGTGCAGCCAACCTGACTTTTCATTTGCCCACAAGTAATATTGGAATCCATTTGCCAACAAGCCAATTAACCCTTATGAAAGAAAGGAACAGAGAAAGAACGCTAGAGGGAGGGAGGTTGGGGGAAACGATAGTTAAATTATTATTCGATTTAAAAAAGGAATGTTCTGACCACATATGTATAGTATACATACATAAATAGATATGTATCAGTCAAATTTAACCTAGGAAGGAAGGAAAAAAGGAAGAAAGGAAGGAAGGAAGGAAGGAAGGAAGGAAGGAAGGAAGGAAGGAAGGAAGGAAGGAAGGAAGGCAAAGGTAGGAGGGAAGAAGAGACGGAGAGAGGGAGGGATGGAGAGGAAACACTAAAGCTAAGATCATATCCTGCTAGAAGACAAGTGGAGACCATGGGTGAAGTGACTTCAGGGCACCTACTCTGGAGTACAGATGGATGGAGAAATGAAGAGGCTAGGTCCCAGTAAGTGGGAATGACCAAGACTTCAATGATAGATTTCTTATTTCAACTTAGTATAGCAGGTCATTCGGTGATAGTCAACAGGCATTTATAGATATAGGTTTAATGCTCATAGGTCTAAGTCTACAATATTTGACTATTTGTGATTTTTTAAAAAGCATTATTAGACTTGGGGTGTAACTCAGTAATATTGCACTTGCTTAAAATGCATGGGGCCCCTGAATTCATCATCAGGACTGAAACACACACGCACGCATGCATGCACACGCATGAGCTCACACAAACTCTGTGTGTATGTATACCAATAAATATAGCTATACAGCATTGTCCCATACTTTTGGTTAAGCCACTTGTTTCTATAGACTCTTCTCTGCAGATCCTGGCTCAATTTCATACCTTGTTCCACTCTGTTTGCTCTGTTCAAGAAGAAGAAAATATCTCTAGACTTTGGTGTACATGTATTAAAGACTAAATATCACATTCCATTACTGAGTTCTTCCAGATTTTGAGTTGCAACTATTATAGAAAAACTTCAGGAATGGCTTAACTCACATGTAAAAAAGTATCTCAGAGGCTAATCATCCAATGAGTATTTACTGAAGTTGAGACTTATGGGAAATGTTTCAAATAAATGCTAAAGAGATGGGCAAACACAGGTAGCTATGAATATTTATGCATTGTTCTTGCTCAATAAATGTTAACTTCAAGAGTTGACTTTTAGATCCCCGAATGCAACCACTGAAAAGTGAAGCTCTGCCCTGCCCTTCGCTCTCTGTGACAAACACGTGCTATATATGAGAGGGTGTATGCATATGATTTAGTGAGGAGTCGAACAGGATACCAGATTTTAAAATATAAAGGTATCTTATTGATAAAAAGTGTTTGGGGGTTTTCATAATCAATGTAACTAATATCTACCCTTTTTAATATGAGGATATTTTGAAAATATAAATGAAGCTATTTCTTAAAATATTTTATATCATTTAGAAAGAATAATATTTGTCTATAAACCCTAGGGATGCATTAATAAGGATCCAGCTCGTCAAGAATGATTTCTTGGAAACCCTTGAAGAAGCCTACCTCCCTGTATGGCAATCCACTCCACTGGAGGGTGGTTAGCCCCTGCTTTAGGGGTTCTCATAGAATCTTACTTGGACCTCTCTTTAAGAATATTAAGTGTTTCCATGCATAGTCTTTGGGGTCCCAAACTTCTCTTACAAGAGGGGGAAAAACCATCATCTCCATAGTTTTTCTAGATATCTTTCAAAATTTTGGTGTATAAACACCAAAAGACTGTAAGGCAGAGTTTGGTTCAGAAGCTCAGTCAGAGCACTGGTTAGAAAGGATGTAGGGTGAGCTAGGATAAAGAGGAGAGAAGGTTCAGTGGTGGCCCAGCTGCCCAGAGGGGCTTGGAGAATGTGTGGCTAGTTCAGCTTTGTCAGTCACTCCTCAACACATCATGAAACCAGTGCATCCAGCTCAGGCTCCAGCTCAAGATCGTGGGGTAGGTATTATTAGAAGTAAGACTGCTCAGCAAGACCGAACTGTGTGTGTGTTTCAGGTCCCTGCAGCGGAACTTCATAAGAACACTCCCTCCCAACGGCTTCAGGAAGTACCGTGAGCTCCAAAAGCTGTAAGGAAAACTCTTAACACTGGGCTTGCGATGACCCTGCGGTCTTGTGTGCTTGTTTCCTGTTCCTTCTGTAGAGAATAGCATCATAGCACGCATTAATTCTAATAATCCCATCTGGAGAAATTATGTGCCCCTTATCTGGAAACTTGTAGGCAAAACTTCTGAGTATTTCTAGGAGACATTCTAGAAAAAAACTCAGATAACAATTCCTAAACAAACTGGAACCCATATGCTGTGACTCCTCCACCATGCTCCACAGAATGGAAATAAGTATTTCTGCCTCCTCCTGTCATGGATCAGCTCAAGGCTCATCTCAGAGAAAGTGTGCTGAGCTTGGGGTCAGCAAGATGGCTCAGTGTGTAAAAGCACTCCGAAAACCTCCTTGGTGACTGGAGCTCACCCTGTGAGCCTGTATTTTTATCTTGGCATTCCAATCTAATTCATAATCTTCCAGTCTTGGTTTTTTCTTTCCCTGTCACTCTTTGGCCATTTAAGCCCTTGTAAGTTGTCTCCTGTGATTTTGTGAACAAGGATTAGGGTGTCAGATTAATCAAACTAAATTTGATTTACTAAGATTTGGTATTGTTATGCAATATAGTTTTTGGCATAACATGTCACGAACACTTTTTTGGGGGTGGGGGGATTCTGGTTCTTTATGAGTGCTTACAAACCCAGATAAATGTAGCAGGAAAGTTTTAAGCCTGCCTTTCAGGCTTTCCTCTGCATTAGTTCTTGTCTAGAAAATTCTAGATGGTAACTTTGGCCCCTATCTGTGTACCTTTACAGCTTCAAATGATTTTTTATACTTTATTGTTTTTAATTGAGCTATACATTTTCCCAACTCCCCTTCCTTACTCCCCTATCCCCTTCCAACCTCCCTAACCGCCACACTCCCAATTTACTCAGGAGATCTTGTCTTTTTTCTCCTTCCTAGGAGGATTCATTTTTTTCCCCCTCTTAGGGTCTTCTTTGTTGTCTAGGTTCTCTGGGTTTGGGAACTGCAGGTTGGTTTTTCTTAGTTTTATGTCTAAAAGCCATTTATGAGAGAGTACTTATTACATTTGTCTTTCTGGATTACCTCACTCAGAATGTTTTTACCTAGTTCCATGCATTTGCCTGCAAATTTCAAGATGTCGTTACTTTTCCTGTTGTGCAGGACTCCATTGTGTTTTTGTACCACATGTTCCTTATCCATCCTTCAGTTGAGGGGCATCTAGGTTCTTTCCCGGTTCTGGCTATTATGAATAATGCTGCTATGAACATGGTTGCACAAATGCTTCAAATTTTTATAATAGTTCTACTGATTGCAAATTTCATACAATGTATTTTTTATCACATTCATCCCACACTCCCCCCAGGTTCGCCTCCCCACCTTCCCTACTCCCCCACCCCTCCCAGCTGTGTGTTTTCTTTCTGTGTGTTTTTCAATGACCCACTAAGTCTAGTTTGTGTTGCCCATATACTCACAGAGGGGTGCCATCCCCTGGAGCAAAGTCAACCTACCAGGGCTCATAGTCTTAAAGAAACCTGTCTCTCCCTCCTCCTAGAAGTCACTAACCAGCAATAGCTCCTCAGTTAGGGGTGGAGGCTCATGATGCCCTCCCCTCCCTACTGACTTGACCTTGTGCAAGGCGACATCTATTGTGAGCTCATGAATGTAACGGTTCGGTCACAACCAGAACACACTGTCTCGCGCCTGTCCTCCAGACCTCTGGTTCTTACAAACTTCGTACCTCCTTCACAGAGGTCCCCGCACCTAGGGCAGTGGTGTGATGCAGATGTCCCAGTTAGCCGAGCATCCAACGGCACATGAACTCTGCACTTTGACCCATTGTTAGCATCCACCGCATGGAACCGTCTCTGAAGAGGTCCGAGAGCTGAGCTAGCCTACGAGTGGATACACACAGTTAGATACTGTTTGCATTTACACCTTCAGCTTGTAAATAAAAACTGGCCCAAACTGGCATAAATTTGGCATCAAAATATCAGTTTCAACCAGTTGATCTACTGTGACCCATTTCCTCTCAAGTCAATTTCTAACTTCAGTAAGAAGACTCTCAGTAAGATGCGCTATCCCAGCTGACAGAGGCCATCCGCACATGCGCGTGCCGCTGCCACTGCAGGTTCTTCCATCCTGCAAAGCTGACACTGTTTTCTTATTTTCTCTTTGCCTGCTCTTGCTCACAGGTGCCTGCAAAACAATAAGATTCGCTTCGTGTCCGTCTCGGCTTTCAGAGGACTGCGCAGTCTCACCAAACTGTAAGCACAGATGGGGGGACTGGAGGGGAGTTAACCGGTTCCCTGAACGGACAGCATCCTGTCAGGCTAACCCATTCCAGCCCTCTCCTGCCAAGGGTCTGCAAGTAGTGCAGAAGGGACAGTGTAGTAGGGGCTGGGAGCATGGGATGGGGGTATCACTGTGTTCAGGCTGAGCCATGAATTCGCTTGCCAGGCAGGTGGCCTTGGGTACCAGCTCCCTCTACTGAGTGATGCTTGCTCTAATAGTGCCCACCGCAGGACTGTGTGGGAACAAATGAAAAGGCACATAGTCATTTCTATGTGTGCATAGAAACAAAGTCATTGTGTGCTGGCAAGGGAGGCCGGAATGCTAACTGAAGGACCTCAGTCAAAGTGAGAAACCCGATGGCGTAGACAAAAGGGGATTCCCCAGTTTCCCGAAGGATTTTACTTGCTTTGCTTTCATGCTGGGGGTAAAACCGGTGTCTTGTGTGTGCTAAGAACAAACTGACAGTCCCGCCAACCTCTCACTTACATTTTTATAAGTTATTGGGATAGTATCTCACTGTGTAGACCAGGGTGGCCTTAAACTCACAGAGATTTACCTGCCTCTGCCTCTGGAGTGCTAGGATTAAAGACACAAACACCATGACTGACTTCTTTTGTAATATTTAATCCTTCCTTATAAATGTTTAACATATAATAGATTTAGGGGCCAGGCGGTGGTGGTGCATGCCTTTAATCCCAGCACTTGGGAGGCAGAGGTAGGATGATCTCTGTGAATTTTAGGCCTGCCTGATCTACAGAGCGAGTTCCAGAACTACACAGAGAAACTCTGTCTCAAAAGACAAAATATCCTGGTGCTTGTGTGCCTGTGACCCAGGAACAGGAAGAGGCAAATAAATGTTTAATACACAATAAATTTGAAAGAACAAAGCTTGTGACTATGGAGTCTGGCTTATTTCCTGCCTCATTTTGCCCTGTCTCCGACATTCCTCCCTGTAGCGTGGATCAGAGATTCCTCTCTTTTCAAAGCTGCATAGTGTTCTAGTGTGTGTGCATGTGCCACATTCCACTTACCCATCTGTCTGTCCATGGGCATTTGAGAATTTCCATCTGTTTCTGGCGTGATAAGACTACTATTATGCAATCCACACATCTGGCTGAGTCCCTGCTTTTAGGTCTACTCAGCGCGCTAAGGCAGGGAGTATAATCTCTGTCCATTGCTGATTCTACCCATGATTTATAACCGCTGTTCATGTGCTGACTCTACCCGTGGATTATAACCACTCTTCATGAGCTGATTCTTTTTTTTTTCTTTCGGTTTTTCGAGACAGGGTTTCTCTGTGGTTTTGGAGCCTGTCCTGGAACTAGCTCTTGTAGACCAGGCTGGTCTCAAACTCACAGAGATCCGCTTGCCTCTGCCTCCCAAGTGCTGGGATTAAAGGCGTGCGCCACCACCGCCTGGCCATGTGCTGATTCTTTTATAAGTTACTATACTGCTTTTCCAGCTGACATTTTTTTAATTCTTTGAGAATTTTATCAATATAAGTTTAACATATTTTTTCCTATGCCCCAACTTCTCATGGATCCTTGCCCCTTTCTTCCCACCCAACTTCATGGTTTTTCTCTTAGCAGCACAGCCCCCTCCAGATTCCAAGTTCATTCCCAGGGTCCTGCCATGGTGACTGTCTTAGTTAGGATTTTTATTGCTGTGAAGAGACAACATGACCATGGCCACTCTTATAAGGAGAACATTTCATTGGGGTGACTCACTTAGAGTTTCAGAGGTCCCGTCCGTCATCATATGGTGAGGAGCATGGCAGCATGCAGGCAGACGTGGTGCTGGAGGAGCGGCTGAGAGTCCTACTACACCTTGCAGGCAACGGGAAGTCCATTGTCTCACTGGGTGGTATTCCAAGCATTGGAAACCTCAAAGCCCACCCTCACAGTGACACACTTCCTCCAGTAAGGCCATACCCACTCCAGCAATGCCACACCTCCTAATAGTGCCCCTCTCTATGAGAGTATGGGGACCGATCACATTCAAACTACCACAGTGAGATACACTGAATTTTCTAACAATGTCTTAACCCCTTACTCTCCTGGAGTTGTTGCTTTTGCATATGCTATTTCTTCTTCCTAAAGCAACTCCTGCCAGTTCTTTGCCTTGTGGACTTCCTCCTTCCCGTCGCCATTCCCTGGTGTTCCTCAGGGTCCCATCTTTACAGATCAGGTGCATTCTGTAAATGAAGAGTAACCACATGTTCTACACATCTGTCTGGTTTTGTGTCTTACCTGTTACCTGTTCGCATCGCTGTCTGCCTTTCCAGATTCAACGGTCCGATAGACCTGCTACAACTATCCCCTTTGGTTAGTTCTCTGTCACTAAAACAAAATCCCTGAGCTAACTCATAAAGAGAAAATATTTTTGGCTCACACATTTTGAGGCTTGTCTGATATTGACTGCCTCCATTACCTTGAGCCTGCGTTTGAGGCAACACAAGCCAGTGGGAACTCGTGGTGAGCATTCACCCACCTCATGGCTGGGAGGTAAAGAAGAGAAAGACATCCTTCAAGCGCACCACAGAAAAGAGCATCCCCAGTGACCTGAGGATTCCCACAGGGACTCCAGAAAGGTCCTCAGCTCCTCCCAACAGTGCCCCCTGGGAGCCAAGCCTTTGACCCACAGAAACCTATCCAGCAGAATTAAACATAGGCCAATTCTTTAGCTAACTATGGGAAATGAAAGGCGAGAATCGACACCGTCAGTGGCAAGGGCTCTTAGACGTCCAAACTGGAAGTGGCAGGAAGAGAGTGCTGTAGGAGGGGACTCCGGAAGGATGATGACAATCGCCACCGTCCTTCTCGCGAAACATCGAAAAGAATAAACTCATTGCAGTTGTGTCTCCTTCCCAGGTATCTCAGCCATAACAGAATAACCTTCCTGAAGCCAGGAGTGTTTGAAGAGCTGCACAGGCTGGAATGGCTGTATGTCTCATTTGTGTGGCATTTCCTTGTATTAGTTCCGATGTGCCGAAAATACATATGTCACTCTGCTCTCTTCCTGCTGACAGGATAATCGAAGACAATCACCTCAGCCGAATCTCCCCACTCACATTTTATGGACTGAATTCTCTCATTCTCTTGTAAGTACTCAAAACAAACAGGGAGGCCAGATGCCTCAGTGAGTGAGATGGTTCATGGGCAGTCTGGTTCAATTCCCCGGACCTAAAGGGTTGAAAGACCAACTCCAGCTGGCTATCAGCTCTACATAAAGACTGGCATAAACACACACACACACACACACACACACGCACAAACAACAATAAGTAAATCAATGTAGCAAAAAAAAAATTTAAACTATTCCAATTGAAAAAAGAGACAGAAATAAAAGAATTAAGGCATTAAGCGTAGTAGCATTAAATTTGCAATTATTAAATCCTAAAGGAAGCTCTCTTGACTAAGACCCACCTTGCCTATATTCTTTCAGGCTACTGGTCTGAGCATTTTGTAACAAAGTCCTGCTGGACCAGTCTGAGGGCAGACTCCGGTCGTGCCCCACAAGTACTCTAAGCACCGCCCCTCCTATCCAGCAACTCCCCCACAAAGAAAAAGCCTCACACACGGCCATTGTACAGCCCCCTGCTGATGGGCGCAGGCTTCGTCCAAAGACTGGCATTGCTGCTCCCTGCAGGAGACCCGGAGTGCGTAGAAATGTGCTTACTACCAAAGCACTTCAGTACCTTGGGGTGTGTAGAGAGAAGGCGGTGAGGAGACTTGTAGCTTGAGGGTCTAGCAGCTTCCGAATAGTAATGGTAACTGTCTTTGCCTGGAGATAAAAAAGAACCAGAAAATGTGATGTTGGTGGTCTCTTTCCTTTCTAGAGTGCTGATGGACAATGTCCTCACCCGTTTGCCTGACAAACCCCTCTGTCAGCACATGCCCCGGCTACACTGGCTGTAAGTCTCTTCTCTCTCTCTCTCTCTCTCTCTCTCTCTCTCTCTCTCTCTCTCTCTCCCTCTCTCTCTCATACACACATATGTATATGTATATATACATATATATTTACATGTATATATATATATATATATATGTTACATATTCTGAATTTGACTACTTAAGACACCAGGGGCCTTCTGTGCCAGGTGGTTAGTGCATCGTTTCCTTGTTTTATTTTATTGTATTTTTATATTAGACATACTCATTGGCTAACTTCTCTAAACTTTCACCAAAATGCAATATCTGGAAGAGAAAATATATATATATTGGAGCTGGGAAGAAGGAAGACAGAAAAGAAGTCACGGGGTCAGCATCACACTTCCTTTTCCAGCTGCCAAATCACTCACCTATTAAGTTGGCACAGAAAGATAAGTCATTTTCATGTTATCCCTGAATTCTGAGCAGTGAGAATGTGTTGCTTAGCACTAATCATGAGAGAATGGGGCTGTGGGATGTTTTGAGACAGTCCCTTACAGGTTCTGTGTAGTTTTTTTGGCACAGTGGTTTTACCTGGTAACAAATATCACTATCACTCCACTAGGGAGAGGTCAGTCAGCAGTAAATTTGTTTATTTAGAATATAGGTTTGGTCATGTGTGGTGGCTCACACCTGTAATCTCAGGAGGTTAAAACAAGAGGCTGAGGAAGGAGAAGCACTATAAATTCAAAGGGAGCCAGGTGTATGGAGTGAGGCCCTGTTTAAATTCAATCCACAAACTGCCAGAATCAGGAAAACTTTCTACATTTTGTTTTATGAGAAATATTCAAACCTTGATTGGTACCCAAGTTCACAGCAAACTAGAGGTGTCAAATAGCAAGGACAGGATGATGATGAGAAACACCGTGTTTGTGAGTAGTGACAGCTGTCAGCCCCATTGTAACACAAGAGAAAGGGGTCAGGTAAACAACAAAACAGCTTTGGCCTGTGCTCACTTAGAATCCCTCCAAGGAAGCAAGCATTTCACACGCATTGCTAAGGTCAGAGGCATTTTGGTACAACAGCCCAGCTCTTTCTGTACTTGGACAACAAGCTGAAGCCATAACGAAAAGGAAACATTGAATCCGTGACCTTCTTCGTAAATGAAGCCTGATTCAAAAGGGTTCTCTAACCGCCGTTTTAATTAGTGATGAAAGACAGCTGAGCAGTACTTGCACACGCAATCAACAGCTAAAACAGTGGACCTTGTGAAACCAGAGCGGGAGCTCAAGAGTGTTTACTTAGTGCGCGGCATCCTGGGTTGAATCCCAAGCGCACACGCGCACGCCCCGCGCACACACACACACATAAATGTGAATTAATACTAATTTTTTTTCGTAAAAACAAGGTTTCGTTATGTAGCCCAGGCTGGCCTTGAACTCACTCACGGGTATGCTCCTGCCCCAGTCTCCCCAGTGCTGAGATTGTAGAGATGGGAGCTAACTACAGGCCAACACTTTGAGTATTTTTTAGAGAGTACTGCCACCTGGTGGTAGATTCATGATTAACTCTTGGCAATAAAATAAAAGGAATTTTTAAAAAATGAATAAAAATTTTAAAAGTTAAAAATAAAATAAATATGCCGGGCGGTGGTGGCGCACGCCTTTAATCCCAGCACTTGGGAGGCATAGGCAAGCGGATCTCCGTGAGTTCGAGACCAGCCTGGTCTACAAGAGCTAGTTCCAGGACAGGCTCCAAAACCACAGAGAAACCCTGTCTCGAAAAAAAACAAAAAAAAAAAAATAATAAAATAAATAAATAGAAATAAAAATATACATTTGATTTAAGAACTAACAAAAAGCCTACACCAAGTCAAGACTCTAAGCATTAGCAGCCACTTTCATTGAACAAAAACTCTGCCTCCAAACTGTTTGTTCTACAGCCTGACTTCAAATGTATTTCTCTTAGGTTACTCCCCATCCTCAATACACCTTCATCTTCAACAGGCTCAATTTTCAGATCCATTAATTCCAAATCCTCCCAGCCTTTGAGACATATTTCACTCTGCAACTTTGGTGCAGTTCCCAAAGCATGGCTGGAAGTCCCCATGAAACTGGTGGATTGTGGCTTTCCTCTAGAGCTTTCCGACTTTTCCTTGGCGATTTTGGGAGCTCTTCCACACGTGTATCGTGCAAGAATCACTGTCTCTTCTGAGTAACTCCATGCCATCTGGCAACCATTACACTAAGTGTGTGATGCCCTTAGACCCAGGGGCAGTGTCCAAGGCAACATATCACCCCCTTCGGCTCTGCCAACTTCTACCAGGCACCTAGTGATGGGGTCAAAGAAGGGGAGCCGTAGGAGAACAACTCCAGCTGGGGACACAACTCAGTGGTAGGGCACTAGCATCTTATATGCAAAGCCTTCCACTTGATGCTCCGTGCACTAAGGAAAAAAAGGTACCTTTCGATGCTGCAACTAGAGTTCTTGAGATGACAGCCCCACACAGCGCGAGTACTCAAGGGGAATGCCTAGTGGCTCCCCCTACTTGAGAGTGGAGAGCAAGGGCAGCTCTTATAGCCATCTGAAAAAGCAATGACGATGCCCACACACACACACACAGAGGCAAACTGTTAAGAATCTTTCCTAGGACTGTTTAAGTTAGGGAGAGGGAAACTAAATAGTGTCTTCTGGAGACCATCACAGAAAACAATGGCTGTCAAAATGCAGAGAACAGCTGATCGTGGTGTGCACGGCCCCAACAATAATAACACTAAGAGACACGCTAAAGTCGAAAGGGGATGTATCACCGAAGGGGGATATCCACCCTGTGACAAAGAGGTACGGGCAACTCATGACTTCTGGGAGAGGGAGAATTAATCTTCCCAGTGATGAGCATCTAATTGGTTGCCCAATACCAAGTGGTCAGCTCTGAAGTCATATATAAACAAACAACACTAAAAGATTCAGCAGGTCGTATTTATTTATGTATATATCCATATATATGTAAAAATAATAATCAAAAAAAAGGCCAGGAATTTGAGAGGGAGTAAGGAAGTACAGGAGAGACTAGAGGAAAAAAAATGAAAGGGTAAAATTATGTAATTATATTTTAATTTTAAATTAAGATAATAATATCTTATTATAATTATAAAATTATTAATATAATAAAAATTCATTTCTGCTTATGGAAGTACCTTACACCTCTGGACAAATGACAAGTGTTTAATATGCTTGACTACTAAATATTTATTAACAAATTAGATACTTCCCGCAAGAACTGCTTTTCTTCAGTTTCTTGGAGTAATAATATCCATGTCATTGTGGACACATAAAGAAGATGTGACTCAAAACATTTTTACTCCTTGGTACTGGGGATTGAAGCCAGGACCCCATGTCATTTTTACTATTGATACAGAAGACAAACAACAATACTACACATACATAACATATATATAGTATATGTGTAAATTCAGCTGCTATACAAAGGATTTTAAACAGAATGTAAAAAAAGATACTTTTTAGAATTAAGATAATTCTTATTAGTTTATTTCTGGCAGCAGTTTAACTTGATTGTGTTTTATTTTTATGTTCTAGGGACTTTGAAGGCAACCATATCCATAATCTAAGAAATTTGACTTTTATCTCCTGCAATAATTTAACTGTTTTGTAAGTAATTTTTTTTTAAAGTAATATCGACTCCCCTTACAAACCACATGAATCTTGTCTATGGGCAGAACCCGGCCTGGGCGTGTGCGGAGGCAGGAAGGTCTGGGCGTGTGCGGAGGCAGGAGGTGTGACGTCTTTGTCTGTGCGTGTGAAATAAGCCAGACTCAAAGGCAAACACTGCACGTTTTCTCTCATAAATGGAATCGAATTTGCATTTGTGAAGTGTGTGTGTGTGCGCGTTCGTGCGCACACATATGAGTGTGTGTGCATGCGTGTGCACACATGTTATGAAAGTAGAAAGGGGACCATGAGGAGAAGGAAGAGATCTTAAGGAGCTGCAGAGGAGAGTAAAGACACCAATAGTGCACATATCACATCAAAGCAAACTGAAGGACCATTAGGGGATAGGAAGGGAACAGCAAGAATAAGGCAGGTGAGATGGAGGGCAACATAGGGATCACGGTATGAATAAAAATGAGGTATTAAGGCATATATATATGAATCCCAATATTTTATAAACTAAGTTTAAAAGTTTTTAAATAAAAGAGTAAATTCTAAAACAATGGAAGCCCTTTGAAATTTCCCAAATTAGCCATTTATGCTGGTAGCTAACAGAGATCCTCAAGAGGGGACAGGGACAGGGTGTGAAACTAAAGTACAGCAAGTGCGCAGCGTGTGTGAGGTCCTAGATTCAACCTCTCTCTATCTCTCTCTCTCTCTCTCTCTCTCTCTCTCTCTCTCTCTCTCTCTCTCTTTCCTATCTGTCTCTTTCTCTGCCTCTCTCTGTCTCTCTCTTTCACACACACACACACACACGTGCGCGCGCGCGCGGTCAAGAACAAGCACTACAGTCTGACTCATGTTTCCAAACTAAAGAGACATTGAACTGGTCCATTCAGACAACTTTCTCTCAAGTATTTCAATCCTAATTCTATGCTCTAGCAAACAAGAGCTCTGTGGTGCATGGAGCCTTTTGTTAGACAGACACACTTTGCAGACTGAGGAGGTAAGTCTAAAACAATTCCCATGCTCATAGCTGCAAAACGCTCAGTTCTTGTTAAGGAGAGGTGAGGTTCCCTATTCCTTTCAAAGCCCTTCTTCATTTCTAATTACAAATTTAAATTACATTTCATATGGTCCCTGTTAAAAAGACTCAGGAAATTTAAGAATAAAATTGAACTGAAGCGGCACACACCTGTAATTGCAACTCCCAAGAGACTGGTGCAGAAAGGCCGTGAGTTTTAGGCCAGCCAAGATTGCATAGTTGAGACTGTTTTTGAAATAAATAATATCATACTGATATCCTGACATGAGGATGCACTCTATCTCGGTCTCTTTGAGGGGCCCTTGGCAGTGGGATCAGGATCTACCCCTCATGCATGAGCTTTTTGGATCCCATTCCCTATGGTGAGATGCCTTGCTCAGCCTTGATGTGTGGGGGGGGAGGGAGGATGGAGGAGGCTTGGTACTGCCTCAACTTAATGTGCCAGGCTTTGTTGACTCCCCA
This sequence comes from Chionomys nivalis, assembly GCF_950005125.1. NCBI lineage: Eukaryota > Metazoa > Chordata > Mammalia > Rodentia > Cricetidae > Chionomys > Chionomys nivalis. The sequence continues at coordinate 5,923,309 of NC_080109.1, forward strand.
GAGGCGGTGAATGGAGAGTGGGTTGAGCAGGAGGTGCGGGGAGAAGGAGGAGGGGAGGAAGGAAGAACTGTGGTTGGTATATAAACTCTATAAAAATTTTAAATAAAAAATGCACTCTATATTCATTATCTTTGTAGGAGTTATATTTAGTAATCTATGTGATCATTATGTTGACATGTTAACACGTACTTTTCCTTTTTCTTTCAGGGTAATGAGGAAAAACAAAATTAATCACTTAAATGAACATGCATTTGCACACCTCCAGAAACTAGATGAATTGTAAGTTTAACTAAATATGTATTAAGAATGCTTTTGTCAGTTTTACTTTGTACTACTTATACATATAATGTTCATATATTTCAGAAATATTAATTTTCTCTTCCCAAACAGTATTTATATGTAACATGGATCACAAAACAATTCAGATAGCTTACAAAAGTAAACATAAAATAAAATATGAAATAAATAGTTGAAATAAGTTAGGTCAGGGCTTGAGATACGGCTCGTTGGTTAAGAGCTCTTGCAGAGGACCCCAGTTCAGTACCCAGGACCCTGTCGGTGGCTTACAAGGACCGATAACGCCATCTTTCCAGAGATCTGATACTCTTCATCCCTCAAGCTCTTCCACGCTTGTGCACTTAGCCACACACAGACACATACAAAATTTTTAAAATAATAAAAAAATCTAAAAATAAATCATTCTACCCAATGATTAACCAACTGGCATAGGCAACTTCTCAGCTTTTCTCCTGTCTGTCCCCTGGAGGTGCGTGGGGGAAGTTACATTTTCTGTTTGAATTTAGTCACCTAATTCAAGCTCACCGAGACGTCTTCTTGTTTCAAAGAAGCTGCAGTCTTTCTCGTGAAATCTGTCACTGGAGAAATGTCACCGCTTCTGCTGCTGAAAGCTCCTCTTAGCTCCAAGGTGACATCATGTTAGGCACCCCCTCTGCACATGTGCATCCTGCCCAGGAGAGTAGAAGCCTGTGCATCTCTCTGAAAGAAATTTGAACCTTAAATGGCATGCTTTGAGGTCATCATAATGAACCCGGGCAAAAGAAAAACCAGGGCCTCAAGTCATGTTCTCAAACAGAGGAGGAGAAAGGGAAGAGAGAGGATGAAGGGACATCATACAGTCCATAAATGAAATTAATATGTCAGAGCCACGTTAAATACCATGGTCTGTCTCCAAGGAAACCTGAGATGGAGGAGCATTGGTAGCCCATGCTGGCTTTGGGCACACTCAGTTATAATTGAGAATGTCCATGAACTTCTGATCCTCCTGCCTCTGCTTCCCCAATGCTGGGATTATAGGTGTGTACTACCATGCCTGGCTCAGGATAAAATGTTCTGTGCCCCTATTTTTAAAGCCTCTCGACTTCCAGGACCTGGAGTGGTAGGGCACACACTGAGCAGGAGAGAGGCTGTGACTCCAATCCACACAAAAAGGCGACACTTACTTCTTGGTATTTAAAACAAGTAACGAATGGAGCTGTTGGAAAATTGCAAATGGTTTTCTAATAAATTTTCTACCAATGAATGAAGTCTTTAGAAAGCAATAATATGATTTGCTTGCAATTGTTTCCCTAGGGACTTGGGAAGCAATCGGATTGAAAACCTTCCACCGAACATCTTTAAGGATCTGAAGGAGCTGACACAATTGTAAGACATTAACTTAACCACTTCCTTTCTTTATCTTATTTTTCAACTGTGGTAAAATATACATAGAACTGAGTCCTCCATCTGTTTCTGTACCACTGGATTACATCAAGATCTTCTATATCATTGTTCAGCTCTCACCAACATCCACCCTCCTAGCTTTCCACTGAGTACAGAGCTGAAACCCTGTAGCCATCCAGCAGTAACGCCACATTCATCCCGCCACAGTCCTGGCAAGTCCCACCGTGCTGGTTCTCTCTGTGTGGTGGTTGCCATCTTGTGGCTGGCTTATTTCTCTTTACCAGACCAACATGGTGCATCAGTGTGGTGGTCTGTGTCAGAATTCCCTTTGCTCTGAAGGCTGAAATAGCACCTCGTACGCTGTGTACAGCCATCTGCCAACGTGTGGGCACTTAGGTTGCTTCCACCTGTGTGCAAATTCGTGTCTGGATGCCCACACTCAGTCATTTGGGTTTTATGCGCCTTCTCAGCTCACAGCAAACTTAAATACACCCAATGAAGGCATCATAAATCAGAACTGTTATTTTTAAAATTCATTTAATGCACCTACCTATCAACTATGGTAACTTAGAAACCAGTTCACTGTAGACTATCAGTTTTGTACACCTGCGTTTCCATGGCTGGCTGGGAGCTGCAACACACATTATATCATAACACACACTGCTATCACAAAGAAAGATCAAATAGGATCTTTTCCTTATCCCTTTCTCCCTTCCTTCCTCAGTATCTCTGTGTTGGAATTCAGGGATGCGAGCACTGTACCTCTAACCACTTCCCTTTAGTGCAACTTCCACTAAAGGTTGTTTTTCACTGTTGTAAAGTGAGAACATAATAAGCCAGAAACCACCTCTACACCCCTAGACATTGTGGGGCTGGGTCACATGGCAGCTCTACTTTTGTTCTGTTTAATTCTACTTCCTGTCAGAGCTGTGCCATCCTTCATCTCTACTATCAGGGCACAGGGTCCTCATTTCTGCAGTTCCAACACCTGCTGTTTTCATTTTTCTGGCTCACAGCCGTCTCACCTGAGCATCCTTGAGGATCTGATTTTCATCGCTCTGGTCTCAGTGACGTTGAGCATCTTTCCCACGTGTTTGGTCGCCTGTCTGTCTTCTTGTGGGGAAAACTACTCAAGTTCTTCATTCATTTCCACGTGAGCTGCTTTTGCACTTGCTGAGCTCTCATCTTCATCCTTCCTGGGACTCAGCCCCAGACTCGTTTTTTCCCGCTATTGTGGGTGGCAGGTCCCTCTGACGCAGTGTTTTTTAATTTTAATACACTGCCACTTTTTAATCTTTCGCTTCATTATCTATACTTTAAGTTTCACAATGAATACATGACACTGCCAAATCCACACAATGGATTTTTCTTCCTATATTTTCTTCTAGTTTGATAGCTTTCTATTTAAGCGTGTGATCCATTTGAGTTCATAGTACAGAAGGGTCCATTTCTATTCCTTTGCATAGGATATTCAGTTTTCCCATCACTGTTAGAAAGATTGTCCTTTCCCTGTTGAATGCCTTTGGCACCTGTGTCAAATGTTATCTGATTATGTCTGAGTGGGGTTGTTCCTGGGCTCTGTAGTCAGTCCCTTTGGTCTGCGTAGCTGTGGGTGACTGTGCAAACCCTGACTTCCTTGTTCTTTTTTTCAAGATCGCTTTTGCTGTTTGGGCTCCTTTGATGTCTTACATGAATTCATAAACTTTAATATGGACTGAGTCTTCCAATGCCATGAACAAGAGTATCTTCTTCACTGGCGTTGATCTAGTCCATTTTCTGTTAGTGTAGAAGGCTACCACAGCCTGGCGAATTTATAAACAATAGAATTTTGTGTGGCTCACTGTTCTTGAAGTTCAGAAGTTCAAAAGTCAAGGTCAGATCTTGTGGGATGTAATTCATCCTCAGCCATATGTTGTCTCTAATAAATAAGTTAGCATTTTCTAACCAAGTGCTTCATATATCTCCTGGCCACTTGTTTATCTTCCTTGGAGAAATGTCAGCTCAGAGTCTTACTCTTTTTCTTAATTGGATTACTTGTCTCTTTACTATTGATTTGAGTTCCTTATATCTTTGTAGATATTAATCCATCCCCTGAGATATGCTTGCAGGGGTAGGGAATCTGGCTCGGTGGTAGAGTGTGTACTTGTGGTCCCTGAAAAGAATAAAGCAGTGGAGGAAAGAGACGGCTCTGCGAATCATGTCTTCCAGGCTGCAGTCTTCTCTTATGGTGGGAAGAAACTTTTGGCTTTAATGTGGTCCTCTTTATCTATTGCTGCCTTTACTGTCTGCATTTTGGAAATCACATCCCAGCTTTTACTGTCTGAGTTCTAGAAGTCACTGCCAGGCCAGTGTCAGGGAGGTCCTTCTCTGTAGTCTCAGGTCTTACGTTTAAATCTTCAATACACTTTGAACTGTACTATACTTTTTTGGTAAGTGTTTCAAATTCACTCAAAGTCAACAAATAAATTCTCTTGGCCCAAGCAATTTTTAGGAATGACGTTGCTTTTTTTTTTTAAACAGGAATATTTCCTATAATCCAATCCAGAAAATTCAAGTAAATCAATTTGATTATCTTGCCAAACTCAAGTCTCTGTAAGTATAGCCATATACAGTTTTGCTTCAATACTAATAGAATATATGCTCTTATGTCTTTTAATTATGTTTTATTTCCAGCTCCACAAAAATATATGAATCGTTGATTGACTATAGACAGCTATTACTTCTACCTCAAGTGTTAATAAACTAAAAATTAAACGATAATGAATCCCTACATCTCTGTCCCCAGAGATACTGAATTGTGCATTTATATCTCTCGTGTATAGGACAGAGTTGTGGCCCCATTAGTTCTGAGTACACCATATTTTCTGTGGGTGTATGTCCTAGTTTGTATCTCCATTTCTGTAATAAAGCACTCACCAAAAACAACATGAAGAGAAAAGGGTTTATTTGGCTTATAGGTTACAGTCCATCATTGAGGAAAACCAAAGAGGAACTCAGGGCTTAAAGCAGAAATCATGGAGGAATGCTGCTTACTGGCTTGCTTCCCGAGCTCTCACTGCAGGCTTTCTTACACAGCCCAGAGTCAACTTCCTAGGGATGGTACCGCCCACAGTGGGCTGGGCCCTCCCCATCAACCATTAATCAAGAAAATACGATATGCCCACAGATATGCCCACTGACCAAAATGATGGAGGGAGTTTCCTCAACTGAGGTTCCCTCTTCTTAAGTGTGTCAAGTTAAACACCAAGAATAGCAACCCTATCCTAAAATAGAATTTTCTAGGCCATGTAAATCATGCCTCCCACATCACAGAAAGGACAATAATTCTATTAATGTTAAGAATGGTCTTTAGGAGATAAGTCTTAGCTCATCTCGTTTAACTATTCTACAGTAAAATAGCACTTCACTGGGAAAAAAATATGACTTAAAAGGTATTAGGAAAATTTAAAGGTGTCCAGAATATAATGTGCATGCTCCTATTCTACAAATATTTATTGACTAACTAGCATGCATTAGGCAGTATATCATGAACTGGGAATATTTTTAAAATAGGCTATGCATGTCTATAACCTGGGGAAGTTCAGGCAGGCTGAGTGTGAACATTTCACTTAGAATGATGCTAACCTAAAGCATTTGACTGCATTGTCCTTCACCTGTGGATAACCTATGTTCTCTTGACCACTACTTGGTATTTTTAGCAGCCTAGAGGGAATTGAGATCACAAATATCCAGCAGAGGATGTTCAGACCTCTCGTGAATCTCTCTCACATGTAAGTAGACGTTTGCTTGCCGTTCACCGTCATTTTAATCTGTGTCCCCACATGTCTTGTGATAATACTCCCATACTAAATGCAAATAAAATATGAATAATTTCTACTAATTTGCCTCTGTATGCTTAGTATTTAAGTCCCTCTTCAAAATTATATGTTACAATGCTAACTGCAGAGTGATGGCATTATTAAAAGGCCAAGTCTTGATTAGCCCTAGAGGGTAGCACCTTCATGAACAGCATTAGTGCATTTAAAACAGAACTGAAGGCGAGGGGTGGTGGTGCACATCTCCCATCCCAGCACTTGGGAGGCAGAGATAGGCGGATCCCTGAGTTTGGAGTCAGCTTGGTCTATATGGCAAGTTCTAACCTAATTAGGGCTTCACAGTGAGACCCTGTCTCAAAATTAAAATGAACTTGAGAAAGACTGAAGCTAATGCATCATAGTGTGTGTAGGTTATATAAAGCAGTTATAAACAGGGCTGAGGAAATGGCTCAGCGAGTAAAAGTTCCTGAGTTCGGATCCAAGTACAGGAACAGGTGACATGTGCCTCTGATCTCAGCGCCTCAGGTGAGCTGGGATGCAGACAGGAGAGCCCGCCCCAAAGCCTGGGGCCGGATAACCTAGACTATGAAGTGCAACAACAGACAACAAGAGAGATTCTGCCTCAAAAACAAGGTGGGGGGGTCAGGACCAGCACCCAAAGCCGTTCTCTCACCTACACACACACACACACACACACCATGACACACATGAGACACACATGAGGTACATACACATATCTCACACACAACACACGTGTGTATGTATGCACATATGTCTATATTAATTTGTAGCAATTATTTTCTACCTTTTAAGTATTATATATGATATACATGTATATGTAATATACATATATAATATATAAACACATAATTTGAATATTCAAAATAAAGAGTTGCTACAAGTTAATGAAGGCAGGAGAACTCTTCCCCAGGGAAAACTGTCCCTAATGTCAAAGTATGATCAGAGGAAGTACAAGGATGAAATGGTAGCCTTTTTAAATCCCATGCAGTGTGTCTTGTTTTGCACTGATTATAACTTTTCTCAATATTTTGGGTGAAGCTCATAGCAAGTGCTCGAAGCTGATAGAAGTACTAGATTGCTCTTCACACTGGCAATTTTCAATGACTTAGAAGTACCTTGTCAGCCACGCTGCCATCTTCCTGGCACTGTAAGTCTAACGTAGGACATTGTTTATGTTCCCATGATTTCTCGGAAACAAGGCTTTTATAAGTTTCTTCGCTTGCCTACAACAAAACAGTCTGACCCAGAAAAACTGAGTTGATTGGAAGAAACTGGTGTAGCTTGTAAAACTGAGAAATAACTAAAAGGGGAACCTGAGTTGAGCAGGTATCGTGGAAACAAGAGTTGGACCACACGCATGAAATAAGCCATTCACACAGCAACACTAGGCTCAGGATTCCTTATAGCATATTTGCCGACCCTGGGCTAGGGAAGGGTCTCCACTGTTCATCCGCTGAGGGTCCTGGGGCTAGAGAAGGACTTCCCTCAGAAGAAATCAAGACACTGTTGCTAAAAGTTGAATCTCTGCTAAGCAGCTAAACTAGCAATCAAGTATCTGCTCAAGTTCTTTCTATGAAAGCAGTTCATCCCCAGACACTTACAAGAAACATCACGTCCTCCCTTATACTCTGCTCCACCCCATCACAGCTCACAGAGAAACCAAACAAGCAAATGGACACACCAGCAACCGACCTTGCTATTCCACAAAATCTCATATGAACACATTTTTGACTGAGAAAATGTTGAAAACAAATATCAGAGATGTTTAACTTAATGTTAAACATGTGCTCTAATTTTGTCTTCTCTTTATACGCCAGCTATTTTAAGAGATTTCAGTACTGTGGCTATGCCCCGCACGTGCGCAGCTGTAAGCCCAACACGGATGGAATTTCGTCTCTGGAGAACCTCTTGGCAAACATCATTCAGAGAGTCTTTGTCTGGGTTGTGTCTGCAGTTACCTGCTTTGGAAACATTTTTGTCATTTGTATGCGACCCTACATCAGGTCTGAGAACAAACTGCATGCCTTGTCCATCATTTCTCTCTGCTGTGAGTACCTCCCGGTTAAAGAGGAGCTTGGTTTGAAATGTACAAAACTGTTGCTACTAGAAAATAAATTCTGTGGAACTGAAGAGACAGATCAGTGGTGATGAGCACACACAGGTCCTTTAGAAGACCCAAACTGGGTTCCCAGTGTCCATACGTGGTGGCTTACAACAGCTTGTAACTTCAACGTCTCTGGTCTCCAAGGATGAATACAAGCATGTGCACAGAACCACATGCAAACACAGATGTACCCATGCATAATAAAAATAAAATCTTGTAAAAGAAAAAGAGGGACCAAAGGGGCCGGAGAGATGAAGTAGCAGTTAAGAGCATATGTTGCTCTCACAACGTACCCAGGTTCAGTTCCCAGCACCCACATGATAGTCTACAACTGTTCATACCTCCACTTGCAGGGGGTCCTATTTCTGACTTCCGTTGGCACCAGGTACCCACCCACATGATACACATTCTTACCTGCAAGAAAACACGTCCATACTATAAGATAAATAAATCTTAAAACAATTTCAGAAAGAAAATAAGTTCTGTGAGTGTTAGAAAGATGAAATTTAAAATCTTTCTTCCTTTTGTTTGTATGGTATTTCTGCCTTCTCTACATAAAAAAAAAAGATCACTTTAGTCATGAGAAAATTAGTTTTAAAGCTGAAAAAGCTTAGGGGCTAGAGAAATGGCTGAGCAGTTAAAAGTGGTTACTTCATAAGGACACACACATACAGAATAAATGAATCGTTTTAAAATAAACTGAACTGAGCCATTTCACTACAAATGAAAGTGGCAACTTCCCCTCTGAATCAACTAAGCAAGGCACATATGAGCTCAGACTGCAGCAGCAAGCAACAGGGCCTACACGGGTCTACCCCAGGTCCTCTGCATATATGTATATCGCTGTTAGCTTAGCATCTTTATGAGTCTCCTGACTGTGAGAGCAAGTGGGTCTCTGACTCCGGAGCCTGCTCTTGAGACTCTTTTTACTCCTCTTGGGTTGCCATGTTCAGATTCGATATGAGGGGTTTTTTGTTTTGTTTTGTTTTGTTTTGTTTTGTTTTGTTTTGTTTTGTTGGTTTTTCGAGACAGTTTCTATGTGTGTAACCCTGGCTGTCTTGGAACTTGCCCTATAGACCAGGCTGGCCTCAAACCTAGAGGTCCACCTGCTTTTGCCTCCCAAGTGCTAGGATTAAAGACCTGCACCACCATCACCCACCCAGCTCAATAGGATAGTTTTTGCTTCATCTTAATATATTTTATTTCATCATGTCTGGTTGTTGTCTCTTAGAAGCCTGTTCTTTTCTAATGAGAGACAGAAAGGGAGTGGATCCAAAGGAGAGAAGAAGTAGGAAGGAACTGGAAGGATTAGAGAGAAAGGAAACTATAATCAGAATGTATTGAGAAATAAAAGAAGAAAAAAAACAATAAAGGAAAAAAGAACAATTTCACACCCAGAGCTGTGTTTGTTGTTTGGTTTGCATGTTTAGTTGATAAACACTAATTTTACTGCTTGTCATTCTTCTGGTCTCTGAGCTACTAGAATATTTTTCACTTGAAGCTTAAAATATGCAAATAGGGAAGTATTTCCAGGTAGTATTAATTTTAAAAAATCAGACTTCAGGATGTCCCAAAGCTGGTTATGTATTCATAGCCCCTCAACCAAGTAAAGCAGCCCCCACACCATGCCCGGGGTGGGATGAGCAGCTTCCTATTCCAGACACTGATCAAGCCTGAGTCTAACCTGTTTCCATTGTTAGCTATGCTATGTGGGAAGCAGAGCTCAACAAGGTGTTTACAACAGCTTTGCATGGTTAGCTGAAGTATTCTAAGTCAAGTTCAATTTCCCTACTTAAGTAGAGAGGATAACTACATTTTTGAAAAGTGAAGGCCAATGCTCACAAAATAGTATTCTCCAACAGAGTCTCGCTGGGTATATTAATCACATTTCAGGGCAGGCCCTATGTAGGGGTAGTTGGCCAACCCAAAGCAAACTCAATGTTTTTTTTGTAGACCTTTGTCCCATATTGCTTTGTTTTGTCATTTTTTTGTCTTATTATTCTTTTGCTCACATATTTTGAGTTGTTTTGAGTTTGTGTATGTGTTTCTTGGAGTGTTCGTTTGTTTAAAGAGATAGAAAGAGAGGGTGTGGAGTTGGGAGGGAGGGGAGTTAAAATCTGAGAGCATTTGGGGGAGGGGAAAGCATGATTAGAATTTATTGTATGAAAAAAATTAATTAAAAAAGGCATTTCAAAAAAATCAGAATCAGTCTTATTATTTCTACAAGATATGATTTTAAGGACTTAGAATATTTAAACAGTCAAAAAGTCTCAAATTTTTCCTTGAATATGAAAATGTCAGAGCACATAATATATTTATGAAAATGTCATTATGACCAAAATACATTCTCAAAGAATAATTAAAGTATTATTGTAATAATAAGAAATAAATAATGAAAACTATCATTTTGCATAATAAATACACACTAATTGAAAGAACATTTAAAAGACAAAATGCTAAGAAGTGTACACACTGAGTGCTAATTAATTTTGAATATAAGAACCTAAAAAGAGATAGATAAATATGGAAGAGAGGATCAAGAAAAAGCTCTTAAATGGTGCTGGCTGGAAAGCTATGCATAATAGTGCATATCCCCCAAATTTATAAACTTCAAAACTTTTTGCCATTACTCTGTCAACAAAACTTCCAGATTAGTGTCTCAATGTACAGCATAACCAATTTTATTGATTTGTTTTATACCTCCAAGCAATAGGGCTAGATGAGCCCAAAACAGAGAGGATCTCCAGTCTTACAGACTGACACCGTAAGGAAGACAGTCAATTATACTATAGTCTTCTCTTTTTAATGTGTGAGTTCCCAAGGAGGCTAAAGGTACCTGGTCTCCCTGGAGCTGGAGTTATGGCAGGTGTAAGTTGACGGGGAGTCAAACTCCGGTGGCTGCTGAGTCTTCCGTGACAGCGGTCACAAAGGGAATAGATTAGAGGGTTCTCCTCCACGTTAGGGATTTGCTTGGTGCTAGGAGTGGAACCAGGGCTTCATGTACGCTAAGCAAGCACTCAGCTGCCAAGCTACATAACCAACCAGACCAGGCTGGCCTCGAACTCACAGAGATCCGCCTGCCTCTGCCTCCTGAGTGCTGGGATTAAAGGAGTGCGCCACCACCTCCCGTCTCCAACCTATGAATTCTTAAGAGAGTAAAATGTGTCTCCTCTTAATATAGAAGAAACTGGATCATTTAAAAAATGTTTGGTGTAAAGATAAGCATACTTTGTGTTTCTCTGAACCTGTAAACTTCGGACTCTCATAGGTGCTGACTGCCTAATGGGAGTATATTTATTTGTAATCGGAGCCTTTGATCTCAAGTTTCGGGGCGAATATAACCAACACGCCCAGCCGTGGATGGAGAGCGCTCATTGTCAGCTTATGGGGTCTTTGGCCATTCTGTCCACGGAAGTATCCGTTCTGCTTTTAACATTCCTAACCTTGGAAAAGTATATCTGCATCGTGTATCCTTTTCGGTGTCTCAGGCCTCGGAAATGCAGAACAATCACGGTTCTGACTTTCATTTGGATTGTTGGGTTCATAGTGGCTTTTGCTCCACTCAGCAATAAGGAATTTTTCAGAAACTACTACGGCACGAACGGAGTGTGCTTTCCACTTCACTCAGAGGACTCGGGAAGTACCGGAGCCCAGATCTATTCCGTGGTGATTTTTCTTGGTAAGAAACCCTGCATCACCAACCTTTGAGTGTTCCCTCTCTAGCTAGAGTCATTCACAGCGGGGGGCGGGGAGGGGGAGACTCATTTATTCATGCCTTCTATTGTTACAAAGTTCTGTCCTTCCAACCTGCGGCTGGAGGGGTGAATGCAATCAGAATCAGAATACCAAGGGAGAATTCTTTTTCCTCAAATGATACTTTTTTTTTAAAGATTTATTTATTTATTATGTATACAACATTCCTTCCGTGTATGCTTGCATGCCAGAAGAGGGCACTAGATCTCATTATAGATGGCTTTGGGCCACCATGTGGTTGCTGGGAATTGAACTCAGGACCTCTGGAAGAACAGTCAGTGCTCTTAACCTCTGAGCCATTTCTCCAGCCCTCAAATGATACTTTTATCAGCTAAATTCCAATCTGTGATGTATTCAATAAAGGACTTTAAGCAATTACAGTTTACATATTTACCCCAATAATGTAGACATAATGATATCTGCTATTTTTCAAATACCTATGTACAGGCACGTATAACTTTGGCTGTAGCATATATGTGAAACTGTTTTAAACCAAAAAAATGAAAATATTCTCAAAGTATAACACAAGGTTTTAAAATATGAGAAAGTATCATTAATATTAGAGAGCAAATGATCCGTGATATTTGTCAAATTTATTTAACATGCTATATTAAAATTAAACATACCATCCTTCATTACTTCAACAATATTTGAGTCAAAAGAATTCATGACTTCTGTGTACGAAGTGATTCTGAGAAGCAAACAAAAAATAAGAAAAAAGACTCATTAAAAGTTAAGCATGGGCTGGAGAGAGAGCTGAGCAGTTAAGAGCACTGCCTGCTCTTCCAAAGGTCCTGAGTTCAATTCCCAGCACATCCTTGCCGGCATGAGTTGTCATGTGTTTTATGGATCTTGGTTATTGCAACTGGTGTCAGATGAAATTTCAAAGGAGTTTTGATTCGCATTTCCCTGATGGCTAAGGCTGATGAACCCTCCTCTAAATGTTCCTGAGTCATTTGTGTCTCCTCTTTCAGAACTGTCTTTTTAAGTCTGTACCCCACTTTTCATTGGTTTATTTTACTGATGTCCAGTTCTTTTTTTCTTTTCACCTCTTTATATATGTTAGATATTGAATGTGTATTTAATTAAAATCTTTTCCCATTCTGTGGCCTACTGCTTTTTCTGAATGGTGGTGTCCTTTGCCATACAGAGGCTTGTCAGTTTCATGAGGTCACGTTTATTAATTGTTGTTAGAAGTGCCTGTTGAAACAATCTTTTTCTATGATAAAACTATTTCCCATTTTCTCTTCTATCAGATTGAGGATATTCGGCCATATGTTGAGGTCTTTGATCCACTTTAACTTGAGTTCTGTTCAGGATGATAAATATGAATCTATTTGAATACTTCTACATGCAGCTTGTTTCTTAGTTCTATTTGCTTGGAATAACTTTTTCCATCGTTTACACTGAGCCAATATCTATCCTTGATGTTAAGGTGTGTTTCCTGGATGCAGCAGAATGGTGTATCTTGTTTTTTAGTCTGTTAGCCTGCATCTTTTTATTGGGAAAATTGAGACCATTGATGTTGAAAGCTATCGGTGAACAGTGTTTGTTCATTTCTGCTATTTAGATGTTATGGCGTGAGATTTTTCCACTCTTTTGATTTGCTGGTCTGGGATCATTTATTCCCTATGTTTTTTTAGGAGTGGTTACTCTTCAGGTTGAAGTTTTCATTCTAGTGCCTTCTCTAGGGGTTGATTTGTAGATAAATAAATTTGCTTTTATTGTGAAGTGTTTTTCTTCATCTATTGTGATTTTTGCTGGGTATAGTAATCTGGGGGTAGCATCTGTGGTCATCTCTTAGAGTTTATAAAACATCCATCTATGCCTGTCTGGCTTTTAGAATCTCCACTAAGAGGAATTGGGGTTATTCTAATAGTCTGCCTTTATATGCTACTTGGTCTTTTTTCTTCCAACATTTTCATATTCTGTCTTTGTTCTGTTTATGTGTTTTGATTATGTGTAGTAGATGAGTTCTTTTCTGCTTCAGTTGGTTCTGTCTATTTGGTGTTCTGTATGCTTCTTGAGCCTTCATAGACCCTTCCATCTTAAGAACGAGGAAACTTTCTTCTGTGATTTTGTTGAAGGCATTTCCTGGGATTTTGAGGTGGGTTTCTTCTCCTTCCTCTATTCTTATGATTCATAGATTTGGTCTTTTCATAGCGTACCAGATAGATCCTGGATGTTTTGTGCCTGGATTTTTTAGATTCAACATTTTTATTTATTTATTTATTTTTTTGGTTGAGGTATCTCTTTCTTTTTCCGTGTCTTCCTCTTCTGCCTCTTGTAATCTGCTGGTGAGGTTTTTGTTTGGCTTCCCAAATTTTTAATTTCCAGTTTTACCTCAGTTTGAGTTTCTTTAATGATTCTACTTCTACTTTCATGTCTAAAAGCATTTTCACCATTTCTTTCCACTGTTTGTTTATGCTTCCGCAGATGTTACTATTTATGCCCTCTTTGGGGTCCTTGAGCATATTCATAGTAGCTACTTTGAAATCCTTGTTTTAGGCTGAAGCTATATAGCTTTTTCAGAACCTACTGGACTAGGGTTCCTGGGTTCTGGTGGAGACATATTGTCTTGGCTACTAACTATTGTGGTTTTTTTTGCACTGGCATCTAGGCATCTGGGTTTGTGTTGACAGAGTTTCTGTCCCTTCTGGTCCCGCAGCCATTCAGTCCCAAAGAAATACACAGAAGTCTACATTAATTATAAACTGGTTAGCATATTAGCTCAGACTTCTTATTAACTAATTCTTACATCTTAAATTAGCCCATTATTCTTGTCTATGTTAGCCATGTGGCTTTTTCAGTGAGGCATTCTCATCTTGCTTACTCTGCATCTGGGTGACAACTGCAGACTGAACCTTTTCCTCTTTCCAGAATTCTCCTATTCTGGTTACCCCGCCTATACTTCCTGCTTGGCTACTGGCCAATCAGCGTTTTATTAAAATAATACAAATGACAGGATACAAGACCATTGTCCCTCAGCAAGTTTGGGATTAGTATGAGTTAGGTGCTGACGTCAGGTCTTGTCTTTGATAGGTTGAATGTTCTTGCTTCTGTTATCCTCTCTGGATCTTCGGAGACTATGGTAGCTGTGGGTTGCCTGGGAGGGAGTGCTTTTGAGTCCCTGTCAGGTGTGGCTACTGGGAGTTCCAGATTGAATGCATTTCTAGGTATTATTGGGAGCTGACATAAAGGAATGGGGGTGGGCGGTAAGAGAGGTGGGATCGCAAGGGTCTACAAGAGGGAGGAGAGCTGGGTCTGTTGCAAGGTTTGAGGGAGTGTCCAGAGAGTGCAATCAGAGAGAAAGGACAGGCACTTGTAGGTGGTCTGCCACAGAGCTGAGGTGAGACTGGAGTGAGACTGGGGAATGGAACTGAAGGGCAGGAAGGAGAGTGAGAGAATCAGTGCCTACCTAATTCTCAGCATGTTCACAGGTAGAGCGTGTCTCTGGGTATCGGTGGCTGACACAGAGGGATGGGGTATGAGAGGAAGGCTGGGTCCAGAGGATCTGCAGAGTCCCTGGGGAACGCAGGCAGACCTGGGAGTAGTCTGTGACAGCAATGGGGATGAGACTGCAGAATTGGAAATGGAGGTCAGGAAGGAGACCTGGTACACATTTGTAATCTGCAGCAGGACTGTGAGCTGGTGTCTAGCCTAGGCTACCTAGTCAAGCTGAAGGCTAGCCTGAACTCCACAGTAAGGCCCTGTCACCAAAATGAAGTGGGTAAATAATTAAGTACCACTTTAAGGGCTCCGCGGTCTGTAATAGTGAAGTCGAAGGCCTGTTTTGTCCGTTCTCCCTAGGGGAGCGCTAACACACACTACTGCTGTTCTCTGTCTGCACAGGTATCAACCTGGTGGCATTCATCATCATCGTGTTCTCCTACGGCAGCATGTTTTACAGCGTCCACCAGAGCACCATCACAGCGACCGAGATCCAGAAGCAGGTGAAGCGGGAGGTGGTCCTCGCCAAGCGCTTCTTCCTCATTGTCTTTACTGACGCCCTCTGCTGGATCCCCATCTTCATCCTGAAATTTCTTTCACTGCTTCAGGTGGAGATCCCAGGTACAAGCTTTTGCCGGAAAGGATGAATCCGTGCGGGGCTAATGACCAACACGCTTAATACTAACTCACTTCAAGAATTCCCAGTCAGGGCCTGGATGGCTCAGCAGTTGAAAGCACTGACTGCTCCTTCAAAGGACCCAGGTTCAACTCCCAGCACCCACATGGCAGCTCACGCCTGTCTGTAACTCCAGTTCCTAGGGATCCAGCACCCTCACACAGACATGCAGGCAAAACACTGATGCACATAAAATAAAGTTTTGGGTTTTTTTTTTTTGTTTTGTTTTGTTTTTAAATTACCAGTCAGAGTAATGTGGACTCTGGTTCTACCATTAAGGAAATGTTTACTGATGGGTACTGTTCAGTCCTTTCCAGAAACGCTAAGTGCCACAAAAACAAAGTACCATGACCAAACAAAGTGGTTTGCAGGGCTGGAACTGGTTGCCTGCTTAAGATAACCATGATGAAAAACAAGCTGAAGGAGTTACCACATCATGAATTCATTTTTTAAAATACTTATTTATTATGTATACAATATTTTGTCTGTGTGTATGCCTGCAGGCCAGAAGAGGGCACCAGACCCCATTACAGATGGTTGTGAGCCACCATGTGGTTGCTGGGAATTGAACTCAGGACCTTTGGAAGAGCAGGCAATGCTCTTAACCTCTGAGCCATCTCTCCAGCCCCATGAATTCATTTTTTAAGAACATAATGGATGCTCCTCCCTACCTCCTATGTTAGGGAACACTGCACCGAGGGTGACATATTAGAGAACAAAACAAGGTTTTAAAATAATGTACATTGCATGCGTCACGGTGACTGTTATGTTCAGAGAGGGAAAATATGGATATGAATATGAATGTGTTGGCGAGAAGAAAAGTGACACTTTGTGCACTGATAGCGGAATCAGAACACCGTGTAGCCACAGAGGAAGGTGTGCTGGCAACTGCCAAATTTTAGATACAGGATTGCCAGACAACCCAGGTATTCCACTTCTCGATAAACGTCCAAGGGAATTGAAAGCCAAAACTAAAATAGATATCCGCACACCTATGTTCACGGTGGTGCTAGTCACAACAGCCAAGAGAGAGCAGCAGCAGAGTGTCTACAGACACATGGATGTATCCAAAGAGCACATGGATCCCATTACTCAGGTGTATAAGGGAAGGAACTTTTATTTTTACATTTATGTAATTTTCATGTGTATGCATATGTGCACACACACTTGTGCTATGACACACACGTGGAAGTCAGGGGACAATCTGCCGGAGTCAATTCTCCCCTTTCACTGTGAGTATCCTGAGCACCAGACTCAGGCTGTCGGACTCGTTAGCACGAATCTTGACTCGCTGAGCATCCTTGTCATCCCTGAGAAGGAGATTCTGTTACATGCTGCGTGATACATGAATCTGGATGGTGTTAGGTAGATAACCTTGACACAAAAGGAGCAAGAGTTTTATGATTCATCTTACATAAGACTCTTGGAATAGAGTTCACTGTGAGGTCCTGTCTCAAAAAATAATGCGGGGAACAATGGAAATAGACCTGACATTGACCTCTGGCCTCCACATGCATGAACATACATGTGTACATATACCTGCATCTCTCTCTCCCTCGCTCTCGCTCTCTCACACACACACATGCGTATGTGCGCAAGCCTTAAAATGTGTGCGGATTTTTAAAACAAACAAGTCTGGGAGCAGCTGAGTACTTGCCTAGCGTGTACAGAGCACCAGGTCCCATCCCTAGCAGTGCCACCAAGAAAAGCAGAAGAAAATCAAATAAATCACAAAAAGAGAATTCAAGATAAATCTACATATTATGAGAAATATAACATGTTCTTGTCACGCCCATATCATGGGTTCCCCAAAAAAAACACCACAGAGTCTGCACTCACACATAAAAGCAAAGAGCTTTTAGTCAACCAAGCTTAAGCTTGGGTTCTCCACCTATCCCTTGAGCGGTTGAGAGCAGAGAGTGCCCAGCCCAGTCGGGATAGGGTTTTTATTATAGTAGAGGTTGAAGTGAGGGGATTTCTGGGGTTCAGGACCCTGATTGGCTGACATTTGTCCAGGGGTCCTGACAAAGGAGAATATGTGAGTCCTGGGCTCAGGGACATTTGGTGATCTTGTCTAATTTCATCCAATGGTTGGAACATTAGCTACTGGCCCTCCCTGGGTGGTATCAGCTTATGGCTTTTCCTGGAAACCGGTGTTGCCTGCCATGGCAGCTATGTGGCCTGGCCCCCACATGTGGCCAGGCTGCCCTGGGTCCCACATACTTCCTATTAATCAAAACATTTGCAACAACCGGGCCATAGTGGCACATGCCTTTAATTCCAGCACTCAGGAGGCAGAGGCAGGTGGAACTCCATGAGTTCGAGACCAGCCTGGTCAACAGTGAATTCCAGGACAGCCAGAGCCATTACAGAGAGGAACCCTGTCTCAAGAAATTATATGTATATATATATATATATATATATATATATATATATATATATATATATATCAAAGGGTGATAAATGGTAAAGAACATGGTTTTTCTTTAAATGAATTCATAACGATACGTCATGACTTCGTGTAAACACTCCCAATAGAGCTCTTTTGATGGCACTTCGATATAGTCAGGAAAAAAACACTCAGAAAGAACCCCATGCCTTCACAGCACTGGCGTTCATGCCTTTAAACACTGACACTCCAGAAAGACATCCTGAAAATAACAGAGACTTGGTCTTTAAAAAAGAAAAAGGGGGCTGAAGATGGGAGACACAAGAGATGCCTGTGCCATGTATGAACACTCAGATTTTTCCACTTTTTCTCTTCCAGACACTATCACCTCTTGGGTGGTGATTTTTATTCTGCCCATCAACAGCGCTTTGAACCCAATCATCTACACTTTGACCACCAGACCTTTCAAGGAAATGATCCATCAGCTCTGGTATAATTACAGACAAAGAAGGTCTGTGGACAGAAAGGAGACTCCAAAGGCATTTGCTCCCTCGTTCATCTGGGTGGAAATGTGGCCCGTGCAAGAGATACCCACTGAATTCATGAAGCCAGCGGTTTTCACAGACCCCTGCGATCTGTCACTAGTTTCTCAGTCATCTAGACTCAATTCTTATTCATAACTGGTTCTGGGAACCATTTCTTCTCAGAGAATACTGTGAAGTGCGTCTAGAAGGACTTGCTGATACGAAGTAAATATCACAAAATCTATAACTTATGGTTAAGACAAGTTCGCTTACAGTGACGCAAGGCAGGGAAAGGTAGCTGGTGTTCATACAAAGAGAAGCAGCTTACTGACAACGTGTGCATGGATACTTGTACACATTTGCATAGGAAACGAAGGGGACTCTTTTTCTAGCATGCGTTTATGCACACTGCATGGAGGTAAAGTGCTGGACACACACAATATAAAGCCTCTTTAATCTACGTATTGTGTTTAACTGCTAACGACACAAATTCTACCCATGGCTCCTAGATTTCTCTGCTGTGCATATCAGCAAGCATGAAGCCCATAGACATTTTAAAACTGAGGACAAAAGCTTTATGGTATTCAAAAATTATAGCATCAGATACAATGTGTGGAGCCACGGAGGTGTTCGGGGGATAAAAGTGATTACTTTACAAACGTGCTGACCTGAGCTCAATATCTGGATCCCATGTCAAGCAGGAAGGAGAGATAGACTCTGAAAACTTGACCTCTAAGCTCCACCTGTGTGACATAGCATGTGTGTGCACATGTGCACATCACACACACACAAATTATTAAATACGGTTGTATGCAAAGCAGAAACATTCTATCGAAAGAATCCTCTGTATTGTTCTCTGAGTCTCCACGCTTGAGAGTCAACACAACATATTTATTCAAAGGACTCTTTGCTGCCAGGTGTGGTGGACACACCCGTGATCCTCACGGTAGAGAGGGAGAAGCAGGAGCACAAGTCCAAGGCCGGCCTCAGCAACCTAGAAAGACCCTGCCTCTGACGTGCAAACGTAGAGCCTGGGAGAGGGCTCAATCGCTAAAGCGCTTGCTGCACACACACGGGGACCTGAGTTTGACTGTGGTAGAGCATACCTATAATCCCAGTGCTGGGGAGGCAGGATCCCCAAGGCTTGTTGATCAGCTATCAGGAAGACACCTAACGTCTGCCTGACTTCCACACAAGTGTGCTCGTCCATATGCACAAACATACAGACACAACAGACGTACACAGAGATAAAGGAGCCAGGCAAGCTTTGTTATCAATTCAGAACCAGCAGTTTTGTCTCTCCCTAGTCACTTTTCTTTTGGCTTTTCTTTAAGTGAGCGCCATCATGAGGAAACAGGACAGTAGGTGGGAATATTGTAGAGGGGTGAGCCAGAAAAGGGAGAATGAGGGCGTTAAATCAATGAGATCCAATTCTGAGTCCAGGAATAAACCTTCATGTTTCCACCAACTGATTGTTTAAAAGGGTGACAAGTATAACCGAAATAAATTAAATCAGGAGGATATAAGCAACTCACACCCAGAGCCAGCCAACAACACTCTCAAGAAAAGCTCCTCAACTGTTCCTCAGACGGGAAGTGAAAACACACCAGCAAACTCACTCCAGGAGCCCAGCACAGTCCTGCCCCAAACCAGAGAAAAGCACAACAAATAAAAACTACCTGGCAAACATAGATGCAAAGATTCTCAGTAAACACCCGTAAGTCAAAGCAAAGAACAGATTGGGGAAAATCACGCACCTTCACCAAGTTTGTTTGATCCAAGGATGCAAGTTTATGGTCCAATACACCCAAATCAATAAATCTAATATAACACACAAGCAGAAAAGGGCAGATCTCACATGATTATTTCAAGAGATGCTTTTAAAAAAAAGTTTTTGACAAAATTCAACACCCTTATGATAAAAACCCTATAGAAACTAAGAATAGAGGAACAAGTGACAGTGTAATAAAGGTTATAGAGACAGAGCTTTAGCTGACTAAATTAAGTGGAAAATGAAGGAAAGAACTTCCTCGGGGCTGGAGAGATGGATCAGAGGTTAAGAACATTGCCTGCTCTTCCAAAGGTTCTGAGTTCAGTTCCCAGCAACACATGGTGGCTCACAACCATCTGTAATGGGGTCTGTTACCCTCTTCTGGCCTGCAGGCATACACACAGACAGAATATTGTATACATAATAAATAAATCAATATTTAAAAAGAAAAGTCTACTGCAGGGAATGAGATAAGAGTGTCTATCAGGGACCACACAAGTGTCACGGGTGGCAGGAAAACCACCTGCCTGAGGTGAAGAGGGAAACTTGGGGCAGCACCAATTTTTCAGGCGCTGGAACAAAACTTCCAGAGTCTACCTTGTGGTTTATTTTTCTTACACACTTAGGCATAGTAAAACTTTGGAAAGAGGTTTCCATGTGACAATCATCACAACAAAGCTAGAGGCAAAGGTTCGTAGAGACTTCCCTAGCAAAGTGGGAAAACACGTGTGACCTTTGCAGTGTGTTCTATTGACTGGTAAGCAGCGCTGAGGCTAGGGCCTGAGGAAGAAGGACTTGTCATGAGCATAAGCAATAATCCAATGGTTTCTATCGGAGGAGGATACAAAGTACATAGGACCTCTGTCATAAGGATGGGTTCTAGTCACTGAGAGACAAAGCTCAGGATTAAAGCCTAAACAATGCCCAGGATTTGGAGGGATTCAGGTAGACTGACTCCATAGAACAGCAAAAATATCACCAGGTAGTCAAGACAACATCCACTCCAGCCGTCCAGGTGACCAAGCTCCAGTCATGTTCTTCTTCCTTTGAAGAAAACAGGCCCGTGAGTTTAACAGTTTTGGTTCCTCCAATGCGTTCTTTAAGCTGCGCTTCCTACAAGTGCCCGCTTACATAATTCTTACTCAAGACACTGTTCAAAGTTTTAGCTTGAGAAAGAATAAAAAGAAACAATGAACACAAACATGACAGGGAAAAGTTAATATAGCCTTATTGTAGATAACCCAAAGCTACACTTAAAAGACCCTAAAAAGATTTCACCAGAAAGCTCCTGGATCTCAACATTTTCTATATAGTGTTTCTAATAAAAATACCATGTGACCTAGCTAATCAGTTTATGGGTGTTATACCCTCTGTGTTAACAGACCCCTGAGATGCCTGTGTACCCATATTTATTGTTAATTCTGTTCACAAAAAAAAGGAAAGAAAAAAAAGAAAGAGCCTTGATGTTCATTGTACGAAAAAGAGAATTTACATACTTACAAAAAAATTAGTAGCCTTCCTATATATCAATAAGAAACTTCATTTGAATTGAAGCAAGTTCATCGTGGGTACATAGAAATACTTCTGGTTTTAGATTCATTTTGCATTCTATCTGTTAGCGTGGAAATCTCCAGTTACATCCAATTTTCTGAAAATGCCATTTTCTTTTTCTTGATGACTGAATAAAGTTCCATTATGTAGACATTAAATGAAATAAGCCAGACTCCAACAGTAAATAGTATGTTCCCTCTCACATGAGTGTGCGCGCGCATGTGTGTATGTGTGAGTGTGGATACGTATGTGAAATGAAATTACAAAAGGAACTGTGAGAGGGAAGACATATTGCGTAAGGGACAGGGAAGAGAGTTGGGGAAGAAGGGGTAGTATTTTGTGGAGTTAGGGGCACAAAGCCTGGCAGTATGGGGGAAGAAATGAGAACAAGTGTACACGTGTGTGATGACGCCATGTACACTCGTTATTTGGCATGTGAACCTCAAAGTAACTTCCAAAGCTCTCAGAAGAAAACACAGTGTAATTCTCTGAGATTTTTAGATTATGTAATGGATTCTGAATGACGCAAAAATGAGAACAAAAGAGGAGAAATGGCTTTATCTCAGTTCAGACCTTTGGACATCAAGGGGGTGAACCGGGTTGGGAGAACACCGAACCCTTGCTACTTTTCCCGAGGACCCAAATTTCACTCCAGGTACTCTCATTGGTCCAGAGTATTTGATCTGACACCCTCTTCTGGCTTCCTTGGACATGGCACCCATGTGAGCAATCTCTTTCTTCTTCTTCTTCTTCTTCTTCTTCTTCTTCTTCTTCTTCTTCTTCTTCTTCTTCTTCTTCTTCTTCTTCTTCTTCTTCTTCTTCTCCTTCTCCTCCTCCTCCTCCTCCTCCTCCTCCTCCTCCTCCTCTCTCTCTCTCTCTCTCTCTCTCTCTCTCTCTCTCTCTCTCTCTTTCTCTCTCTCTCTCACACACACACAAATGTATACAAAATGGTAACTACTATGGGAAAATTTGGCCTTTCCTCAGAACACAAACACAAAATAAATCTACCATGTGACCTAGTTATTCCACTGTGAGATACACTCCCATAGGAGTTGAAAACAGGACACAGACAAGCACTTTCAGAAAGACAAGGTTCTCCTCATTGTAAGACCTTTCATGGATAAATTTGTTGAATTCCAGAAGAAATGAGAAGAGTGAGAGCCATAAGAAGTAGAATCAAGGACAGAAGTCATGCTAACACTCAGGTTCTTGCTGGATCTACTTCCTGAAGGATATCTGGAAGAGATAAATTATTTATAAAACAGGTTGGAGGTTGTGGGAGAAGGGATGTGAGCGTAAAGACAGTCTTTCATAGGGTTGTCATGGATGTCCCTAAGGTTAATCTCAGCTCATCAAGCATCAGAGCAATCAGGCCCAAAGGAGACAAGAAAGGAGGTCTGAAGGGTTAAGACCCCCAGAGTGTTTGCCGTGGCACTGTTTTAGGTCACCGACAGGTGCCAAAGGCAGCCAGGACAAGGACTGATAGGCCAGCAGTATCTGTGCCCATTTTGAGGTCTGGTGAGTCAGAGTATATGAACGGGAGAAAAAGAAACAAGCTTCTTGTGACCCTAGTTTCCCTTCCAGAATTGTGGTCAGAGCGACAAGTGTGAAGCCAAACTCCTAGCTTCCCAGCAATTGGTGGATCTGGGGAAAGGAGCAGACTTCAGCCCAGAGATCCCGTTACCTGGTACTAGGATGGACAGGAAGCCTGGGAAATGCACTTGGGAAGTGGAGGTCACGTAGGAATTCAAGGTCACTTCAAGTTCCATATAGGCTAATTTAAACACCTTGTCTCGAAAACTAAAATACCTGTGGTGTGGTGTCTTCGTTAGGGTTTCTATTGCTGTGCCGAAACACCATGACCAAGAAGCCAACTGGGGAGGAAAGGGTTATTTGACTTGCGCTTTCATACCAATCTGTTCATCACTGAAGGAAGTCAGAACAGGATCTTAAACAGGGCAGAAACAGCGAGGCAGGAGCCGATGCGGAGGCTGCTTTCTGGCTTGTACAGCCTGCTTTTCTCACAGAACTCAGAACCACCAGTCCAAGGACACCACCTGCAATGGGCTGGGCCCTCCCCATGTCACCAATAAAAAAATGCCTTGCAGCTGGATCTTATGGAGATGTTTTCTCAACTGAGGTTCCCTCCTTTCACGGTGACATAGCCTAACCAGCACATACAGAAAATATAAAAACACAAAGCATACACAAGGCCCTCAATTCTCAGTATGATGTGGGGCAGCAGGGGATACAAGTAAGCAATTATTTAAAGCATGTAATCACAAAGTAACAAAAAATGAACACTTCTAAGGCTGTGGCTGTAGGAAGAAAGACAAGGGGATGGGTATAAGAGGTAGCAAAACACATTTCCAGTGGTTCTAACATTGGGGAGGGGGCAACTGAAAAATGCAAATATTATCTCTGCATGGTAGGAATGCACGGAAATTATTTAAATCATTCACCTTTTCTGTATGGCTGATCTACCTCAGAAAGTTTTAAATAAATAACCAAGGAAACAGAAATTTACTTGTAACACATTTATTTTTATACATTTTTAAACTGCAATTTTCAGATTACAATTGGTATTTCTCTTATACAGGAATAAGTATCTCTTTGGTACAGAAATCACACCATACGTGTTGTGTGATCTTAACTAAAAGACAAACAAACAAAAAAATTAACTATGACTGTGTCAAAACTAGTCTTTGCCCATCCGTTTGTCCCCTACCACAGCTCACTGTGAGACTTTAGAATACAGTTCTGTTCACATAGACATATCTACAGAGACACCACAATAAAGATACTTAAAGCTCCTATGCATCAAGGTGTACACGGCTTGATGAAAGATGGCACAAATTGCATAAAATACAGTACAGGTAAATTCAAACCCAACAGCAAGGGCAACTGATATGAAATGCATTGAAACAGTTAAATGGGTACACTGGAAACTAACTTTAAAATAATGCAAATAACTTACAAAGCTCTATTAGTAGCATACGGTCATAAATTTGGTTGCATATTTCAAAGATAACAATCAGACATATAGAACACTAACAATAAGAAAGATATTTGCTATAAAAGCAGCTAACTGTAAAAATAAATATACCAAAGTATGTAGTCTATAAAAGTTTTCATTTTATGAAGTAAAAGCTTTTTAAAAATGGGATCATAGAATGGGAAAAATATTTTTAAAAATATCTTAAAAAGTCATCATCAAGACTCAGCCCTACCTAGTCAGGGTATGGGGCTGCCTACAGGACTCCTGCCTGCCGCTGAAGAGCCTGACACAGAAGCCTGGTCTCAAGACAGAAGAACACTCAGATTCCCACAAAATAGATAGTATTTTTTCTTCAAGCCAATAAGTTTAGACTCAGGTGGTTTTCGTAGAGAAACAATTAGTCTTCAACCTAGAAATCAGGAGCAAAAGTGCTTCTAGTGACACTCATCAGTCTCAGTCACAGGCACTGAGGGCTGTGTGATGTGGCTTTGGGTACTGACAAGGAAAGAAGGCACCATCACTGGTCCCAGGGAGCTGGACCACCACCTGAAGTCTTCATCGGCTGCCTTAAGGGACAAAACGACTCCAAGCTCAGTCATTTTGGGAATCTTCTCGAAAAACAAATAATGACCTGGTTGCACTGGGGCACTAAGATAGTCAATTATTTACTGATGAAATTAGCTTTCATAAAAGAGTCTACAAAAGCTTAGAGGGCAGAAAGTATTTAAGATAAACACTGTCATAAGAGAGAAAACAAACAAACAAAACGGCCTTCAGTATTCTGCTTTCTCAAAGTCAAGAATACCAAGAAAACTCTCGATCTCGGCATGTCTGGAAACAGGCGGCCCCATAAACGTGGTCTATGTGCAAATATCTTATGAGTGAGTCATTCGTTACCCGACTGCATCTGCAAGTCAGTTATCGGGTTTCAAGGAATCATAGCCTTCTTTCAGGAGGCCCCGCCACGTTTTCAGGAAGCGTGCATTTTCTGTACACTTCAAGGCAAGCTCCTCCACCTGGGCTGATACCGCTGATGTGGCTTCGAGAAGTTTCGTTAATGAAAACGCCGCCTACAATTTAAAGAAAGGAAAGTCAAGCGGGTTTGTGGTCCCGGGGACAAAGCAAGCTCAGCTCCACCACTGAGCTACACCCCAAACCCCACACGTGCTTATTTTTTAGATTCTCATCTAACGTCATAGTTTAAAAATAGCTTAAGTCA
The DNA here is from genome assembly GCF_950005125.1 of Chionomys nivalis. Classification (NCBI taxonomy): domain Eukaryota; kingdom Metazoa; phylum Chordata; class Mammalia; order Rodentia; family Cricetidae; genus Chionomys; species Chionomys nivalis. Next base: position 5,949,260 of record NC_080109.1, read on the forward strand.
GCCAATCAAATGACGTGTTTTTCATTAAAACGAATTTTCAAATAAAAATACTGCTTCTTTCTTGAACCCAAAGCGTCAGGCCACAGTAGGCACAAAGCTCTACCCCTGAGCTGCACTACGTGGAAACCCCTTGGCATCTAAAGAACTTGCCCATAAGCTACTCCCGCTAATAATTAGGTAACAAAAGCACTGTCCCCCTGATCTGTGAACACTTATTTTTTTTTTTTTTTTTTGGACTACAAAAAGAAAAGTGTGAAATCAAAGGCTGACATTCTGAAAACATTTAAAATCACACACAGCTATGAAAAACTCCCTTTTAGATCAAATGTTTTCTCCACCAGAGATATAAAATAGCACTTTTTTTGGATATGACTTCGGTACTTAGTCTACACATTTACTTTACCAGTATTGTTTAGCAAAAAAGAAATAAACCCTGGACCAGCACTTCAGTCATCTATTAAAAAGGAAGGTTATCCCCCACAAACTTCATTCTGCTCTACCTCTCCAGAGTCCCTAGAAAGTGAAACTGACACCCTCCAACCCCCTCAGCGCCGTGCGTGTTGAGGTCAGGTGGTGATGTCTGGAAATCCGGGACCCAACAAAAACTTTCCAAAATGTTTGTCTTGCAGGAATCAGTGAAGCATCCTGCCAATAGTCTCAGCGGAGCCCTGGTCCGCTCAACTCCAGCACAGAACCAGCCTGCGACACACAATAGCATCACCAGCTGGCACTGGGCTGGTGGCCAACGAGAAGAGCAAGCTCTAGTCCCTAGGAGAGTACCATTGGGAAGGCAGGGAGGCTAGGAGCGCCCAAAGCACTCCGAGAGCTGTGAGGAGGTGAACGGATCCCGGTGGTGGGGACCACAGCAGGAGGGGAAGGGGAAGATGAGGAGCGCGGCCGGGAGCACCCTGGCTGCTTTGCCAGCAGCTCCCGGGGCGGGCGACACTCACGTCCCCGATCTGCAGCTCCACTTGCTCCAGGGGGTCCACCGCTGCGGCATGGCTCCGGCTCGGACTCCGCCAGCCCAAACGCACTGGCATGCTGAGGGACGACGAAGAGGCGCCTGAAGACGGAGACGAGGGAGGCGGCGGCGGCGGCGAAGCCCGAATCTCCTCGGGGTCAGCCATGGGGCCGGCCGGGGCCGCACCGAGCAACCGAAACCGCACCAACCGCCTTTCAACAGCTCGCGCCCAAAGCCCGCAGGCTCCGCCTCCTCCCCCTCGGGGTCCCGCCCCATCTTCGCCTAGGTCTCCACCCGGGACCATACCACGGGCGGGCTCGCAGGACGCTGGGGCCGAACACTACAACTCCCAGAAGGCCGAGCGACTCATCCCGGCTTTGTTGTCGATGCGCGTGCGCGCAGCGGGGAGAGGGCGGGGCTTGTGGGCCTCTTCCGCAGACTCGGTTCCTGGATGAGGAGGATGGCTGGGAGATGCAGTCTTCTGCCTTTTTCCTGCTTGTGCGGGACCCAAAAACCTTATTGGCCGTCGGGTCGTCCGTGGCGCCGGCGCAAAGCAGAAGAGGGGGCGGGCACGAGCGGAGCAAGGGCGCTCGGCACAACCCACAGAGGCTGACTTCAGCGACGCAGTCGGGGCTTCCTGGCAGGTGATGGCGCCCCCCGTGGCCTAGAAGTCCAGCGCCCTCAGCCCGTCGCAGACAGGCCTCTCTCTCCGTTTTGTCTTGGGCAAGTCTCCGGGCTCCTTGGAACATGTTGGTGCGGCTAGCCAAGCTGTCGTGCCCTGGTGAGACACAATTCCTGGTGGGGACAGATGGACCAAGGTGGATAAGTTGGGGCGAAGGAGACGGGGCCATACCTGGGGTGCTGCGAGCGCCTCTCTCCTTTTCTTAGGCTAAACTAGGGCAAAGGTCAATGCTGCCAGCACCTTTTGGTGGACCTGACTTCCGACCTTGAAGTTGCCCCAGTTGGCAGAATTAACAACTGGGTTAAAAGTCATGAGCGGAGGAGACTTGTCAACACAGCTCCCACGGTCCTAATCTTTATCCCAGGGCTCAGGTGTTATCTGCTGCCTTATTAGGAATGGGAAAGAAAGGAAGCAACACTTGTGTGGGATTTCTCCTTGACTCTGACCAGTCTTTCATCTTCGTAGCCATTCGCGTGAAGTCTGAGCTGTCATATAGTGTTTTGTGCTGCCCCTGTCACCGATTATGTCTGGAACCTCAACATTTTCTGCGTGCTCAGTTTAACTCCAGATGCTCTGTGATGGGTGCTTTTTTTTTTTTTTTTGGTTTTTTTTTTTTTTTTTTTTTTTTTTTGGTTTTTCGAGACAGGGTTTCTCTGTGGTTTTGGAGCCTGTCCTGGAACTAGCTCTTGTAGTCCAGGCTGGACTCGAACTCACAGAGATTCGCCTGCCTCTGCCTCCCAAGTACTGGGATTGATGGGTGCTTCTTAAAGCAGTTGGATGATATTTTTAAAGTTTTACCTTAAAACAACCCCTAATTCAAACAGAAGTTTAGAGGATCGTGAATTCTGATGTAACTGACTTAATAGAAAGCTTTACTGAAGTTAGGATTTGGCTGCGGAATTTGTAAACAAGTATGCATGTTGTAAATTCAAACCAAGTATCTCTTACACACAGGACACACAGGGTATGTTCTGTTTTGGGGGCCATCGATGTATCAGATCTTGTCCCCTTTACAGCCTAGTTTAGCTACCATCAGTCTTGAGTTCAGTCAGTGTCTTTTCTTTGGATGCTAATTTGTTAGGTTACCATAACCCAGCGTTAGCTCTAGTGACAGCTAAATAGATGTGAGTGTGGAATGTGTATGGCTGTGTTGTTCAGTGGACTCTGTGACTTTGTTTCCCCACCGTAACTCAGCCTCTATGTTCTATGTGCACATGCCTCCTGAGAGACGCCAGGCTCGTTTGAGCAAAGGAGTAAAGGTTATGCCTTTTTTTAAATTCCCTGGTGGAAATCAGAGGTCATGGTTCCAGCTGTTCTCAAGCAAATCAGTAGCTGAACAAATAACAAAATTAAAGTCTGTCATATTCCACTCAGCTTGCAGAAGTAAATGAGAACTTGTATATGCTACACTCTAGTGTATAATACCCTTTTTAAATGATAGTATGTTTGAGCTCAAACTAAATTCATATATAATATTTATAGTTTTCTTGCTTTCAAGATTTAGAGTACATGAAGACTTAATCTTGGTCTTAATAAAGTATTCCCAATATAGATTTTATACTTATTTATTTATTTTGGCTTTTTGAGACAACATTTGTCTTTGTAGTCCTAACTGCCCTGCTACTTGTTCTGCAGACCAGGCTGGCCTCAGAGTCGCAGAAATCAACCTGCCTCTGCCTTCCAAGTGCTATGATTGAAGGCATGTGTCACCACCACCCAGTAATATTGTGACTTTTAGTGTGCATTACAAGTAGAGAAAATGGGTTTCCCTGCCACTTGAAAGTTATCAAAAGCAAATGTATAGATAGCACTTAAAAGACGTTAGGCTTCTACTCCAAATGCTTTCTCCCTCTCCATCCACTGTAACGTTTAGCCACATATTACTTTAATAACTACTTTGTTAAAAAATATTAAAAGATATTAACCATGCAGTTGTTACTAAAAAATAAAATTAGTTTATGTCAAGTTGATTTTGTTTAAAACAGGCCTTTTTTCTATTTAATTAGAAGAAAAGAAAAATTTACCACAACCTCAGGTTCCATTACTTCAGAGATCAGTTACTTCAAATCAATTACTAGTCTCAGAGTTGGACAGTTATTGGAAAAGACTATCTGAATTTCTCCCTGTCTGCCTTAAATAGGGATTGTAGCTACTCCACATATCTCAGGAAGTTCTGAGGGATAAGATATGATGGGTTTGTTTTGTTTGGAGTGGGTTCTCATGTATTACAGGCTGGTTATGATCTCATTACTTAGCCGAGGATGACCTTGAATTTCTGGTCCTCCCAGCACGCATCACCACTCCTAGTTCACGTGGTGCCGGAGATGCTCTGTCACCTGAGTCACATCCAACCAAGACGTAGTGTTTAAATGGAACATTCTTAACCATTCATTGTGTCCTAGAAAGTATAAACTATGTAATTCTTTGTCTTTACTGTTTACTTTTTACAGTCCATATATAAAAGTTTCTTCATTTGACACAGTTCAAGTTAGAAAGGGCCAGAATTTACTATTTTGCCAGAAATTAAACAGACCTTCATAGGCTTCTAAGTATACAACCATTGAAATTGTTCCTAGGAAGGTCCTGATCCAGTGAGCACACAGGTATTCCTTGTTTTTTGAAATGGAGTCTATGGTCAACCAGAACTCTCTCTGTGTAGTCACAGAGATCGGCCTGCCTCTGCCTCCAAATCCTGGGATTAAAGACGTGTGCCACCAAACCCATCTAAGTAGTTGTCGCTCTTGTATTCCAGTCTTTGATCTACTTCCATTCTCACTCTATTCTTTATTTAGGTTTTTATTTTGAACCTGGTTTCGGCTTTCAGATGAATTGTAGAGCCAATATAGAGTTCCCATGCACCTTTTCCGGAGACTAACAGCTTACATAATCATGGTGACTATCGAGACTAAGAAATTAACATTGATGAAATGTTATTACATGACAACGTTATTCCGATCCCTGTTTTTCTGGTCCAGAATCTAGTTCTTGTTGCTTTTAGTCAGCATACCTTCATCTGTTTGAGTGAGGCAGTTCCTCTACTTGTCTTTCGTGACCTTGATGTTTTTAATGTATATTTGTCAAGCATTTTATTGAATGCCTCTCAGTCTAAAGTTTCTTGGTGGTTTCACATGATTTCCTGACTAGATGGAGGTGTAAGGACTTTGAGGGTGTGTACCATACAGGTAAAGACTCTCTCATTATATCCTATCAATGGCATGTGCTATCTGCGTATGGCTGTAACATTTAAATGATATTTAGTCACGTAATTCAAATTATATTTACTGACGTTTTTCTACTATAAAGTTTTTTTTTTTCTCTTCTAGTTTACTGTTTACTAGAAACTAGTTAAATCCAGTCCACACTCATGGGAAAGAATCAAAAAATATAGGATATATCCTCAGTCTTTTTAGTACTTTGAGTTTCTCTCTAAAACAGTGTTTGATTAAAGCTTAGTATAGTGCTGTTCACCTTTAACCTCAGCCCTCGGGAGGAAAAGGCAGGTGGATCTTTGTAGTTCAAACCCAGCGTCATCTATATAACAAGTTCCACATAAGCCCGGGCTGTATAATGAGGCCATTTCTCAAAAACAAGCGCGCACACACAGACAAAACATTTACTGAATGGAATTCGTTTTGACATAAAGAAGAGGGTATATGTTTTTTCCTAATGTTTTTCTGTCTGTTTTTGTGCCATTTGATGGATAACCATCTCCCCTGTATGTATTCAGTCTCTCGGTCATTCATTTTATTACACTATTTCTTACTCGTTTTAAAAGATTTGAGAATGTTGCATCATGACCAAAAACTAGCAGTGTAATTCACCTGAGAAAGAGCATGCTCCATTTCCATGTGTCATTCATTAGGAACAGTTGTTCTGCTTAGAGACTTTCATTTTATGACAGGTAAAGACTAATTTTAAAAAAGATATTGTTCATAATTTTTATGCAGTGTATCAGTGCTTTGATGCCTTAAAAATTAAGAAAAAGTGCCTACCTCTGTGTGCTACAAGATGGTCTTCAACGTCTGCTGTGCCTCAGATTACCACCCACTACACTGTTCATCCCCGGGAGAAAGACAAACGGTGGGAAGGTATGTGGTGACTTTCACAGAGTTCTCGAGGCTTTCCTACATACTTTGTATTAGCTTGTTGCTCTGAATATTTTATTTTTCATGGTAATTTAAAAGCATTCACTATATCTCACAGCTTCATCAAATGTATTACATATTACTGTTTAGATAAATAAAAAACTTGGCTTTGTTCATTTGTTTCTTTCTAAGAAAGGTGCTTCATGTCGTGGTCTGGCCTTGAGCTCCTGGTTCTCCTGCTCTTACCTTCCAAGTATTGAGATTATGAGTGTGCACCACCATGCCTTATAAATTTATTTTTAAAATAAATATTCTTTATGTGCATTGGTATTTTGCCATGGGTGTCTGGTCCCCTAGAACTGAAGTTAAAGACAGTTGTGAGCTGCCATGTGGGTGCTGGAAATTGAACCCAGGTTCTCTGGAAGAGCTCTTAACCCACTGAGCCATCTCTCCAGCTCATAAATTTATAAGAATGGATTTCAAAGCCAAAACTTGGTTTATGGGAACCAGAGTAAGATACACACTGAAATAGAACCTAAGAGAACGTGAAATTCATCAAATAATATGTTTACTATAATTATTATGCATAGCCCAGAAAGAATATAAATTATACTCTGAAGCATTGTAGCATACTAAAATACATATTCAAGTATCCAGTACCAGCATATGACTTATGTGCTTATCAGGTCATATTAATCCAAGAATTGTTGTTTGTTTTTAACATGTTTCCTCCCAGGAGTGAACATGGAGAGGTTTGCAGAAGAAGCAGATGTGGTAATAGTTGGTGCCGGCCCTGCAGGGCTCTCTGCGGCTATCCGTCTGAAGCAGCTGGCTGCTGAGCATGGGAAGGACCTCCGTGTGTGTCTGGTGGAGAAGGCCGCTCAGATAGGAGCTCATACGCTCTCAGGGGCCTGCCTTGATCCAGTTGCTTTCAACGAGCTCTTCCCAGACTGGAAGGAGAAGGGGGTAGGACAAGTTGATCTTACACAAGGTCTAATCTTTGCTGTCCTCTGTAAGAGCAACAAGTGCTCGTAACCACTGAGCCACCTTCCGACACCTGATAATCTAATTTTCTAAAGAAATAATTAAACTCAGCAGAAAATGCTATAGGTGTGATATGCAGAGGACTCGGTGCTAAGTTTCATTGTTCTCAAAATTAGTTTAAAACTGGTTAAAATCTTACATTCAACTTTTTCTTTTATAGGATGAGTTATAAATGTTCTGCTTCCAAAGTTAGAATATTTGTGAATATTCTTTTTTTATTTTATCTGCATTAGTGTTTGGCCTATATGTATGTCTGTGTGAGGGTATCAGATCCCCTGGAACTGGAGTTACAGACAGTTGTGAGCTGCCATGTGGGTACTGGGAATTGAAACGGTGTCCTCTGGAAGAGCAGCCAATACTCTTAACTGCTGAGCCATCTCCACCCTTGAGAATACTCTTTTGGGTTTTTTTTGTTGTTCTTTGTTTGGTTGCTTTTTTGAGACAGGGTTTCTCTGTAGCTTTGGTGCCTGTCCTGGAACTTGCTCTGTAGACCAGGCTGTCCTCGAACTCACAGAGATTCACCTGCCTCTGCCTCCCAAGTGCTGGAATTAAAGGCATGTGCCACCACCGTCCAGCCCTGTGAATACTCTTAATAAAGGTGAAATAAGTATATGAATATCATTTGAGCCGGGCGATGGTGGCGCACGCCTTTAATCCCAGCACTCGGGAGGCAGAGGCAGGCGGATCTCTGTGAGTTCGAGACCAGCCTGGTCTACAGAGCTAGTTCCAGGACAGGCTCCAAAGCCACAGAGAAACCCTGTCTCGAAAAAAAAAAAAAGAATATCATTTGTACTCATTTTTTATGGAATACGCTAAAATCTGAAACTTTCCTTTGTGTTCTCCTTCCCAATACACAAAAAAACACACAAAAAAAGTGTTTTAACACAAAAACACTTTAAAGGAATTAATTCTCTTCAGTATATCAGAAACCAGGAATCATTGAATTGGTACAGCGTCAGTTCTATTGTCAAAGCTCTTTATTGCCTTGACACCCTTACACACACACACACACACACACACACACACGGTGTCAGTGATCTGTCATTACATACATGTTAATTGTCTGTATTACCCGAAAGGATAGCTTTTGTATTTTGTTTTTCAACAAGGCAGGCAGTTTCAGTTGGAGCCAGGCACATAGGCTGTGCTCCCACAGAGACAGGGAAACATGATGGTGGCACAGTTCAAACATGTCTCCGGAGCGTCCAGAAAATAGTCGCTAGGACAAAACTAGGAAGAGGTATGGGTTAGCGTTCAAGACTTCTATCTCAAGGCTGGAGAGATGGCTCAGCACGTTAGAGCACTGCTTTTCCGGAGGATCAAGATTCAATTCCCAACACCCAGTGTGGCAGCTTACAACTGCCTGTAACTCCATTCCAGGAGATCCAAAGCCACCTTCTGGCCTCTGTGGGCTCTCAGCACACAAATAGCACACAGCCTTACATATAGGCAAAACACCTTACACATTAAAAAAAAGAAAAAAGATTTCTGTTTCAAAGGGACATAAAAAGATTTGGTCACAGAAGACTGAAAAAAGGAAAGGAAGACAGGAGTCCCTTTCCCCTTCTCTCTTTAAGGAGCTTTTAACAATGTGTATGTTCACCCACACAAACATAACTAACCATTTCCTTCCTGTTTTCATTTGTTCCTAGGCTCCACTTAACACTCCTGTAACGGAAGACAGATTTGCCATTTTGACAGAGAAACACAGAATCCCCGTGCCGATCCTTCCAGGTAGAGTACGGCAGCCATGGAGCAGGGACTTGCTCAGCTGAGAGCAGCCGCACCTCAGTGGGGAAGTGGAGCCCAGAGAAAGCGAGCCCAGGAGACAGCCAGACTAGGAGCCGTTCTTTGTCTTCTAGTCTAGAAGAGCCTTGTAAGCCAGCCAGGAAGTTTAATTCTAGGCTTTACTATTCATTTTATTTTAATAGACTGGAACTTTCAACCAAATAAATAACATGTATTAAATAACATGTTACTGTGACCATAAAGATAATTCAGCAGTACACACTGGTTAGATTTTTTAAGTATAATATTATATTATTTAGATACCTTAGCAATTGTCAGGTTTTAAATCACATAAATATTTGCAGGTCTTCCGATGAACAATCATGGCAATTACATTGTACGCCTAGGACATCTAGTGAGCTGGATGGGGGAGCAGGCAGAGGCTCTTGGAGTTGAAGTGTACCCTGGATATGCTGCTGCTGAGGTCTGTATAATTTTGTTTTTAATATTTATAGAAGCAATATCTTCTTATTTTAAAAGTAAAGTAATAATTTTATGGAAGTAATTTTTTAAAAAAATCATAAGATTTTAGAATTTCAGAATTGGGGAAAATAACTAAAATGTTGTAATCCAAAGAGGAGTTGATTTTCTTACATTGCCCTCATCATGTGATTGAACACCATGGGGATAGGACTCCCTCAGTGTGGAGTCTTGGTCATCTTACTTACTCAGTGGAAGTAATCTGCTCTGTGTGTTACAGAGTAAGTCTGTGCCCTCTCCCAAGGGCACCCTTGTGTTTCTACTCTTCTTCCCACCGTACTCACCAGGAGGTTTCTGTTTGCAAGGCTATGTGATCTGATTACCTTCAAAGTGCTGCTGCCCTCGAATACACACATTCCTTTCCACCCTTTTAATACCTGTAGTGGTACTATGTGTGTACACGTGCACATGTACACACACACACCTATAAGGAATAAGCTCGTTCAAGCTTTGTGTAGATTATTCTTCATTCTGGAAACGTCTTTTGTTAGTTCTCACAAAGTAATAGTTTTGGGTAACCATTTCAAACTTTGACCCCCATCAATAAAATTTGAAAACCCAGAAGAATCTTCATAACTTGTAAAAAATGACTTAGATCAATTTAGTATTGAATGAGCATTAAATCAAGAACACTGCTGTTGTCACAGGCACCTGGGCACGATGGTGCATGCCCTTAATCCCAGCACTCAGGAGGCAGAGAAAAGCACATCTCTGTGAATTTGAGGCTAGCCTGGTCTATATAGCAAGTTTCAAGCTAACCAGGGCTACATAATGAGACGCTGCTTCAAAAACAGAAAGGAGGGGACTGAATAAAGAGGGTGGCTCGGCAGTTAAATCACTGGCTGTTTCTCCAGAAGATCGAGGTATAGGTCCAAGCACCTACATGCTAGAACACACAACTGTCTGTAACTTTAGTCCAGGACATCTGCCACCCTCTTCTGACTTGGCTACAGGAAACAGAAATTAGGAGGTAGAATAGTATAGTTTCTTGTCTTCACGATTGTACTTTTTACCTCCCCGCTGCCTTCTTGCTTCAAAAATAAACTGCGGTCGCCATCGTTTAATAAACTGCGGTCGCCATCGTTCCGAATGTGTCCAAGTGTGAGCACCGAGGTAGTAGTAATCTTCTTTAATCATTCCTAGGTCCTTTATCATGAAGATGGCAGTGTGAAAGGAATTGCCACTAATGATGTAGGAATACAAAAGGATGGCGCACCAAAGGTATGCCTTTTAATAGTCATGTGCTTAAAAAGAAGAAGCAGGGGGGCTGGAGAGGTGGACCAGCCGTTAGGAACATTGGCTGCTCTTCCAGACACCCAGGTTCAATTCCCAGCACCCACATGGCAGCTCACGCCTGTCTGTTAACTCCAGTTCCAGGAGATCTGACACCATCAACCAGACTTACATGTAGGCAAAACAACAGCACACATAAAATAAAAATAAAATTAAAGAAAAGAACAGGGCAGGGTGGTATATTTGCAGTTCTCAGCTTGAGAGGCTGAGGCTGAAGGTCAAGACCCTTTCTCAGAAAACAAAACAACAGCAAAAAAATACCACCAACCAACTCAAACTCAATATTTAGGTTTTCTTATAAACAACACAGTATGTGGAGTTTAAATATAATTAATTATAGTGGTTTTTTTGTAGTTGATAAAAAATAGAAGCAAGTCAGCTCAACACAAATATACCATGTTTAAGGATAATTTCAGAAGATTGAAACATGAGTCACAGTGCAGTCATCTGCATTGGCTCACCCCCAGTTCCATTCCTGTGGACAGGAGCTGTTCACTCTATTAGCAACAGAAAGCTTTTGGGAAATGGAAACTGGTTGCCTTCCTCTCATTCAGAATGTCAGTCTGACAGAGTACACACGGATACATGCTAGCTGCCACTGGAATGTGGAACACATACTACAAAACCTGAAAAGGAGTCACTAATTAGATTAATAAGTGAAGTATGGATTTAAACAGACATATCTAGAGCCAGGCATGCCAGCGTGTACCTGTTGTCCTAGCATTTGGGAGACTGAGGCAGAAGGATGACTGTGAGTTTGAGACCAGCCTGGGCTATGGATGAGACCCTGGTTTTTTTTGTTGTTTTTTTTTTTTTAAATGTTTGAAAAAAATGTTTCATGTAAGCTTAGGTTGAAGCTACAAAAGAACCACAAAGCTCTCAATTGTTAAGTTTCCTTTCCTATGAAAAGAATAAACACAAATTCCTGTCTTGATACAGCGTGTGATTATTACCTAGTCTCCCAACTATATGCTCAGTTCCTTGAGGACATAAGTAGTAAACAGTTACTCTAGTTCTGGGCAACTGTTTATTGATATTTGCCCCTTTCTGCCTCTCTTGAACAACATTGGGAGTCTGGTCTACTCCAGTATGTCTTCCTGCTTAGAAAGCAAGTGGCAGAGGCACACAAGCCATGCCATGCCATGCTGTTGTCCTGTGCGATTATTTTCTATATATATTGAGAATTTAGTTATAAGTTTATCAGAACATTTACATATAACAAATAATAAATAACATTACAACATCACAGCAAAGGTCACACAAATTCTACCTTTCTAATAGTTCAGGTTTTTGTTCTCATTCAAAATTTTTCATATTCTGATGGTGAGTGAAAACTCTGGAACTCTGGAAGGCCTTTTCCTTTGTAGAGACGCTGCGAGCGTAAGCATGCTTTACTTTTCTGGAACAAAGACATCACAGAATTTAGATTCTACTTCTAATAGTTCTGTTAGTTTTCTTTCTGGTGTACAAGTCTACTATGTCTTGTGTACCTAAATCATAATTTAACTTTTTTAATACATCAAATATTGTTACTTTAATGTATTTTTGCTTTTCAGACAACATTTGAGAGGGGACTAGAACTACATGCCAAAGTCACAGTCTTTGCAGAGGGTTGCCATGGACACCTAGCCAAGCAGCTCTATAAGAAGTTTGACCTGAGGGCCAGCTGTGATCCCCAGACTTATGGAATTGGTTTGAAGGAGGTATCCTAGTTTGCTTGTACACTTTTAATTTTTTTGAAGATTTATTTATTAATTATATATACAGTGTTCTGTCTGCATGTATGCCTGCAGGCTGGAAGAGGGCAGTGCTAGGGATTAAACTCAGGGCCTTGAATATGTTAAGTAAACATTCTACATTCTACTGCTGAGCTATATCCCAAGCTAATTTAAGAATTTAAGCCAGGCATGGAGGTATAGATCTGTACTTAGTACTTGGAAGGATGGGGCAGAAGGATTGAAAAGCTTCAGATATATAGCAAAGCTCAGTCTAAATAAGTAAGTAAAAAATTGTGTGTGTATGTGTGTGCGTGTGTGTGTGTCCAGACAAGGTCTCACTATGTAGTTGGGCTGGCCTGGAACTAGCTATGTAGACCAATAGACCCAACTGATCTTGAATTTATAGAAATCTGCCTCCCTCCCAAATGCTGGGATTAAAGGCTTGCACCACCATACCCAGCATATGTGTGCATTTTTAAGGGGCTAGAAATGTCATAGAGTGCTCACCTAACATATATATGAGGCTGTTCGAGTTCAGTCTCCAGCACTGCAAAAATGAAATACGCTGCTTATTCTGTGCATACACGTATGCAGTGGCCAGTTTCATTGCATGGCGACTGCAGTGGGACAGACAGACAGACAGACAGATCTGAACTGAGTGCTCTCTTCTTGTCCTTCTCCCAGCAGTACTCAGAGATGGCTTCTTCAGTATCTTTTCTGTAACCCCACAAAAAAATTCTTAATTTGAGGTTCTAATGTCTTGAACGGTTCATAACTTTAATGACCCATTTCTTTGTCCTGGATTAACATGTTATCATTTGATTGTAATTTTCCTTGATGTACAAAATCATTTTTTCCTGCTTTCATGTAATGCCGTCAGACTTATTGGGTTTGTTTTTGCTTTTAGTTATGGATTATTGATGAGAAGAAGTGGAGGCCTGGCAGAGTAGACCACACTGTCGGCTGGCCCTTGGATAGACACACGTATGGAGGCTCTTTCCTTTATCATTTAAATGAAGGTGAACCTCTAGTAGCTCTTGGTCTTGTGGTAAGTTTTCTCCTTACTGCAAAAGATTTTGCCAAAGTTAGAGTGACTTGTGTGCAAACAGGGTTTTAAACCTGGAAAATACTTTTCCATTAGAAAGCTGACTTTTGAATTTATCTGCATGTAAAATGTCTGTGGCTACTGTAGACATTCAGCTTACTCAACTAAAATACTAGTAGCTACTACACTCTGGACACTGTTCTACAAGCCGTCCTGTGCTATGAAATATATCCTTATTATGCCAGTAAGGAAATCAAAATCTGAGCAAATTAAACTAGTTTACCCAAAGGTCACAGTAACACCTGCCTCATTATTGTTCTATTACTGTGAAGAGACACCACGACCAAGGCAACTCTTACTAAAGAAAGCATCTCATTGGGGGCTTGCTCACAGTTCCAGAGGGCTAACCATGTTCATCAGTGGTGCTGGAGCAGTAGCTGAGAGCTTTACATCCTGATCCAAGCCAGAGAGAGACAGACTGGGTCTAGTCTGGGCCTTTAACCACACCAAGCCCATCCCCAGGGACACACCTCCTCCAACAAGACCACACCTTGTAATCCTTCCCAGACATTTCAACTAACTCGTGAAGCAGCATTATACCTGAACCTGTGGAGGGTCATTCTCACTCAGTTCAGCACAGTGACGGAGGCAGGATTCATGCCTGATGCTGACTTTAAAACCCACTTTCATTACGACATGCTGCCATGGAAAATAAAATTGGCCCTCATGTGAACCTACTGCTTTAAGAATAATCACAGGCAGTTTCCTCTTCCATTACTCTAGCAATAAGTTATATCTTGAATATTCTGAAAAATGCGAACTAGATAGTTTCTCCACCTTGTAGCTGACAGCAGCAGCATGGTGCACTGCCATGCCCTACTTCCACTTGACACATGATTAGATTAATGCGCTGTCAGTGCTTAATCCTCAGGTCTCAGTGTCACTTGTGGTCCTCACCCTAGTGACTCAGTCTCATCCAAGGACAAAGGTGTAGCTGCTAATTCTAGCCATGAACCTGCTGTATTTCTCAATACAATCTACATCCCTTCTCTTCAGTTTTGCCCTAGTAACAGTGTAACGTAATTACTGTCTTGACAAGTTGGTATTGATAAACCAGTAGTAAGTAATCACAACTCCATTTGTAGACACTTATTTAAAATGGGGTTTGTTTTTTCTCCTTAATTTGAACTTGGATTTCCAGAGCACAATGGTTTGTTAATGTCATCTTAATTGTTAAAGTTTTGCTGCTTAGGAACAATTATCCTTTTGCTTACTTTCTTTTCCTCAGTTTTAGAGTTTACCTGTTTGCATTTTGGTTTTGGTTTAAGGTGGGTCTCGACTATCAGAATCCATACCTGAGTCCATTCAGAGAGTTCCAGAGGTGGAAGCACCACCCCAGCATCCAGCCCACACTGGAAGGTGGGAAGAGGATCGCCTACGGAGCCCGGGCACTCAATGAAGGCGGCTTGCAGGTAGATTCCAGCACTTACTTGCATTTTGTAAATTAAATAGCCAGTTAAAAATAATATTTATTTTATAAGACGAAAATTTATTTGAGGAATTTAACAAAATACTGTTTATAAAATTATGTTTGAACACACTAATTAAATTATACCATGAATTTAGTTTCAAGAATGTTGAGAGGCTAGGCAGTGGTGGTGCACGCCTTTAATCCCAGCACTTGGAAGGCAGAGGCAGGCAGATCTTTGTGAGTTCGAGACCAACCTGGTCTACAAGAGCTAGTTCTAGGACAGGTTCCAAAGCTACAGAGAAACCCTGTCTCAAAAAACAAACAAACAAAAAGAACATTTGTTCTAGCCAAGGACTCAGGCTTAGTGCTCAGCACCCACATGACAGCTCACAATGTCCCCAACTCCAGTTCCAGGGCATCTGGCACCCTCTTCTGACCTCCTCAGACACTAGCACACTCATGGTGAACAGACATACAGCAGAACACTCACACACAGAAGAAAAAAAGAATATATTGACTTCATTGTGTGTAGTGGTACATGCCTTTAACCTCAGCACTTGGTTAGTGTTGTAGACGAGCTTCGACAAACTTACCAGGGTAGGGGCATGAGATTAGAAAAGTTAGTCAAGAACACAAAGACACAGTGAGAACAATGAGACAGAAAACACAGGGTAGTTCTGGGAGGGAGTTCCAGTGAGTACGCCCGTGTTTAATTTTCTACACATCTTTATACCCCAACACAACAGGGGAAGAAGACAAAAGGCTGCTTTAACATGATACAAAGGACAGTTAATTAGAACAGCTATTTGCTTTAATACTTTGAGACATCAAGTCATTAGCATCCTGTTGTTTAGGCAGTGAACCCACCCTAGACCAAGTGTCCTGAAGGCAGCCACTCACAAGGTCAAACCTCCTATTTCAAAAGGAGAAGTACGCTTGCATTCACCATTCGTCAGGGTGGAGTGGATGTACCTGTGCTGCTCTCTTAATGTCAGAAGACCAGGTATCCACGTCCTGGGTCAGGGTGTGCGGACACACTGTGTCAACAAGTCACCGACCCACAGACACGCGTGTTTGGGCCTCCACCGGATAGCAGAGGCAGGTGCATTTCTTAAGTTTGAGGTCCAACGAGTGTGTGTGTGTGTGTGTGTCTTCATGGCCTTTTGATATTTTTCTTACTAGGAAACAAAACCTGTAATTCATGTTATTTCCTTTTATTCCTTAACTACACCAGGAAACTGAAAAGGAAATTTATTTTTCAAAAATGATTTATCCCAACTAAGTCTTTCAGGTAGCTATTAGGATCCTATCACTAATTATTCTGTTAGTACACATTCAAAATAAATATTTCAAAATATGATTGAGTATGCATTAATGAAGTAAGACCTAACTGACCATGATCAAAGCTGTCAGTACTGCTGTAAACAGTCAGACCAGGAAGAGAAGTGAACGCAGCTCTGAGGGTTCGACCCAACTTCTCTGCCCTTCTGATCCTGTCACCCCTTCTAGTCTAGATTCCCAGACTGGGAATTTGGGTTTGGGTTTCTTTAATTGATTAGAAAAGTAATATGGGGGAGCACTTAGCCTTAAAATAAAGCTCTGAATACATTGCTACTGTTAACAGTAACTCATAAAGTTAAGGGAAGTCATACTGGTATTGTAAACAAAGTCACTCAAGTGTGTGTGTGTGTGTGTATACATGCATGAGGTCAGAGAAAAACTTCTGAGTGAAAGGTTCTCTCCTTCCACTGTGTGGATTCTGAGGAGTAAACTCAAGTCACTAAGCTTGACAGCCAGCTTTACCCACTCAGCAATCTGGGCATGGTCCTTCTGATTCCCTCTGCCCTCAGGTTTTGCTTCTTGCTTTAGGATTGTACCATTGGTGGGAACTTTGGCCACAGACCGTTCCCCATGTCTCCTTTGCAGATGATGCCAAGTTTTGTGAGTCAGTCAGCACCATCAAACTCTTACAACTCCACCACCTTGCCAACAAAGGCTGTCTATGACTGATTTAGAAAGCCCCTAAAGAAACACTGCAAATGAAGAAAGAACAACCCTGCATTGGCTTACTTCCTTTTCAAACTAGAGTACATGTTCCCATGCAGTCTTTTTTTTTTTTTTGGCTCCTATTCCTTAGATAATATACTTTTATTGGCTAAATTAAAAAAATATGATACTTTATTACACTGGTGATTTTATCAGAAATTGAAAGTTCAGTTTGTTAAGCTAATAAAATTTGTTTAGAGTAGTACCTGGTTATTGTAATATCATTAGAGCATGTCAGAATAAATAAAAATAGGTGGAATTTTTTCCAAAATATATGAAAGGAAGTTATAATTTGTCAACCAAATTTAGAAAATCTTTTAACTGTGACACAGATACATATAAATAAAAACATGTCATTTCAAATATGTTTTGATAATTCTGTCCCATAGAAATAAAAATGAGATAGGAAAAAAAAGTAGAAAAATGGCCATGATCCTAATCCCACACTGCCCTGCCTCCTTCCTTGTACATTCCTTTTCATGCCGTGTTCTAGGTTTGGGATGTGTGTTCGTTTTGCCTCATTTGAACTGACATGTGTTTTGGATCTTCTTTTCAGTCTATTCCAAAACTCACTTTTCCCGGTGGCTTACTAATTGGTTGTAGCCCTGGCTTCATGAATGTTCCCAAGATCAAAGGTACCCACACAGCAATGAAAAGTGGAAGTTTGGCAGCAGAATCAATTTTTAATCAACTAAATAGTGAAAATCTCCAATCAAAGACTGCAGGTGAGGAACTCTTCCCATAGTGAAGAAACAGTACTACAGTCAGAATTTTATAACTGTCATTTTTATTCACATCAGAGGTACAGGACCAATGATTGTCTCTTCAGATCTGATGCTACTGCATCTGCACTGCATATATAGAATGACTCAAAAGATGTCACACAAACATCCATAGGCTAGTAACAGAGCATCACTAAACAGGGCAAAATCAGCCACCTATCCTTAGCAAACCTGCAAGCATAATCACATGAGTCTGTTGTGGCAGAGAACAGACATTACCACCACCATAAATCACTAAGAGGCCATCTAACTGGGCATCCATCAATCAAAGGAGAGACAGGCAGATTCTGATGAGTTCCAGGCCAACCAAAGCTATGCTCTGAGACCCTATTTCTAAATCAGTTAATTAAAATAAAAAAGACCCCCTGCAAGTCTCTTGTTCTGAAATCTAATTTCCCTTTGATTTTCCTTTTTTTTAATTTTTTTAAAAATATTTATTTATTTATTATGTATACAATATTCTGTCTGTGTGTATGCCAGAAGAGGACACCAGATCTCATTATAGATGGTTGTGAGCCACCATGTGGTTGCTGGGAATTGAACTCAGGACCTTTGGAAGAGCAGGCAATGCTCTTAACCGCTGAGCCATCTCTCCAGCCCCTTTATTTCCTTTTAAAAATATATATATTTATTTAATATATATACACAATGTTCCTCCTCCATTATCCCTAAGGCCAGAAGAGGGCACCAGATCTCATTACAGATGGTTGTGAGCCACCATGTGGTTGCTGGGAATTGAACTCAGGACCTCTGAAGAGCAGCCAGTGCACTTAACGTCTGAGCCATCTCTCTAGCCCCCCTTTTTTTTGTTTTTAAATTATTGTGTGTGCGTGTGTATGCTGCTGTACCTATGTGGAGGTCAGAGAACTTAAATATTTTTTTACTATTGTTTACTTGTGTGTGTAGGTATATGCACACGAGTGCAAGTTCCTGCAGAGGCTAGAGGAGTCAGACCCTTCTGGAGCCGGGATTGCAAGCACTTGTGAGCCACCTGATGTGCATGCTGGGAATTGCACTTAGGTCCCTATCTTCCTAACTGCACATCATCTCTCTAGCTCACTGTCAAAGACTTTGGCAAGTCAGTCCTTACACATGTATGTAGGTTCCAGGACTTGAACTCAGGTCCTTATGCTTGTTTGGCAAGTGCTTTTACTGACTGAGCCATCTTCCTGTTGTCAGTGAAGCCTCCCAAGGAACTGTGATCACACGAAGTATTGCCAGTGGAGCAGCTCCATGTGGTCAGCTGGAGGGTTTGTTGTTCTACCACTAAGCTGCTGACTTCATAGCCCTGCGTTCCAGCCACTGTCTCATGGCAGTTCCTGACCGTGCCATGCACGCTCTCATCTTCACATGGTTTCTGCCTGTTCACGTGCACTCTCAGAGAGCCTCTCTAAGTCTTACCGATTGGATACACATACACGCAGCCCTGCTACCCCTGAACTGTCTATCATCGTGTGCCATCACTGACACATTATATATTTGGCTTAATTTATCTACTGCCCCAAAAGAAATTTTTTCTATCTACTGTCTCCTGTCAAAAACTCCAACAAAGACTTTTGTTCATTTTTAGTTCTAAACACTAAACCCAACAAGTATTTCATAAATAAACCTAGTCCTTAGAATCACAGATAACCAATGTTCCTTTACTAAGAAATAGCAACTCAAAGACTCAGGGTGTGGCTCAGTGGTTGAGGGAGTGCCTGGCATAAACAAGACCCTAGGTTTTATTGGTCCCTAGCACTGAAAAAACCAAAGTACAACTTGGTTATGCCTTCAATTATGTAAGAATAAAGGTCTAGCACATGGGCTTGGTAAGCAGTAAGAGGACCATAAAAGCCAAGAGAACAGGTGAGATGGAATAGATAGCAGAACTTTCTCTTAATTTTCTCCCAAGTGCTGTTCCTTGTGGAACCACCAGCCATACTCTCCAGCTGTTGTATACACAGTACCAGATAATCCTGGAACTTAGTATTAGAATAAGGAGAAAAATCCCTTGAAAATTATAACAGAAAATTATTAACCAAAGTGTAACCACTTTGTAGTTTGTGCAAGTCAGTTAAGACTCAATTGTAGGGCTGGAGATTGCTTAGAGGTTAAAAGCATATACCTACACACACAAGTAAACAACAGTAAAAAAAATTTAAGTTCTCTGACCTCCACATATGTACAGTAACATATATACACACACAATAATTAAAAAAAAAAAAACCCAGTTAATTGTCTACAGTCGTCCCATTACAAACCCAGTCAGCCAGCCACTAGGGCTGAGGCAAAAGATATTCTTGCAGGGACATGATTCCACTTACAGTAGATGTTTCAGAAATGATTTTGTATTTTTTAAAATTTATGTCTGCAAATAGTCTGAACCTGCATTGTTTCCCTTTTCAAACTAATTCTTTATGCTTCCAGTATAAAAATTAAGGTCAAAGGTTTATAGCCCAGGGGTAGGATATTCGCCTACAGTCCCAGTGCCACCCAAAGGATATAGAGTATCTTGTTGAAAGATGACAGCATTTGTGATTCTGCATGGATCCACATGGCCATGTTTCTAAAAACTAAGACTCACCATCTATGTTTTACTTAATATTTCTTATTTTTCATAAAAGGACTTCATGTAACTGAGTATGAGGAGAATTTGAAGAAATCTTGGGTATGGAAAGAGCTACATGCTGTTAGGAATATAAGACCATCCTGCCATGGGATACTGGGAGTATATGGAGGGATGATTTACACTGGAATATTTTACTGGATATTAAGAGGAATGGAGCCATGGACTCTAAAACATAAAGGTAATTTAAATATAATTAATGCCAGTGTTGATCTTAAGCACCTTTCTACTGAAAAAGTGTATGTGTGGAGGTGTGTTCATTAGTAGAGCATATAACTTTTAAAGTTTTGGGAGTGTTAGGGTTGGCCCTGAGGCTCTCACTAAGCTGGGTCTATACTGTCGTGATATTTAAACTTGTTTTGTCAGCAACGTGGTAAATAAAGAGAAGGGGCATTTTGAGACAAGATCAAATGTAACACAGATGATGTCAAATTTTCTTTACAAAGGGTGATGTAAAACTATTTCTCCTGCCTCTACTTAAGTGCTGGACCATACCCAACTTAAACTCAGTATCTTTAAAAGGTAAAATAGCCTAGACTGAGGTCTTTTCTTTGGTATGATGGTAGCTCCAAGTTGTTCTCATATACTACTTGAGGCCAGGCATAGGCAGGAGGTAAAGGCAAGAAGGTAAGTTCAAGGCCAGTCTGAACTAGGTAACAAGATTGTTTCATTGACAGACTGAGAGTGAAATTCAGTGGTAAGAGATTAGTATGCATGGGCCCTGGTCTGGTTGAATCACAGCACCAAAAAAGACAAAGTACTGGAAAATTATGTTACTTTATTAACCATCTTCCTCAAAATTGCTTAAGGTTCCGATTCTGATAGGCTCAAACCAGCTAAGGATTGTACACCCATTGAGTATCCAAAACCCGATGGACAGATCAGTTTTGACCTCTTATCATCTGTGGCTCTGAGTGGTACTAATCATGAACATGATCAGCCAGCACATTTAACCTTAAAGGACGACAGCATACCTGTCAATAGAAATCTGTCAATCTATGACGGGCCCGAGCAGCGATTCTGCCCTGCAGGTCAGTGACAATTTCCTTCTCCTCCTAAACATGAACAGATTTCCATTTGGAGATGTTCCTTTTCCATTCTGCATTGCAAAACACTTCTGTGTTCAGCATCCTTAAGGAAACTCTGACTAGCAGTGATAGAAGAGTAGGGATTCTGGTTAAGACTAGTTTGGGTGATCCATCATCTCAAACAGCCTTCGTGTCTGTCTACCTTTAGACAAGAGGATTATAGAAAACAAACACAAAATACCTGTTCTTGGGTCTTTTTAAAAAGCTGTTTCTGAAATGACTGTTTGTACATGTGTACACATTACAGCCACACTGAGTTCAATGACTGACACTAAATTTAAATTCATCAGATGTTGAATCTCTTATGTGTTAAGAGCTTTCAGTTAAAATTAATGAGAACCAGAGCTAAATAATATGGGAGAATAAACAGCACTTGGATATATGAAAATTAGTGTATGCTCAAGTGAGATTAGAAGTAAAAGATTTCAAGAATGAGGTCTTGTGTTGACTTTTAAAGTTATACTGTACTATAAAGTCTCAGAGAAAAGGACCGGAGCTCATTTGTTAACTCTTGTTAGACTAACCAGGCAATAATGCTGTACTTTCACTATGTTTAGGAAAAGTGATAAGTTTACTAGGATACTAATAGCAGCAACATACACCAAGACCAGATAGTCTCTGTGGGGAAACATGAAAGCCTCAAAGGCTTCTAAACTTGTTCTAAGATTTTAATTTCCACTCACTGTTAATATTTTTACCTTTTTGTTTTTCAGGAGTTTATGAATTTGTTCCTTTGGAACAAGGTGATGGATTTCGATTACAGATAAACGCTCAGAACTGTGTGCATTGTAAAACATGTGATATCAAAGACCCAAGTCAGAATATTAACTGGGTGGTGCCAGAAGGTGGAGGAGGACCTGCTTATAATGGCATGTAACACAGAAGCGCCTTCATGTACTGGCACATTTGACAGCCAGTTTCTATAAAACTGTAAATGTTTAGATAACGTCTAAACAAGTGTCCTTAAACATTGAAGGGAAAAACTTTATTATCTAAAGTTGCCCCATAAACTCATGAACTATTCCTCATAAATAAAACTTTACAAATAAAAGAATGATGTAGCATCTCACTTCCCAAGTCCTTTGAACACTCAGTACCAATGGGAGCTTGTATCTTGGCCTTCACAGTGCATTTGTCTTGCTAAACTTAAATCTTCAAATTTAAAAACAAATGTGTATTCCAGACCAAGGACGGACATCCAGAACTAACCACAAAGTTTTACTGAGACACAACAATGCCCACTGGCTTGTGACAGGCTAGAGTAGTGGTTCTCAACCTTCCTAATGCTGTGACCCTTTAATACAGTGTGGTGACCCCAACCATAAAATTATTTTTGTTGCTATCTCATAACTATAATTTTGCTACTGTTGTGAATCATAATGTAAGTATCTGTGCTTTCCAATAGGCTTATTTATTATATATACAGTGTGTGTATTATATATACAGCATGTGTGCCTGTGGGCCAGAAGAGGACACCAGATCTCATTACAGATGGTTGTGAGCCACCATGTGATTGCTGGGAATTGAACTCAAGACCTGTGGAAGAACGGCAAGTGCTCTTAACACTGAGTCATCTTTCTAGCCCCAAAACTTAATTTTAAGACTTTAAAATTTAAATATTGGCCAGATATCATTCTTGATGAAAATGGAGACAGAATTGCATTTCATAACACTTTATTAAAGAAGAACCTACGTCAGTACTTCTATGTAAACAGTGATGACAAAGAATCAGGGATCACAGGTAGACAGTAACTTACATTATCTTTTATATAATCAACATGTAATAGTTCAGCACAGTTTAATTCTTTCTAGGCAAACATTTTTGCATACACCGCCTTCTCTTTATCTTTCTGTGCCTTTATCATTTGTTTGACTTTAAGCAATTCTGCCTGGATAGCTGGGGGGAGAAAGGCAATGAATTAATTCTCAAAGCATCTAAAAAACTAGAAAAACAACAGTGCAGTCATAACACAGCTATCCCATGCCACGGCCACATTTTTAGCAGAGATATCTAGACCTAGAGACACTCGTCATCCGCTTTCCCTCAGAGGAAGTCCGTTCTACCACAGCTACGCCGGACCATACCCAACACACAGAATGTTCTGGTCATAGCCACATTCAGCTTAGGGAAAGAATGTCCCGAGCTTTAAAATTACAATGATTAAGGGCTGGAGAGATGGCTCAGTGGTTAAGAGTACTGACTGCTCTTCCAGAGGTCCTGAGTTCAATTCCCAGCAACCACATGGTGGCTCACAGCCATCTATAATGAGACCTGGCGCCCCCTTCTGGCTTGCGGGCACACATGGAAGGAATGCTGTACACATAATAAATAATTTTTAAAAAAAAATTACAATGATTACTCTATCTTATATCTTACTGTTGACTTTTTGACCAGCACTGAGGTCACAGAACCTGCATCCCAACAGACAGGGTCGTAGAAGCAGTGTGAAGGTGTATTAAAGAGCTAGTAGTACACTCGAGCAGAATTAGAATGTAAGCTCTGCACAGGAGAGGGACGTAAATACTGGTCTATTTACTACACACTCAGTGCCTGGCCCAGTGACAGGCACTCTGCAGTATCTGAATAAATAAATATATCAAGGTTATGTGTTCAGTTCATGAGGATCACCTCCGAAGGACAAATGAGCTTCACGACAAAACCTGCCAGTTTACCTTTATCTCCTGGGGCTATCTCCTGCGCCTTCTTAAGATCAGCCTTTAATGGGGGCAGAAAGGGGGAGAATTTAAGAAACATAAGACATTAGGACTTTTAAGCGATTATCTATTATAAAACAATGAGACCAAAATTTACCAATGCTTGATCATATTCTTTTAATCCTTGCCATCCTTGTGCTTTGCGGTATAGTGCTTTGGTATTTGACGGGTCCATTTCAAGAGCCTATGGGAAAAAGTTATACAATCAATATTTCTATCTAAAAGTTACTCCAGTGAGTTTACCAGTAGAGGATGCTGAGTGGGTGTGGAGAGGCTGCTCTGCACTGGTTTCTAGCTCTACTGGGCCCAGTTAGAAAACATTTTAAATACAGTCGCCTTCTGATACCGTCATTAACTCAACGGCAGCCCAACACTGGAAAACCAAAATCCAGTGGTACATAAGTCACCCAATTGCCATGTAACTACTTGTCCAACTATGTTTATTAGGGAATGATGACAATAACATGTTTATCAGAGAATATTCCACCTGCAGTTACTTACATAATCTGAGAACACAGAATCCAAGGATGGGGGCGGGGGGCAATTATACTACAAAAATGAGCACCTTTTAACAGTCTCTCCCCCGAAATAACATTTTTAAAGCAATATATTGTTTACATGACAGCTCTTAAGAGAGCCAATCCTGAGAATTTTTTTTTTCACGACAGGGTTCTCTATAGCCTGTCCTGGAACTAGCTTTTATAGACCAGGCTGGCCTCAAACTCAGAGATCCGCCTGCCTCTGCCTCCCGAGTGCTGGGATTAAAGGCGTGCGCCACCACCACCCAGCGAGAATTTTTTCTTAAGATGGAGTATTACTGCTTCCCAGGAGAAGTGAAGCAGTCCAGAGTGGATATGTGAGCTTTCCTCTATTGCATGTTCCCTTCTAACAATAACATTTCCTGTTATCATTCATCCCATCTACTTAAGAGGAAAGGCTGGGCCTGAAGGGCAGCCCTGTGACTATTATCCAAGTCCTACCACACCACATGTAGGTCTCACTTTAGCTCTTGCTGAACACAGGTGCAAAAACAAAGCATAGCCCTTATTAGAACAAATCTTTCTCTGTATCCCGGTGATAACCAGTCTCAATACCAAATAGAAACTGTCTGCTCACTGTGTCTTATCCATAAGCCTTTTGAGGATTGGGCTTTAAAAAAAAATAAAAGCCAGTGAGATGACTCAGTGGATAAAAGGTATTTGCACGCATGCCTGAACCGAGGCTCAATTGCTGCTATTCACATTAAGGTGAACATGTACCACGGTGCATGCACACCCAACTATAAAATTAAAATACACCAAGTACAGCATGGTGATAACATGTCTGATCCTACCAACTGAAAGGCCGGCAAGAAAACCTTCTTTGGGTCAGCCTGAAGTACATGAGATCCTGCTTCAAGAAGCCAAAACTGTACTTAGGACACACAGGTAGAAGAGCGTATCTACACACATGCTCTAGTTTCGTTTTTGAGCAGGGTCTCTCTCTCGTAGCAAAGGACAGCTATGACTTTGTGATCTTCCAACCTCTACCTCTACAGTGCTGGGATTACAGGTGTGCATGACCACACTCATACCTGCATTCTTCATCATTCCTGGCTGTGTTCATATATGTCTAGCTCGTAATACAAATAAATAAGCAGAGAAACACGCTTTGAGAAAGAAAAGCAGAATTCCTCGTTCATATTAGGTGACAATTAAAAGCAAGATTAATGAATTAGCAGAAAGAATTGAAAATCCAAAAATTTCACTAGGTCCTAGGAAACTAAAATACATTAAGAACCATTGCCTTTTTCTAACTATTGCCTTAAATCACACTCCTTCCAAAGGTTCACCATCACAAAGACTTACCTCCAAACAACTATCGATCGCTCCCTGCCAATTTGACATCTTCAGCTTACAAGCACCAATATTCAGCACACAGCTTAAGGCTATAGGCTGCAGTCTGGATGAATCTGCTTTCTCAACAACAGCCTTTGAACTATCCACATATCTAGAGAACATATTAATAAAGGCAACATGTAACTCGCACCGCTTCTTCAGCATTATACCTGATACTTGACACTTGTTTTTCAAATGCAGGAAAGGAAACCCAGGGCTGTGAGCCTGCTAAGCACACCTTCTTGCCACTGAGCTACACTCCTAGCCCTGCTTCTCCAGAGGATAGTTTTTAACATCAACTTCCCCCAATGGCAACAACGAACAATAACTCTCATATCTAACTATGTACAATTCAGGTTCATATTATACACCTTCTAATACAATTATGTTCCAAACCTGTATTCCTACATTAGGACGACTGAATTCAGTGGAAAGAGGTAATGCAGTAATGTAGTGTTGACATCAAAATATTCTGTGTTTGATACAGGTGGTCTCCACACATAAACACGCACAAACACTCACACACAATTTTTAAAACACATAGCCAAAAGATGTCTCATAAAGAAAAAATAAGCCTGATACCCTGAGTTCAATCCCAGGACCCACACGAAGAGAGAACTGACTCCCACAAGTTGTCCTCTGACCTCTACTCATATGTATGGCACATGCATTCACACACAAGATATCCACTATAAATCGTTTACATGAGTAATTAACAAAGACACAGTGACTCACTCACACTCTGAATTCCAATGGGGGGGGGGGGTGTTCACACAGAATAGTAAGGTGGATCTGTGGTCTGAGGCCAGCCTCGTCTACATACATAGCAAGTTTCAGCCAGACAGAGCTAAAAGCTCTGTCAAAAAAGAAAATGCCCTGGGTGCAATGATCAAAGAGCAGCATTACTGCCAAATACCTATCTTATATCTTAGTCTGCATGCTGAGCTGAGGGGAGGGGCTAAAACAGGCTATGTATTTGACATTGCTAATGCTGTCTTACTGAGTAAGTGATTGAGACCTCCTCTGATCTTTAACAAGTACATTAGGTGCTGATATACTTAGGAGTAAATATGCTATCTACGAGTTCTTTAGAGTTTGGCAAAAACAAGTTAAAATCTTTGAAAGAGTAAAAACATGTAATTGAGTCCCACTTCAACTTTTCTGGATTTTTGAAATATTTCAAAATTAAGTCAGGGCAACAAAAGAAATGTAATTCTTTTGGGGGTAGAGGTTATTGTTTTTTCAAGTCAGGTTTCTCTGTGTAACCCTGGTAGCCCTGGAACTGTCATGGAGTGAGATCTGTAGACCATGCTAGGCTCCAACTCAAAGATCCACTTACCTATGCCTTCTTAGGGCTGGGATTAAAGGTGTACTCCACCACATCCAGCAAAAAATGTAACTCTTTCAATACAGCTTTTTATTAAATAAGTTGCTAAACATGAGTCTGAGTCTTACCTCAAAATAATTCAGTTTATATAGTCTTAAAATTTATTAAAAATGTTTTATTACCTTAAAACCTTTGCATATTTTTTAACAGCCATCTCCCAGTTCTGAGATTTGAAAAAAGTATTTCCAATGTTTTTTAAGTCTTCAGTTATTAATAAAATTTTATCTACCTGTATAAAATACAAATACGTTGGATGTTAGTAACAATGGGACTTAAGGCTAAGGTTCTATCATGACAAGCTGATCATGCTTTTAGAACTACTTATTCTACTTCATTTAAGTAAGTAAAGTGCACTCATCTGAAAGTACTCACATCTTTTAAATCTATGTCTGCATCCTCAGGAAAGTCTGGATGACTGTCACCAGAGCCATCTTTGGGGAATATTCCCCAGTCATCCCCTTCCTTCAATTCTCCACACTCTGCAATAATACACAGCTGCAAAAATATGAATTTGAAGTGAATATTCAAATATCTTCAAGTCCACCTTTAAAGACTGCACAACTCAGAGTGACATACAACACTACTACTACTGTCAGACTGCACCTGTCTGCTATAGTTACAGTCATTTCCTTTTATGTACATCCCCACTAATACGACAGTATCACTATTCAGTGTTTTACTGTTTGGGGGAGCTACGAGCACAGTGAGCTAAGAACTGCATTGCTGTGTATGAAGCTGTCTGAGACAACAGTCTTTCTGTCATGTACTGCTGATTGGCTGCCTCCTATGAGGTATTTCTAATTCCTGCGGTCTTGTTACTTAATGTGTCTCTCTTTCACTCTGCTTCACAAGTATTTAGAATACAATACAATCTGAAACACTTAAGCAATTTATACAGGGTCTAAAAACAGATCAAGTAACAAGATCTACACCAAACTTCCAGTTAAATGGCAGTGACCTCACTATCTTCTTTCTAGCATGTGCTGTAGTTAATTACTGCAGGCGCAGAAGCCTCTCGGGTATGGGAAGACTCCAGCAATCTTACACAGATCACTGTTAGACCACACTGAAGCTGAAACAGGAATTAAAATCTCTTTGTTGGGCAATGTTTAACCCTAGCACACGAGTAGCATTAGCAGAGACAAAAGGACTACTGACAATCCATGGAAAGGCAGGTCTAGCTGTTTCAAAGGAAAAAGAAATAAACAGATTTCCTTTTAACTAATCTTCTTAGCCACTGTTTAAAAAAGTTTCAGAGAAAAGTGGCCAATCCAGGCTCCTACAGCAAAAGCATCCCACCTTCTTTCTTTCCTCCTTTTCTAGCTAGCAGTCATCCGAGCCGTGTAAGCTGCACTTCTCTGACATGGCAGCTAAGCAGGTAGGCTTGTCGCCCTGTGACTTGTTACTTACTTTGGCAGGCTTTTCACCATTCACTTCTACATTTTCAAGCATCCTTGCCACACCCAGTCCTTTAATTACTTGACCAAATACCACGTGTTTCCCATCCAAATGAGGAGTTGGAACTGTTGTGATAAAGAACTGAGAACCATTTGTATTGGGGCCTGCATTTGCCATGCTCAGCAAACCCTCCCGATCGTGCTGCAGAGAGAAAAATCATTACAAGGAAAACAAAGTTAGAGGCCTTAGTCCGCATTTCCTCTTCCCAACTTACCTGACACAGATGGAGTGCTCACAACTCACTCTTCTCTATCAATTTCACTCTAAGTGTGTAAGTACCCTGTTCTCATTGTACTTTAAGAAACTTACATGGATAAAACAAAAGTGTCTAAGAGGCAGGTATTTATAAACTGGCCATCTGCAAGTTCAATTCAATCTTAAAGATGGCGATGCCACACTAAGGACATCTAGCAATTTATTTTGCTCTTTTCTGTGGCAGTTACTATTTTTCTGGAATACCTGTACAGTCTTCCCACAATCAGAAATTGGCCTACATTATGACTCTTCCTTTTCCCAAACTGAGACAAGTTATTCAAAGAAGTACTTCCCTTATTTGGAAAATAATTCCAATCTTATGGCTTTTATGCAGGTAAATGAATAACTCAGAGACTATACAAAAAAAATAATAATTCTTGCAGGGCTGGAGAGATGGCTCACAGGTTAAGAGCACTGGCTGTTCTTTCAGAGGTCCTGAGTTCAATTCCCAGCAATATGGTTGCTCACAACCATCTATAATGAGGTCTGGTACCCTCTTCTGTTCTGGCATGCAGGCATGGATGCAGTCAGAACACTGTATACACAACAAATCTTAAAAAAAAAAAAAAAAGAAAAAAGAAAAAGAAAAGAAAAGAAGAAAATCTTGCAATTAGCACGTTCAAGAGCAAGAGTTGCTTAGCTTGTCTACTCCGCACAGCACTGACTTTCTGATCATGCATCTCTAGTGCCCACCTAAATCCAATTCAGCTTTCAGGGTCACTGAATTTTCACAAAACCACAGCCAAGTCTTCTTTTCCTTAGGCCTATCTTTTCATCAACGCGATGGTCAGAAATACGTTATACCTGACAGCACTGTTCGGTGCTTTACTTCAAGTGTCTACCACACCGTACGCTTGGCTTTCCACTGCCGTTCCCTGTTGCTGTCACCATTGTCATCTTGATATCTGTATTTCCATCCCAAATCAGCAGAATCTCAGCCGCCTGACTCACGCCACCAATCTCCTCAGTGCCCCCACTAACTTGATCTGTCTCCTATCACAAGGCTGGGTGTACTTCCACACGCTTTTAATCTCAGCACTCAGGAAGCAGAGACAGGTGATCTCTGTGAGTTCAAGCCCAGCCTGGTCTACACAAGTTCCAACCTAAAGGTTGAACTTTCCTAATCTGAAAACCAAAGTCAGACATGTTACAAAATCTGAAACTTTTGAGCAACAACTTTCAGACTTCAGATTAGGGATGCTCAGCCTATAAAGTCTATGCAAACATTTCAAAATCCAAGTAATTCTGAGACCTGAAATATTTCTAGAATAAAGCATTTCATATAAAGGACAGTCAATCCTACCAAAGTTATACAAACAAATACAATCAATCTACTTAGCATTTACTTGCATATTATGTATTATTATCGCCCACTGTCCCTTGTATTTTAAATAGCCTCTCATCTTTTATTAGCTCTTTGGCACAGTGACAGAACTAAGCATCAGAAACTCTCTTTCCAACTCACCCTAAAATTACCTTCCTTATACTCCTCATTTCCAAAGACATCGCTTTACTTTTGTACTTACATGTCTGTTCTTAAAACGGGAATGGTGCAATATACCCCGAACATTAACCATATCCGCTAGGTGGAAATCCCCTGACATCCTGGGTATTAGCGGTGGTTTTGTTGTTCTTCAGATTCAAGGATAAAGATGCACAAGTTACCATCCTTACAATAATGACAACATTTTCCTGGGATCAATTTTGCCATGGGAGCTTAAAAACTCCTGGCTTATCTGAAGCATATTAAAACTGACGGTAGTGGATTAGGTCTGTATCTGTGCCAGGTATGGCACAGTTTATCTACCATTCCAACCTCAGGAGGCAATGCAGGAGGATGGTAAATTCAAGACCTCCCTGGATTACACAGCAAAACACTGTCTTAAAAAAGAAAATTGTTCTGGATAAACCCTTTCTACATTGAAGATGCGTGTTGAACTCTGACACAGCTCAAGCGGTACAAAACTTGCCAAGAATGCACAAGACCTGAGCTCATGCGCACCCAGCATCACACACCCTTGAAACATTTCACAAATATGAGTTTGTATAAGAAAAACATAGCCGGGTGGTGGTGGCGCATGCCTTTAATCCCAGCACTCGGGAGGCAGAGGCAGGTGGATCTCTGAGAGTTCGAGACCAGCCTGGTCTACAAGAGCTAGTTCCAGGACAGGCTCCAAAACCACAGAGAAACCCTGTCTCGAAAAACCAAAAAAAAAAAAAAAAGAAAAATATAATCCATACCACGCCTGCTGACTCAGGTTTATCATCCCAGCTGCTAAGGAGCATAAGTAAAAAGGATTGGGAGTTCTGGGCTACAGTGAGTCTAAGGCTGGCCTGAGCAACTAGGCGAAAACCAGTCTCAATATGGAAAGGGAGGCAGCTGAGAGATGAAGCATCTGTGTGGCATAAAAGGCCCCAGTTCCAGAAGGAGAGCAATTGGGTCACACTCAAAACATATTTTTCTTGGTGTATTAATGCAAGTATGTCTCAAAAGCACAAGTTTTATATTAGAAAAATCAAGAATTTTTCTTTACCTTATAATGAAAATTTTCATCTTCAAATTTTTCACCATAAATACTTTCTCCACCTGTCCCATTCTGATTTGAGAAGTCTCCACCCTGAATCATAAACTTCTTAATAACTGCAGAAAAGGAATATGGCTTTAGTAACTAAAACAGAAGAGCACGGCAGTGCTCACCAGTGAGCTAGAGATAAAGACAGCGCCCCGAGCACAGCTGCAGCAGGGCACCTCGCCCTCCCTGCCTCCACTCATCAGCGCTAACCCCAGCATACTTTTATTACTCACAGGCTCCCAAAAATTAGTTTTTGAACTAATTCAAAGGCATCTCCCTATAAAATTGTCACTGAAGCACAGAAGGCAGACCTAGTTCCAATCATTAAACTGACCCTACTTCCATTTTAAAACGTGATCACCTGTGCCCTTCCAACACGAACTGCTTACAAAGCATTTTACTCCTTGAAACTGTGTAGACACTTGCTCCATAACGCCTGCCAAACACTCAGCACTGTCCCTAACAATGCTGACCATACAATGAGGACCGCACCTGGAAACTCACACGTGCTGAGAAACCACCCCATGCTCACTGGACTCAGCACGTGGCTACACTGTAGTAATAAACACACACAATTAGCCAAGAGAAAAAGAAGCACAAGTTGGGAAGTATCCATGTCACACTTCCTTGGGCTTCCCCCTCTCAAAAATGCAGAAAAGTCCTCGATAATTCTACCCAAGCAGAACCCCAGCACTCAAAATATTTCTTGGGGCCTTATCATGAAAGTATTCTCTGTCTAACATGTCCCAAAATTCAAGACTAAGAGTAGATATGTCTTATCAATCCCATTTGTAAAAACAGTGTAGGCCTAGTCATCCAGCTTGTGATTTAAGTTCATGGGCCATGTTTCCAACTCTAGCCAAGTGCTTTAGGAAAGTGTTAAATCTACTGTGTTAACTATCTTATTTTCTCTCTTCTTTTAAGCATTAGTCATTGGTATGTGTGGGTCTATGTAAACATATGTCACGTGTGTGCAGGTCCCTTAAGAGGCCAGGTGTCGGATTCCCTGAAGCTGTACCTACAGGAGGTAGTGAGGCACCAGGCATGGATACAGGGAACCCATCTTAGGTCCTCTCAAAGAGCAGTAAGTGCTCTTACCTGCTCAGCCACCTTTCCCTTCCTGTTAACTGTTTTCTAAATGCATTTTTATTACCATACTTTTATATCTTATTAAATATGAAAGTAAACCAAGTTTAAAACATTTAAAAAAATAAATCAATGTTCATTTTCCTTAACAATATCTTTAAGAAAATTAAAGCCAGGCAGTGGTGGCAAATGCCTTCAATCCTAGCACTTGGGAGGCTGAAACAGGAGGATCTCTGAGTTCGAGGCCAGCTTGGTCTACAAAGCTAGTTCCAGGAGAGCCAGGATTGTTACACAGAGAAACCCTGTCTCAAAAAACAAAAGGAAAAGAAAGAAAACTGAACTACTGGAGTAGGTGTGTAGATCAGGGTATAGTAAGACCCTGGATTCAATTCCTTGCAATCAGGAAAATTACCGATACTGTAATTTATCCACAACGGTAAGTTCATAAACATTTACTATTTACTTAGACTTTTACTAGATGCAAAAATAAATGGTGAGAGCATAGAGCTCCCGAACTTATAACTACTGAACCTACAAACTACCAGGACGACACTCAAATAACCCATGTGAAAGGGCAGTTTAATCACACTTTACCAGGGTGTCCAAGACACCGAACAGTCAGAGACTTCTCAAACGATTCTGCCCAGGCTGTCAAATGACCTAAGATCAGCTTATCTATCGTTCATGCTTTTTCTTTCCCAATGAAATGGTTGGGAGAGGAGAGTCAGAAGACAAAGTTGGGCTGTCCATTTCCCCGGAGATAAACTTTAGTGTGTTCACAATCAACTCCACTGCTCACAGCCAAGCCTCTATGACACTGAACTATCTATCACCTGTGTCCAAGCATCCATCAAGAAATTAAGTCCTTAGACCCTTGACCCAACCTTCCACTCTTCTTCAGCTCCTAGGAGCAGGACTGATATCTGTACCAGGACAACCAGAGAAGTTTATACACCTACTTCGGTGGAAAGGACATCCTTTAAAATGCAGAGGTTTCCCAGTTGTGGCTCCAGTGCCTTTTTCTCCTGTACACAACGCGCGAAAATTTTCTGCAGTTTTGGGAACAATATCTGCAAACAATTCTAAAACAATTCTGCCAACTGAAGAAAAAGAAAAGGAAATCACGTCATTGTGCAAATGGGTAAATAAAAAGAGAATAACCAGTATACCTAACCAGGGAGTAACACATGGTTGGATTGGATGGTCATTTAACTCTCTTTAACAACATGCTATTAACTGTAGTTACAATGCTGCAAACAAACCCTTTGAGCTTACCTGGCTTTAAATGAAATTATGTATCCTTTGGCGGACATCTCCCCAGCCCCAAAGGGAACCTTCTTGTTACTTCTCTGAGTTCAACTTTTTAAAGATTCCATGAAAGTGAGGTCCTGCCACAGTTACTTCACTCAGCCTAACCTCCTCGAGGTTCAGCTATGCAGTCTAAGTGAAGTTTCTTCCCTTTCAAGGGCAGAGCTATAGTCTATGTACACAGCACACTGCAGGTATCCATGCTTTGATAAGCATTAGGCTGCTGTTGTTTCTTGACTAGGAATAACACTGCACTGACACAGGGGTGATACACACTTTATTTTCCTTGACTATAAGCCCAGCCATGGAACTGTTAGGTTTTATTGTCATTTTTCTAATATTCCTATTTAGTCTAAGGGGAGCTTCATCTGAATTTGAACATTACAGAGATTATAACCAATTACAGCATCCAGCTGATTAGCAGCATAGAAAGGACACCATGAGTGCAAATGGTTTAAAATCCTGAATCATTAACTAATCAGGCTTTTTTTTTAAAAAAAAAAAAAAAAAAGTATTTATTCTATGTTTGGGGCTGAGGCATGCAGTGTGGAGATCAGGGGGCAACTTCCGGCAGTCAGGGTTGGCAGTAGACACTGTCACCTGCTGAGCTGTCTCAGTGGCCCCGTGTTAAGAACTTCTAGTCACCATGTAACCAACAGAAGACAAATACTACAGGAATGGTCGGGCTGCCTGGGCTTTTTAGAATTTAGTCGCTCTCCGTGCTCTGTGGAAACTGCTCCCAACGACTCAAAAGACAGTAACAATAAAACCTTAGTTCCAAAACAAAGGGAATGCACATGGAAATTCATATTTGTTCCCCGCCCAGTATTTCCAGCCAGCAGCTCTGCAACATGTTTCAGAATAAGCCGTATTTAAAGTAACAGGTCCCCCACCTGGTTCTCAAGGGCTTAGGGCTCGGGTTCACAACCTTCCTAATGCTGCAACCCTTTAATACAGTTCCGCATGGTATGATGACCCCCGACCATAAGATTATTTTTGATGCTACTTTGTAACTGTAATTTTGCTACTTTTATGAATCGTAAGTATCTGACATGTGACCCTGTGGTCGTTAGAAACCTAGGGATTGCGATCCACAGGTTTTGAGAAACGCAGGCTTAAGACTTCTTAGATCTGAATCTAAGGCAACCACACAGTTGTGGCGCTCAATGGCAAGATGCCAAAACAGCAGAAACGATCGCCTACTCGAACTTCAGCTACAATCAGGAACGAGGAAAAAGCACTAAGCAAGTCACTTTTTTTTTTTTTTTTTTTTTTTTTTTTGGTTTTTCGAGACAGGGTTTCTCTGTGGTTTTGGAGCCTGTCCTGGAACTAGCTCTTGTAGACCAGGCTGGTCTCGAACTCACAGAGATCCGCCTGCCTCTGCCTCCCGAGTGCTGGGATTAAAGGCATGCGCCACCACCGCCCGGCAGCAAGTCACTTTTAATTGGCAAACGACACCGTGGCTCCCGATGTATTGCGTGTGGCAAGGGTCCTATGGAGTGACTTGAGGCCTGCAGCCAGCTACCCAAAGAGCACCCCGAACTATGCACCACGCCCATCCAATCATTTCATTTTACAATAAACGGCGGTGCAAAGGTTGCTGGGAAGCGCGAACAAATCAAGAGGCAAACGTAAGGGACGCCACGATGCCTGAAACAGAAAATTCGAGAAACTTCCGAGGGAACCAAGGCATCGCCTACAAGGGGGCAGGCGCAACCTGAACTCGTGGATGCCAGGCCGTGCTCTGGGGAGGATCCGGGCTGCCAGCTCCCTCCCGACCCCAGGCCCCGACTCCAGGGGCCGAGCAGACGCGCAACCGGGAGGCCCCGAGCGCGGGAGCCGCTCACCTCGCTCCCCGCCGATGTCCACGTCAAAGAAGACCCGCGGGTTCTTGGGGTTGGAAGGCTTGGCTGCCGGAGACGGGTGCGCCATCTTCACCGCAGGCGCCGGGAAGCAGGACGCGGGCAGCACGTGCGCGATAGGGGGACAAATTCTGCAGCGCCACTGCGTGCGAAGCGGGCGGCACGCTGGAAACGCTCCTTCCGGCACGGCGTCGGAAGCGGTACTCTGGTTTCCGCTTCCGCCCTGTTTGTTTCCTGTTCCTGCGGGCGGCCGCTGTGGTGGCGATTTTAGAACTCACCTTAGCCCCGGCTCTGCCACGACCGGGCAGGAGCCGCTCCGAAACAGTTCACTCGCCTAAAAAATGGGACCAAAAACGCCTGCTTTAACCGAGTGGTGGTGGCGCACACCTTCAATCCCAGCACTCGGGAGGCAGAGGAAGGCGGATCTCTGTGAGTTCGAGGCCAGGCTGGTCTACAGAGCAGTTCGTGTGATGCACTCAGGCGCGCGCATACATAAGTTAATTTAAAAGTGTTTTTTAAATACTCTCCTACCAGATTAAAGACATAAATTACTTGTCAGGATGCCGGACATAAACTTGTGACTCCCAATCAACAACCGCTATCCTGTTAACACTACCATATGGTTGTCATTTGGCCACAGATTGTAAGTGACCCAGTCTAGGACCTAAGAGTCCGAACCCCCTGATGTTGAGAACCCAGAAGCGGCTGTTTTTGACTCCTGTTAAAACTCCATACACTATTAGAGTACTTTTTTCCTAATGGGCTTGGTTTAAAATGTACATCTTAAAGCTGCCGTGGTCATCTCAGCACTGAGCAGGTAGTGCGACAGGAGGATCCATGCAAGTTCCAGGCCAGCATGAGCTATGCAAAACTTAGGACCCTTTTTTAAAAAATAAGAACTAAAGTATAAATAAGATGGGTAGCTTTGGCACATGCCTATTATTCCAGCAGTTGTATCCTGAGCCAGGAGGGTCAGTTCTAGCTGTCCTGGGCTACATAAAGAGGAACTCTCTAAAAAGTAAAAAAGAAAAAAAATAAATAAAAATTAAGACAGGCCAGGTGAAACCTTCCTGTATCCTCAGAACTTATGAGGTAGAAACAGGAAGATGGCCCGTTCCGGGTCAGTCAGGACTGCAGAATGACACCTTATCTTTAAAACAACAAACAAGCCCAGGATGGTACCTGGCACCTGTAAATCTCAGCACTAGAGTCAGGAGTACCAGGATTTACAGGGCAGCCCCTGGTGACATGAAACTGTCGCAAATAAGTCTTTGGTTTGTTTTTTTTTAATATCCCACCCGTGTGTATGAGAATACAGTGTCACCTCATGACATAGTCTAATGTTGCATTTTGAAAAAATGGCAATCCCCAGTGCATCTTGTTGGCCTCAGAGCTCTGTGAGAGCCGTACCATCTAGATACAACACGATGCTTACCTTGTCAATAGATTTCCCTTTTTTCTCATCAGAACTAAGAATGTGGAGCGCGGCTAGCAGCAGCCAGCAGTGTCTTTGAAAAGAACGGGAAGCAGGTGTAGCTGCCACTGTCTGTACGAGGTGGTGAAGATTCCTTCCCGTCCGCTGCTAGTTTGGGATCTGTGAAAACTTGACTTACAAAGGCCAACTAGTTCCTGTTCTGAACTTGAAGCAGTCTGTACCATCATGAGCTGGATAGAATTGAACACTAAAGTTGATAAGTTGATCGTTTTTTTTTTTTTTTTTTTTTTTTTTTTGGTTTTTCGAGACAGGGTTTCTCTGTGGTTTTGGAGCCTGTCCTGGAACTAGCTCTTGTAGACCAGGCTGGTCTCGAACTCACAGAGATCCGCCTGCCTCTGCCTCCCGAGTGCTGGGATTAAAGGCGTGCGCCACCAACGCCCGGCTCTGATCGTTTTATTTTTGAGACAGGATCTTGCTATGTAACTCTGACCATCTTGGACTCAGTGTACACCAGATTGGCCTCAGACTTGCAGGAGTCCTGCCTCCCCCACCCAGTGCTGAGATTGTACACACAGACCGCTCAGCTCAATGTGTGCAGTACTGAAGTCGTATGTGTATTAGAGCTAAGTGCTCTACCAACTAAGCTGCATCTCCAGTCCCACCCAAAGTTCATGTTTTTTGTTTTTTTGTTTTTTTTTCTGTGCAAGAAGCACTTGGTTATGTTTTGTTTGTTTGAGACAGTCACAGAGACCCATTTGCCACTGCCTCCCACAGGCTGGGCTTAAAGGCATTTGACATCACTGGACACCTGGAGAATATTAACTTCTTGTGTCCTTCAGTTCCACGGTACTTATTCTTCAAGTTTCTTGAAAACTCAGGGATGACTACAGAACTCCTATGTCCTTTGATAATGTGGCAGCTTGAAGGGGAATTATCTCCAGTAGTGTTAGGCATTTTAACTCTGGCTCGCTAGTTGATAATACTGAGGTATGGTCTTGTTGGAGTAAGCATGCTGCTGGAGATGGGCTTTGAGAGTTTAAAAACTCATCTGCTCTCTACTTCCTGCGTGTGACTCAAGATATAAGCTCCCAGCTTCCTGATGCAGCTGCCATGCCTAGATTCTGTCATCATGGACTCTAACCTGGAACTGTAAAACCTAAACAAACTCTTTCTTCTGTAAGTTGCCTTTTCGTGGTGTTTTACACCACAATAGAAAACTAACAAATACACCTAAAATCTTTCTTTAACCTACTCTCATGTCCGGGCTGCAAACTGATGATATGTGTTGTCTTACGTACTGCGGTGACAAACTAATGAAAATGAGTGCTCTGGGCTCTGAGAAGATGGCTCAGTAAAGTGACTGACACTCAAGCTTGAGGACCTGAGTCTGGATCCCCAGCACCCAGCCAGAGCCGTGTGTGGTGTGCGCACCTGTGAGCTCAGTGCTAAGGAGGATGATTCCTAGAGCTCATTGGCCAGTCGGCCTCACTAAGCCAATGATCTCCACTTTAAATGAGAGACCGTATCCCCCAAAATAAGATGGAGACCTACAGAGGAAGAGACTGCACATCAGACTCTGGCCTCCACATACAGACACACATCCAGAGAAACACGGACACACACACACACACACACGTCGTTCTGAGCTACTAGCTTGAAATCAGGTGAGAGCAGCCTGAAATGCCAAGAAAGGCTATCTCAAAAGGAAAGACAAAAAGGAGGAGAAGAGAAAGGAAAAAAAAAGAGGCAAAAGGTGTGTTGAGAATGCTGCTTTTTTCTTGGGAGAAGAAAGCTGGATGGTTCTGTTGTAGATGTTTCTGGGTGTAAAGAATGAATCTAAACATTACTCTCACGGTATCTTGACTCTTTCCCTCAGTAAGTTAGCAGCTTTTTTTATGAAACGGTCATTACTAGAACCAAACCAAATGAAAGAGTCAACCTTTTTAAAAATTCTGCGTCTGAGTCTGTGTGTGAGTTTGTGACTTTGGGTGCCCACAGGGCAGAAGAGCATGTCGGCTCCCCTGAAGCTAGAGCCACAGGCAGTTGTGATCCTGCTCATGTAGGTACTGTGAGCTAAACGCTGGTCCTTTGAAGAGCAGTCTGCTCTCTGGCCTTAGAAGTCAACTCTTCAGCCCTGGAATCACCCCAAACCTGACTCTATAGACAAGGCAAGCCTCTCAAAGACCATTTACTCCACCAACAGTGTGCTTACATAGGACAGGGCTTCTTGGCTCTGACATCTCAGCAAGGAACAGAGCAAAGAGCTGCTTCTTAAGGCTGAGGGCGTGGTTTCACCTAAACGGAGGAGAAGCACTATCTGAGAGCATTACTAGTGTTATTTCATCCTGTCTGCTATTCATAAGCACGAAAGGACGACACTAACACATTCCACGCCAGGCTCTTTTAGTTCTTGCACGTCACTCCCCCCCAGACAAGCAACGGAGTATTTGGTGTTCACTGCTTCAAGAGCAGAGGTGTTTTCCAGGTCTTGGTGTCACAGAAGACCTGGTTTTTCAGGAATGGAAAACATTATTGGTAATAGAGTTGAAAAAAAATTCAGTTTTTTATTTGTTTGTTTGTATGTAAGACAGGGATTCTCTGCGTAGCCCTGGCTTCCGTGGAACTCATTCTGTAGACAAGGCTGACCTTGAACTCAAAGATCTACCTGCCTCTGCCTTCCAAGTGCTCGGTTCAAAGACTGGTACCACCACTGTCCAGCTCCAACACCAACTTTTGTAAGACCATGTTTTTATTTTTTTCTCAAAAGAAAATAAAATGAGGCATGAGAGTTCATGACCATAATCCAGCACTCAGGAGGCAGAAGCAGGTGGATCTCTGTCAGAGCCTGGCTTACCCTACATAAAGAGCTCCAGGCTATCCAGAGCTATATAGTAAGACCAACTAAATCAAGAAATGCCCATTCTCATTCTGGAAAAGGGGAGCTTATGGGGTGACAGAAAAGACTAAGAAGGAAAGCAAGGAAGGACAAAGCAACTTGCCATTTCACTGGGGTGGGGGAGATTGATTGATTCACTTACCATGTTAGCCATCGTATCTCTGGGCACCTGCAGGCACCACAGATAGCAAATGAGATTGAAGCGCAGAGAGTCCAGGCATGCTTGTGCCTAATCAGCCCGCGTGGGCTGTACGCCACAGAAAGCAAGCTTTGGCTCATGAAGGACTCAGAAGCTAGGAAGTAGACAGTCTCCCAACATTCCTATGTACTCAAGTGTTTAGGACAAAGAAAAGGCAAGTCAGGTGTGGGGGCACACACCTGTAAGCCCAGCATTCAAGAGGCTAAGGTAAGAAAATTATAAATTTGAGACCATGCTAATCCAGAGTAAGATTCTATCATCAGGGGAAAGGAAGGAAAACAAGACCCTATCTCAAAAAAGCTTGCATGAATGACCTCTGAACTCAGTAGAAGACCAAGAAGACTGCAGATGAGTTGGTGAGCTGCATGTTCATGTGCCCAGACATTGAGAGCTAGCAGCCCCAAACCCAAAGCCTTGCCATGATATTACTCCTTCTGACATTTAGATCTGACCTCTACAAGAAAAAAGGAGGGATTCCATAAGTTGATGATCAAATTGCCAGTCCTTTGGAAGAGACAATTTGAACTTAGTACTGTAATCTCAATTGTTGGGAAGCCGAGGAAATAAGATTGTGAACTCAAAGCCAAACTAGGCTACATAGTCTCAAATAAAGAGATGGGAAGGGCAAGAAAGGAACGGAAGAAGAGAGATGGAAGGAAGAAGGAGGGAGCGAGAGAAAGAGAAAGAAAACAACCCCTAATGAAATCTAAAGTGAGTTACAAACAAATAACTATTTTTCAGACATTTCTACGTTAATGTTTTTACAGAGCATAGGCTATGGATCACTGAAGTCTCTATCAGCACTCCAGGCAAATCTGAAATAGTACCCAATCTTGTTCTCAAAGGGAACAAGTTAAAAAGGACCCTGAATATGAAAGAGGAAGTTCCAGGGTCCTATGTATACTGTTGGGCTCTGGCTGTAAAACTATGCCCAGAAAGGGGGTTAATTGTTGGGTAAGAGCACGCATAGTTGCACACCGAATGGGGGCATTGTGTGCAGGAAGTCACACACACTCTGACAGAACTCCCTCCTGGAGAGCCCCAACCCCTCTCAGTTCTGCGGAGGTCCTGTAGCCATCACCAGAGGAGGCAGGAGGGGCTAGCAATCTCAGCAGATTTTCTGAGCTACAACGGAATCAATGCAAGGCAGCAGGGGGCAGCAGAGTCTCCATCGCAACCAACTCTGCCCACACAGAAGCAGCATGCTGGAGTTTGCGCCTGTGAACTCCCCAAGGATAAAATTCTTCATCCTAGCTGGACGTGGCTAATCCCAGCACTCGCACTCAGGGAGGCAGAGGCAGGCAAATCTCTGTGAGAGTGGGTTCCATGACAGCGAGGGCTGTTACACAGAAAAACCCTTCTCAAACAAACAGAAACAAAAAGGAAAGGAAAGGGGAAAAAGGAGAAAGGGAAAGGAAAAACAAACTTGCAAGCACACATCTATATAGTTATATTTACAAAGTAAAATCAAATGATGAAAAAAATATATACACATACATATAGTGAAAAATTTTCCAATCATGAGTTACCAAATTCTAGATTTGGATAATATATATATATATATTGAGTTAATGGGATTGCCAAACAAAGATGGCATAGGGCTGACCCAGTGACAGAATGCTTGCCCAGCACCTACAAGAATTGGGGCTCAGTCTGCAGCACTGAGAAATAGAAAGGTATTACCTACCCCACTCTTTATTTTACACTATTCTGCTCTTTGCTTCTTTGAGTTAATATTCTTGGCAATTGATAAACCATTCCCCTACACACACACACACATACACACACACACACACTTTACATGCCTGGCTGGCCTGAACCTCACTCTGTAGACCAGGCTGGTATAAATTTACAAAAGGTCCACCTGCCTCTGCCTTTGACATGCAGGATTAAAGGCCCGTGCCACCATGTCTGGTTCTTCATTTTCTCTTAAGCAATGTGTTTGATTGTTGAGTCCTTCAAAATAGCCCCCTTATAGGTGGAGGTTTGGGCTTCTGTGCTTTTTCTATTATGTCTAAGCATTTACCTTTTACAATTGTGTGTGTGTGTTTGCATGTGTACACACGTGAATGCAGGTACCAGAGGAGTCAGAAGAGATTCCCTAGAGCTGGAGTCGCAGGAGATTATGAGTCCCCTGGCATGGATGCTGGAAATTGACTTAGGCCCTTAGCAAGGGCCATGCAGATTCTTCACCAGCAAACCATTTCTCCTTTTTGTTTGATAAATCCTAGTGGAAAGAATTGGTTATCAATAAGTATGTGTGGACATTTTAAATTTTGTTAGCTATTGTCAAGCCATTTTATGTGATGGTTTTACTAAATTATATTCCCCATGTAATGTAGAGAGAGCTGTCTCATACAAAGAGCTGCCCCTGTCACTAACAATGGATTTTTAAATTTGTTTGTCTACCTGCCTTGCTTTTTGAAACAGGGTCTCAGGCAGCCCAGGTTAACTGAATTTGCTTTGTAGCTGAGGTTGGCCTTGAACCCTGAGCCTCTGGCTTTCACCATTCAGGTGCTAGATTACACGTGTACCGCCATGCCCACGTATTAGATTGCGTGTGTACCGCCATGCCCAAGGGCTAGATTGTGTGTGTACCACCATGCCCAAGGGCTAGATTACGTGTGTACTGCCATGCCCAAGGGCTAGATTACGTGTGTACTGCCATGCCCAAGGGCTAGATTACATGTGTACAACCATGCCCAAGGGCTAGACTATATGTGTACCACCATGCCTGACTTTTTATCTTTTCTTTTCTCTCCCTGCCACAGGTTTTGGTCCTTGTGAATCAGATTTGAAAAATCCTTTAACACTTATGCTTTAAGCCGGGCGGTGGTGGCGCACGCCTTTAATCCCAGCACTCGGGAGGCAGAGGCAGGCGGATCTCTGTAAGTTCGAGGCCAGCCTGGTCTACAAGAGCTAGTTCCAGGACAGGAACCAAAAGCTACGGAGAAAGCCTGTCTCAAAAATCCAAAAAAAAAAAAAAAAAAACTTATGCTTTAAATGTATTTATTATCCCCATAACACTAATACTATCGTTT
This sequence comes from Chionomys nivalis, assembly GCF_950005125.1. NCBI lineage: Eukaryota > Metazoa > Chordata > Mammalia > Rodentia > Cricetidae > Chionomys > Chionomys nivalis. Next base: position 5,992,443 of record NC_080109.1, read on the forward strand.
TTCATATGAGAAATTTAAGGCTTATAGACTAAGAGACTTGCTCCAAGTCATTAAGATAAAAACAGCTAAATTATATATGTGTGTGTGTGTAAATATTATAATAATTATTTTTGATGATTCAAGACTTATTTTAGAAAAGTTGAACCATATGTAGTGGAGCATACCTATAATGTCAGCACCCAAGAGGCTGAGACAAGAGGACTGTTTAAGTCCAAGGCCGGCCTGAGCTATATAGTGAGCTCTGGACCAGCATTAGCTACAAAGTGAGACAATTTTTTTTTTGTTTTGTTTTTTTGTTTTTTTCGAGACAGGGTTTCTCTGTGGTTTTGGAGCCTGTCCTGGAACTAGCTCTTGTAGACCAGGCTGGTCTCAAACTCACGGAGATCCGCCTGCCTCTGCCTCCCAAGTGCTGGGATTAAAGGCGTGCGCCACCACCGCCTGGCGACAATTTCTTAAAAATAAAAATTAATAAAGTTTAGAAGTTGTCAGTAGTTTCCTGCCATCGTTATCAAGAGAACTGTCACTGAGTTATTGATGTGTGTCCCAGTTTCAAGGGGAAGAGTCTCAGTGAGACAAGGTTAAGGAACCACTGCCAGTGGTCTCACGGCGCCACCAGCTTTGAAATGTCACTCCTGCTCCCAAAGCTGAGCCCTTATCACTCACACCCAGGGGCCCTGTTTCACAGCTAGCCATGCAAAGATGGTGAATTTATACTGGGTGGAGCCAGTTTGCAGCACAAATAAGCAGAAACCATTTCCTAGTCCCCGGCACTCTTTGACGTGACCGCAGAGAGCACGTGGGGCGAGTGGGCTAATACAAGAATCATGCGCTCTTGTTAGGCACAGCTGCAATCTGCAGACATCATACACAGGGTTATGGGGTGTTGGCCTTTAGCACGCTACAGCGTTGACCTACCTGTAGTTCTCATTAACATGCCTGAGGCTTCTGCCACTGAGTCACAAAGACAAAATATTATTACCTCAACTTGAACTCAGCCATTAAAGGCTCCCTCAGAGTCTCCTAGGTGGTATTTCACGTTTGTGGAGAAATTAGAACATCCAGGAAAGGAGCAGTCCTATCAAATAAAAGGTGAACATACGTGTTACATTTGTATCAAAATGTGTTCCAGAGGAACAAAATGCAGAAAGCGTTCTTAAAGGTTTGATTAAAAATACATATTATAGTGTGTGTGTGTGTGTGTGTGTGTGAGGGGGAGTAGGAAAGGCCTCTTAAAGTGTAGTTGATATTCAGAATATACAACTACGATGTTAACAAAAAAGACTTTCACATTTTAAAAGATTGCATGAGTAACACATCATCAAGGCCTAAGGGATCGCTCAGCAGGTAAAGACACTTTTCACCGACAACCTGTGTGCACTCCTGGGCACCCACGGCGGGAAGAAGGGCACCTCACTTTCCCACTGTACCCACGGACACACACAATAAGTAAACACAATTTAGAAACAAATGCCCACCCTCAATAAAGTCAGAAACAATGGACAGATGGAAAAACGTCCACTCCAACTCGTGACACAGACCAAATGCTCACTTCCTATTGTGCAAAGGGCCTCTGCACGTAAGAGGAACCAACAGCCCAATGAAGTGGGCAGGGGAGTGAATAGGACTTTTGTCAGTGACTTTAAAACTGATGCTCACACTTGCTTATCAGAAATGAAAATTAAAACTACATTCTGTCAAAAATCAGTTAACAGCCTCAGCATCAACCAGGTATGGGTACAGGTCTGTAATCCTAGCACTCAGGAGTTAGAGGCAGGAAGAGGACCACACATTCAAGGCCAGTTTACTATGATCTACATAGCAAGTTCCAGGGCAGCTTGGGCTACACAGTGAGACCTGGTCTAAAGATCAAAACCAGCAAACCAAACAAAAAAGTTAATAGCCGCAGTTATTAACTGGTCATGCTGTGGGGAAAAACGGGCATGCACACACAGTATCAGTAAAAGGAATCTGCAGTATTCATCAAAACATAAAGGTTAGCCAGGCACGGTAGCACATGCTTGTAATACTAGCCCTTGAGCGGCTATGACAGAAGGCATCCCAGAGTTTGAGACTAGCCTGGGCTATTTAATAAGACTATGTCTCAAACAAATAAACAAACGAACCACAAAGGCCTTTGACCTTCGGTCCCTCAATTCTAGGGGAATAAAGTTTTGAAGAGGAAGGTTTGAAGGACTCACGGGAGAGGAAATGAGCTGTGTGCATGTCAGGAAACGAGCGAGGAAAGGAGCTGTATGTAAGTCAGGGAACAAGCCCACATAGACAATTAAGGCCCCACTTGAGAGGAGAGTGCAAGTTGCTCACTGCAAACTGCAAGAAAGCTTACCCTATGAGCTGGTCCGCATAAGCAAGAGGAGAACACTGACCCACAGGTGAAAGCAGAATTGGGGATCAGGTGGTTAATCACTCTAAGGAAAGGGGAGAGTCACTGGGGTGTTCTGAACTGAAGGCGGATTAAAGATGACCTGTTTAAAAGTGCAGCCTACTACACAATGAAGTGAGGGATGATGGGATTGAATCAGATGGCCGCAGTGGGCCAATGCGGCCAGGTTGTGGGCACCTTGCGACCTGAGGTTTTTGTGTGTTTCGTTAATTTGCTGACTGTTTCTGGCAGTGCTGGTGACTGACTGAACCTAAGGCCTTGCACATACTAAGCACGCATGGTACCACTTAGCTACACCCTATCCCAGTGGGTATTTTTGAAATCAGAGCTGCCAGGATGTGCTGGCAATTGACTATGAGCCACAAAGAAAGGATCCAAAATGATCCTAAGATTCTTGGTGTGAAAAACCAGAAAGACAAAGTTGTTGCTGAGAGAGGGAAGAAGGAGAAGAAAGTTACAGATTTGGAAAGAAGTTAGGAGTTCTTTTTAAAAGATTTATTTATTTTTATGTGCATTGATGTTTTGCTTGCATGGAAGTCTGGGTGAGGGTACCAGATCCCCTGGAACTGGAATTACAGACAGTTGTGAGCTGCCATATGGGTGCTGGGAATTGAACCTGGGCAGAAGTTAGGTCACATGGACACAAGACATGACTCAAATTTATAATCCTAGTGCTTAGTAGCAGAAGGATTAGGAGTTGAGGTCATAGTCAGCCTGAGGCCAACCTGAACTCCACGAAACCCTGTCTCCAAAACAGACAACAAACAAACAGATGGCGGGTCTAATCAATTGTGTGTGTGTGTGGGGGGTGACTCTCTTAGGAATTGGAGAGACGGTGTTGGGCGTGGTGGTGCACAGCTTCAATCCCAGCACTTGGGAGTCAGAGACAGGGGGATCTCTGTGAGTTCTAGGCCAGCTAGAGCTACCCAGTGAGACTCTATCACCAAAAAATAAATAAGAGGGGAGATGTCATTCAGATAGATATGTCAAGCAAACAGTAAGGTGATGGGGACTTGTGTTTCCTGGGAGCAGTCTAGGCTGAAGTAATACATCAGAAATGTGAGTGCAAAAAAAGAAAAAATCAATTATAGCCTGAGACCTAGGTGAGACCAGCAACAGAGCCAGTACAGACACAGAGAACTTAGGTTTCAGTTGTCAGGGAGCTGGATGGGAAAGGGCCTCACAGTACAGGTTGAGTGGGAGCAAGGAGAACTTGTGACTAGGCATCACAGGAGCAGGCAGACTAGGCATCACAGGAGCAGGGCTGATTTGAGACCGGGGGAGGGGTGACAAAGGAAGGATATGGGCTACACGGACAGGACAGCCGTCTAGGAGGTGAAGTAAGGGAGATGAAGGGCACCCTGGGGGTCTGGAGCTTCCTGGAGAGCCTCTGTAAACAAGAATAAAGGGTGATGCTGTTGAAATGGGGGGTGCTGTCTGGGAGTTAGGGGATACTCTGAGCTCTTGTTGCTGCATGCAAGAGTAGGAGCAGACCTAATTTGAAGGGGGGAGAAAAAAAAAGCTTTACAAACTCCAATGAACACTCTAGAGAAAGGACCAGATTCTCTGTGGGTTTCCGGATCTGGGCATCTTATGTTGTCCAGTGGTTTCTTCCCTGCCTCATTTAGAGGCCAAGAAAAAGAGCAATGCACAGACCAAGCAGATCAGATTAACTTCCTTCAGAGAACTATGCAGGTTGACTGGGTCATGGCTGCCCCCTCGCAGGGCTCAGAGGAAATTCCTACAGCATGGCCTTCCCACACCACACTCTGTCACCCATTTTCTAGGGATTAGGAGCCTTTGAGGCTTTTCCTGGCACCCTCCCAGATTCCTCCTGGTGCCTTCTCAGCTCATGAATCGAGTCTTTCATTCATCCATGTATCCAACAAGTATTTCTTCCCTTAGCAACCAGTCCAGCTTCAGGCCACGCACCTAGGGAATTACCAACAATCTAGTACGAGTTTACAGTCCATCGAAGAAGACTAGAGAGGACGATGAGAAGGAAAGGAAAAAGTACATTTAAAGTAGCCCAAGCCAGAGGATCTAGAGTTTGAGAGCAGCCCAAGTTACTTAAACTACAACCTCACTGAGCCATTTAGTGAGACCATATCTTGAAAATTATATGTAAATAAATAAATAAGTCAAAATACTATTTTAAGCTGGCAGTAACCTCAGTGGTAGATAATATGCCCAACATGTGCCAGGCTCTGGATCCATTCCCAGCATGGAGCACCCATTCAAAAAGTTATCTTTTATTTTGTTTGCTTGTTAAGATGGGGTATCACTAAACTATCCCAGCCATCCTTACGCTTCAGCCTTCCAAAGTGCTGGGACTACAGATGTACGCCACAATGACCGTCATGCAGCAGCAGCAGCAGCAGCAGCAGCAGCAGCAGCAGCAGCAGCAGCAGCAACAAAACCCCTTCAATTAAAAAGACCGTGAAGCCAAGAATAGTGGCACAGGTCTGGGATCCCAGCGCTAGAGAGGCTAAATTGGAAAGACCATTCTGAGCCACAGAACATGGCTCTGCCTTAAAATAACCAATGATGCTCCCAGACCAGGCCAGACTAACTGGGAATGAAGTTCAGTGGTAGCACTCTTGCCTAGCCTGTGCAAGCAGAACGTTAGTTTGCAGCTTTGGGAGAAAAAAAAAAAAAAGAACACATGCAAGTGAAAAAAAATAAATAAAATGTGGTAGTCCTTGGAATGAAATATTATTCCGTCTTTATAAATTAAGGAAAAAAATTCACTTTTGATAACACGAATTTGGAGAATCTTATGCCAAGCCAATAAGCCTGGCACAAAAAGAAAAGTACTACATGGTCCCACCTGTATACAAACCTAAACAGGTCAAACCTATAGAAGCAGAAAGTCAAATGTGGCGATAGGAGATAGGGGTGGCCTTGGGGAAGAGAAGACTGGCCAAAGATCAAGTCTCACTTATGAGGAGTAAGTTTTCTGTATGCCATACATTGTTACCATGGCGACATAGCTAATAATAGTGTATATGTTTCCAGATTTTGGAAAGAATAGATTTTAAATGTTCTCTCCACAAAATGTATGTTAGCTGACGAATAAGCTGGATATAATCATTGAAAATTCGGTACATGTATCAAATTATTATACTGTGCCCCAGAAATACTTAAAATTATTGTTGACTGAAAACAAAAATAGGAGTGTTAAGATGATGGCTGCTTTGGTAAAGGGACTGCCGGGCAAGCATCAAGACTTGAGTTTGGGAACCCAGCACCAAATCAGAAACTGCTTGGGTGTATGTAGATATAACCCAGTGCACAGGAGGCAGAAACAGGAGGACCACTGAGGCTTGCTGCCTGCCCCCCAGTACAGCAGAGCTGGTGAGCTACAGGTACCGTAAGAGACCCTGTCTCAAAGCCAAGGTGGGGAGGCTCCTTTAATCCCAGCACTTGGGAGGCAGAGGCAGGCGGATCTCTGTGAGTTCGAGACCAGCCTGGTCTACAAGAGCTAGTTCCAGGACAGGCTCCAAAGCTACAGAGAAACCCTGTCTTGAAAAAAAAAAAAGAGTACTGCATAAGCACGGAGACCAGGATTCCAATTCTCAGCACCTGTGTAAAAATCTGGGGCTGGCACCTGTAGTCCTATCACTATGGGGGACACAGGCAGGAGGCCCATTGGGATCGCTGGCCGATGGTCTAGCTCTAGGAGCAGTGACAGTACCTGTCTGAAGGGTGTGGGAGTGACAGAATAGGATCTGTGACAGACACCTTACTGCGTACATGCCCTACACATACGTGTGCATACAATAGACACACATGCACAGCAAGATGCAGAGCAGCAGAGGAAGCTAGCTGATGTTTTCGGGACTTCATATAGATACACACAACACCTCTTCCCCTACACACTTTTACACATACAAGCATCCACACATGAACACACGAAATAAGAACACAAATTTGGTGCGGCATGGTGGTGCACAGTTGAAATCTTGGGATCGAAGTCAGGAGGATCTTGAGACCAGTCTAGGGTGCACAGAAGATCCTGTTTCAAAACAGAAATGAAAACGGGGTAGTGAGGTGGCTCGGTAAGCAAAAGCCCCGTTTCATATCCCACCTAAGTACGGGGTGGGGGGGGGGGTTGACGACCCTGCAGAGAATAGCTTTAGGAACAGAAAATGTCTTTAGAAAGGTTGTTTCCTAGTTTTCTCAGAAATCACCACACTGGCATCCAAAGGGGCTGTACCAGCTTGCATTCCCACCAGCAATGCAGGAGTGTTCCCTTCTCCCACAACCTCTCCAGCATAAGTTTCATCAGTGTTTTTGATCTTGGCCATTCTTTCAGGTGTAAGATGGAATCTCAAAGTTATTTTGATTTGCATTTCTCTGATGGCTAAGGATGTTCAGCATTTCCTTAAATGTCTTTCAGCCATTTTAGATTCCTCTGTTGAGAGTTCTCTATTTAGGTCTGTACTCCATTTTTTTTAAATTGGATTATTTGTTCTTTTGTTGTCCAATTTCTTGAGTTCTTTGTATATTTTAGAGATCAGACCTCTGTTTGATGTGGGGTTGGTGAAGATTTTTTCCCATTCTGTAGGCTGTCATTTTGTTTTGGGTATATATCCAAAGGATACTCAATTGTGCCACAAGAACATGTGATCAACTATGCTCATAGCAGCATCATGTGTCATAGCCAGAACCTGGAAACAACCTAAATGCTCCTCGACTGAAGAAGAATGGATAAGGAAAATGTGGTATATTTACACAATGGACTACTACGTAGAAAAAAATAATGACATCTTGAATTTTGCAGGATAATGGATGGAGCTAGAAGACATCATTTTGAGTGAGGTAACCCAGACCCAGAAAAGCGATTATCACATGTACTCATTCATAAGTGGTTTTTAAACATAAAGCAAAGAAAACCAGGCCACAAATCACAATCCCAGAGAACCTAGACAACAATGAGGCCCCTAAGAGACATATACATATATCTAATCTATATGTAGAAAAAGACAAGACCTCCTGAGTAAATTGGGAGCATGGGGACCTTGGGAGAGGGTTGAAGGAGAGGGGAGAGGCAGGGAGGGGACAGAAAAATGTAGAGCTCAATAAAAATCAATAAAATAAAAAAAATGCATCCATGCGACATGTGTATGCACATGTGTGGGGATCATGGCTCTCTTCCTACCTTTCATGTGAGCTCTAGGATCTAACCCATGTCACCAGGCTCGTAGGTTCTGAGCCAGGCACAGTGGTGGCGTGCACAGAAATCCGGGCCTCTGGCAGCAGAGGCAGGAGCGTGGGCAGTTCAAGGTCGTGCTCAGCTGTGTAACCAGGTGGGATCCAACCTGGATTCCAGGAGTTTGTTCATCTCTTCCTCAATCCAGCCTGAACTCCCCAGGAGTCTACCTATCTTATCTCTTCCTCAACCCCCCTTCCCCAAATGCATGTGGGTTTCAAAAAAGAGGAAATGTCCAATCGCTACGTTGATTACAAACATTTCCTGACTGTAGAACCACATGGGTCCGTGGGCACCACTGTGAGAGCATCAGGTAGATGGAGTTCCCTTTCAGGCACCACAGTTTGCAGTGAATTAGCCCTTCGGTCACGTGGGCTCATTAGGCCCCATCAGAGACTTTGTGAGCCTGCTTAGTCCTTAGTTAAGGGTAACTATTTTGTGAATGTCTTTACATTATTTTGCTACAGGTTTTCTGTAGTCTAGATTGGTCTACATGTAGCTAGTCCACACATAGCTGAGACTGACTGTATCCTCCGGGTTTCCCATCTTTATTTCCTTCCTGAGTTCTGGGACTATAGGGAGGTTCTACCATACCTGTACCCAGGGATTATTACAAGATTCCTCAACAATTATTCCTAACTATGCTACAAAGGACAAAAAATGGCAAGATAGAAAAGTGTTGAACTGATTGGTGTTTAATTCACTGTGTATCCCAGGCTGGCCTTGAACTTGTGGCTGTCCTCCTCCCTCAGACCCTCACATGCTGTAGGAGTCATCCTATCCCACTAAGATATAGAATTGGAAATCTCCTAAAAGGTTGATTCAACAGTGAAACAAACTGTTAATATTAGATCAGCCTTCCTTCCCTTATCGGATGGCCCAAATGCTGCAATGTTCTTTAAGGGAATATAAAAGTAATCTGGAGATATTATCTTGGTCATTATTTTAGAGCTTCTATTTTTTTTCAGGGCTTTAAATTTTTATTAGAGCATGTTTTTACTTTTAAAATGTGCTTACATAGTACAAAGACATGAAGGGGGATGAAGACTCTATCTTAGAGTTTTTATTAATCACTGATGGGAACCGAGAATCTTTCATTGTCTTTCCACAATGTCAAAGAAAAGAAAATCTGATAAAAAGAAACTTCTGAAATAGTTAAAAAAAAAATAGAACTGTCTGAGCCTGCAACTAAGTTTGTGTAGCATGCACAAAGCCATTTTTTGTTTGTTTGTTTGTTTTTAAATCTCCAGCACTGTGTAAACCAGGCAAGTAGCACACACCTGCAATCCTAGTACTTTGGACATGGAGGCAGGAGGACCAGGAGTTCAAAGCCAATTTCAGCTAAGTCTGAGTTCAAGGTCACCACAGTTCCCGGCGAACAGGTCCGGTTTACCCTAGGTTTAGTCTCTACCCAAAAGAAACGCTGGGGTGGGACCACGGGGGTTGCATGTTTTCTCTGGCATACTAGGAGTTAAAAATGCAAGTTTACTCATGACGTAGCAAGCAACAGGGAACATTTTAAAGATGGATTTCTCTGGATTCTGATAAAACTTCTGTTCTAACAGAAGGCATCCATTTAGAAAAGCAGGGTTGTAGACTAATAATATCAATGATACTTCTGTCTCTGCCATCTCTTGGCCTGCTTTAACCTTCCAGCCTCTACCAATATAGCCGTAGCACTGTATTCAGATATTAATAACTGTATTTCAACCAGGAACGGGGAAACCTCTTCTCACTCCTTTCCCTCCAGCCTCTTCGGGAAGAAGGGGGACCAGGCTTCAGGAGGCTTCTAGGACTGTCATGATAATCTAACAGAAATCAAGTCAGAACATTACAGAACATCCATGTACTGAAAGAAGTCACGATGATCGGGTAGATGAGCGTACAGAAGACAGTCCTTTCCCATCTCATTGTTACTCTGTCATCTCCCAGCATTCAGAATATTCTGTCCATTCCTGGTCCTCTTGACAGCCACACCCAGAGCCGTATGGCAATGCTAGAGACTGGGGCTAAGTAAGAACTGAAGACGCAACCACTGGATTGGAGCCTTGAACAGTCCAGAGTTCTGCCCAGTCCCTTTTTTGATTACTTATATTTGTGAAATATGTTTGCGTTTTAAAGTCTAAATGTCCTCTTTTTTTTCTTTAGATTTTATTTTTTAACATATATACACGCGTGTCTTGTGTGGATTGTGTATGTGAGTAGGACTGAACCGATGGCTGGAAGGAGAACTCCAGTCCCGTGCAAGAGCAGCCTGTGTTTGTAACCACTGAGCCACGCTTCCAGCTCTAACTATCTCCTTTTGATTAAGTCTAAGAAATCTCGGTGGGTCCGTTGTTCACCATTCACAAACTTGGGGGAGACGAAGTTGAACTCGAAGTAACGCTAGTTCTACCACCTACCATCTGTCTGAAAATCTTTAGAGCGCAATGTTGCAAAACAGGTTCATAAACTGTTTTGAATGTGGTCAGACTCTTCATAACCACAGGTTCTTAAAGAGTCTTGCACCACAGCACACTGAACTCTCAGGGGATCTGAGGAGTGATAGCGCAGGCAAATGAATTTAATTAAGGACACACCCTTTCCCCCCCAAGAAAGTATGTGCTGCAGATTTTTTCTTATGTGCTGATTATTTGAACACGAACTAGGAAAGAAATCATTTGTTATATATATATTTTTTCCTCTAAAATTTCTAGAGCTAGAGAGCTCCGCGGTGTGTGTGTGTGTGTGTGTTTAGGGCTTAACTACATGTCGCTTGTTGTGCGATCCAGCTTCCAGTGGGGCCCAAGACACCAAACAAAACAGTGACCTGAATAAACTGTAAATCCAAACTTGAGCCCAGAGATTTACTCTGGCCATGGTAACAGCTTCCCAAGACCTCGAACGCGGAGTGGTTTGGGCTGGAATTCCCAGCAGCAACCTCTGGCACCAAGTTGCTCCTCCAGCAGCTCACGCTTTTTGCTGGAGAATCCTGCACCACATGACGAGGACCAAGTTCAGGGGCTTCTACAGTAAAGAACAAAGACTTCCGTAGCCGCGCTCCCGCACTCACTGGCTCAAGTGTGGGAAGAGCCACGCAGCCCACCCCTCTCGAGCGCGGGTCAGCGCCGAGCAAGTGGCTACTCCGGCCGCGCCCCTAGTGATGTCGCCGCGGCAGGGCGGGCAGAGCCAACCAATGGCGACGCCGGGCTGCCGAGCTGCCGTGCTCCTCCCTCACCTCCTGCCGCCGGAACGCCCTCCTCCCTGACAAGCCTCTCCCCGCGAGATCCTCCTTCTCCCACATCGCCCCTCCCTACATACACTCCCCCCTCCTCCTAACACGTACCTCTCCCCATGCCCCGCACTCCTCTTAGTCCCTCGTGCTGCTTCCTGGCGCTTCTTCCCCATCCCTCCCCCCAGCTTCTCCTCTCTCCGTGCTCCTCCCTCTCCCCCGTACTCCTCCCCCTCCCTCGAGCTCCCCTCCCTCCTATCCTCGTGCTCCTCCCAGTCCCTCGTTCTGCTCCCTGGCGCTCCTCCCCTCTCATCCCCCCCCCCCACAGCTCCTCCGCTTCCTTGCCCTCTCCTCCCTCCTATCCCCTTGCTCCTCCCCCGCCCTCGTGCTCCTTCCCCTTCCCTCGTGCTGCTCCCTGGCGCTCCTCCCCGCATCCCCCAGCTCCTCCCCCTCCCTCGTGCTGCTCCCCGGCGCTCCTCCCCCTCCCTCGTGCTGCCCTCTCCGCGCTCCTCCTCCCGCGGGAGCGAGCTGTCAGCCGGGCTGGCGGGCTCCGTCATATGACCTGCGGGCGGCCGCGGCGCTGCACCTTCCTTCGGCTGCAGCGGTCCCGCGCTCGCTCGCACTCCTCCGGGCGACCGCGCCCCCGTCCGTCGCCATGGTCCCGCCGCGGCCGCCGTGGGCTGCGCGCTGAGCCGCCCGGGTCCCCGAGCGTGGCCGCCCGGGCCGCCGCGTGCACGCACGCCATGGCCCCGACCCTGCTCCAGAAGCTCTTCAACAAAAGGGGCGGCGGCGCGGCGTCCGCCCAGGCCCGGCCGCCTAAGGAGGAGCCTGCCTTCAGGTGAGTGCGTGCGAGCCGGCGGGAGGCCTGCGAGGGGAGCCGACCCCCGCGCCGCCCTGTCCCCCTCCTCCCGGGCGGGACCCGGCACCACCCTGTCCCTTCTCCTCAGCTCCTCCCGGGCGGGACCCCGCACCACCCCGTCCCTTCTTCCCATTCCTCCCGGGCGGGACCCCGCACCACCCCGTCCCTTCTCCCAGCTCCTCCCGGGAGGAACCCCTGTCCCCTCTGTCACATCTCTCCAGGTGGGACTCGGGCACCATCCTCCCCCCCCCTCCCTGGGACCCTCCAGGTGGACCTCCAGGGCTCCCAGTCCCCTCTCTCCAGGTCTTTCATGGTCCGAGAGCCACGAGTCGCCCTGTCCCCTCTCTTCTGTTCCTCGGGCGTGGGACCCCAGCGCCGTCCTCTTCCCCTGCTTTCCAGGTCTCTGCCAAGGTGGGAGACCCGCGCCGTCCTCTGCCCTCTTCCCCCAGGCTCTGCACAACATCTCCCTAGATGCTCCCGCGTCCGAGCACCTCCGGGGCCCCTGTGTACCTTCCAGGATCTCTGGAGGGAAAGTCACTTGCATCTCCCCCGTTCCGGAGCCTGGAAGCTGTCATTTTGCAGGCAGCTCCAACCTACTGAGTATGTGACAGTATTTTGAAGTTGTAAAGGGTGGAGTCACGAAAGAAGCAGCTTCTTTCCTGCAGCATGTGGCAAGCTCGCCAGCGGAGGAATAAAAGTATGTAATTTCCTCATCAGTTACAAGGCTGGTGCCGCATGAGGAGTGGAAAGGGAGGGAAGTGCCTTCATGGACCGTCTCAGGGTCTAATTTGACAAAGCTGCTGCAGATATTTAATAGTTAGTCTTCGGAACACATACTTTTGAATTAGCATGTATTAGGAAGCTCGCTCAAGATCCACAGCTCTAAGTGGCAGGTCTTGCATTTTGATCTTAGCAATTGGCTTGGAGTCTAGTCTTTAAAATCCCTACACTATTAATGCTTTTGAGTAATACGTTTCCAAAGATGTTTCCTGGACCCTGTACTGTCTCTGCATTCTTATGTTGAGAAAGTCATTTATTTGCCTGTTAACTTTTCAACATTTAAGAGAAATTGAACACCTCATAGCGATTCTGGCATTCTGGTGGCGCTTTTCGTCCAGACTGCAAAAGCAGTTTATTGTCAAAGAAGTCTAGAGTCAGTACAGTAAACCTTTTAAAAGTTATTAAAACTTTGAAATTATTATTATTATTATATTTTAATATTTGAGAAAGGGGCTCATTCTGGTAGTCCAGGCTGGCCTCATACCCTTGGCAATGCTTTTGCTTCCCAAGTTCTGGGATCGCAAGCATTAGGCATTTCACATGAAGTTTGATTAAATTTCATCTATATTGTTTTAAAAAAATTCCTTTAAAACACATACAAACCCTCACTATAGTTATACAAGATTTTCTTTGGTTTTGTATTCTGACGCCGAGTCTTATGTAGCCCAGGCTGACCTCGATCTCCTGATCCCCACCCCCTTACTGCCTCTCAAATGTATTTATCACAATAAATGTGTACTGCCATGCCTGGCCCCTACTGTGTTAGAACGCAACATTAACTAGACCAGGACTTGTGTGTGTGGTGTTTGGAAGGTGAACACTGCCCGTCCCGTGTGTCATCGTCGGTGAAGCTACCGTTGGGCAGACCAAACCTGATGATCTCTGTGCTTCTTGCTTGCCTGCCTGCTCGCAAGCGGATCACTCCTCACAATGGTAGGGTTACTTTGGACTCAGGATGTGTAAGTTTTTTTTTTTTTTTCCTTCTTCAAGGTCTGGAGAGAGAAAGGCTTGTGTGATCCAGGTATCTTCACTTGGCAGCCCTTACCAAGGACTTTAAAGCCACTTGAATGCTGATGGAGATGCCCTGGTATTGTTTCTTGAACTCCAGGCCTGTTTGTCCATAACTACTCCCTCCATGGATAAGGTTAAATCTGGTGTATTTTGAGCCACAACAACAACATGTTGAGGCTATATTTAGGGCTTGGCCATATTAAGAAAATTGATTCCCGCTTTGTGAGCACATTACTAGGACTGTGTTCTAACTTCTCACTGGTGTGTAAGGAAGAATAAAATTATGCCATGTAATCTTTAAAAAAAAATTTGCATCATATAGTCATTACTGTGCATGTGTGTGCGTGTTCGTGCATGCACTCAAGTGCCATAGCATGCACGTGGAGGTGGGACAACTATCAACTCACTCCCCGTCTACCATGCAGGTCCTGGGATTGGAGCTCAGGTGATCCGGCAGGCGGCAAGTACCCTTGGCTGCTGCAGAGCTACCTCCACAGGCCCCGTGAAGGGTTTCTTTTCTGTTGTTCACCTCATTGAGGCCGATGTTTTTTGAAGGATTTCGAGATTGCTTCTCCTGCCTCCTCTTTTTGAGACAGGGTCTTAAATAACCCAGGCTGGCTTAGAAGTCAAAAGCTCGACCCTAAGGTGATCAAATATTGGGGTCACAGACTCGCCACCGTGCTGGGCACTGTGTGACCGTGCTTCTTACCTGGGCTTTCCGCTCCTCCCGTTGTCATCCTGCAGTTTTCTTCTTGTGCGTCAGAGGTGGTTTGTCGTGCATCAGAAGTGATTTGTTGTGCGTCAGAGGTGATTTGTTGTCTACAGTGAGTGGCTCACACCGCAGGCTGTGTCCGGATCACCATCTGCCAATCATCACCTTTAGAGCGTCATCGCAGTCAAGATTCCTTCTTACACACTTCGTTTACGATCCGGGGAAAACGCCCATTTTTTTATGGCCTTGGTGGAAACAGAAAGGAATCAAGAGAGGCTGCATTTACAGTCTTTCCCAAAGCAGTCAGGAACAGGATGCAATTGTAATATTTCAGAAACTTGCCGGGCGGTGGTGGCGCACGCCTTTAATCCCAGCACTTGGGAGGCAGAGGCAGGCGGATCTCTGTGAGTTCGAGACCAGCCTGGTCTACAAGAGCTAGTTCCAGGACAGGCTCCAAAAAAACACAGAGAAACCCTGTCTCGAAAAACCAAAAAAAAAAAAAGATTTCAGAAACTTGGGCCTTGCTTAAAATTATATTGTGTTTGACATTACAGAAGGTTTTGTTTATTGGTCTTCCAAATACTTTTCACTTTTAATTAATTGTTAAGTATCTATTTGAATAACCCTCCAGCCAAGGCCAAAAATGAATACAATTTAGAAATAGGATTTCTAGACTTAAAGTCAATATGCTTATATAGGGCTTTTAAAATATTTACTTGTGTGTGTGTGTCTGTCTGTCTGAGCATATGTATATGCATCAGGTGCATGCCGAAGCTTTTTCAGAGGTGTTAGGTCCCCTGGACCTGGAGTTGCAGCTGATTGTGAACCATTAGGTGGATGCTAACCAAACTTGAGTCTTCTGCAAGAGCAGTGAGTGCTCTTAACCACTGAGCCATCTCTCTAGTCCCCACATAGGTCTTTAGAGTTTTCGAGACAGGGTTTCTCTGTGTAACAGCTCTGGCTGTCTTGGAACTCACTCTGTAGACCAGGCTGGCCTTGAACTCACAAAGATCCGCCTGCCTCTGCCTCCCAAGTGCTTGGATTGATAGGTGTGGGCCACAACCAGCGGTCTCTACTAGGTATAGCCAGTGTCTTCTGTATCTGACTCATATTTGAAATATTATTATCTCCCCCCCCTTGTACTGTTGACCAAACCCAGGGTCTCATGCATACTAGTTAAAAGTTATCTTAATATTTTTTTTTCATTTGTTTCGAAACAAAGTCATGCAGCCAAGGCTGACTTTGAACTCTTGATTCTTCTGTCTTTACCTTCCAAATGCTGAGATTACCAGTCTGTACTACTATGGGTGGATCTTGTTTTATTCTTATTTATTTATGTATTCATTGTTCAGCCTCGAACTGAATCGAGAGCCTTGCATATGGTAGGAGTCTTCAGGTTTTGATTCTTTTGGATTTTTGAGGCAGGGTCTCATGTAGCCCAGGCTGGCCTGGAACTTCTGATCCTCATGCTGTACACTTGAAGATGTTTCAGTTGTAGGCATGTGCTATCATGCTTGCTCCTTGGTTTGGTTTGGGTTCTGGTTTTTTACTACAGGGTTTCTCTGTGTAGCCCTGGCTTTCTCTTGCTCTGTAGACCAGGCTGTCCTGGAACTCACCGAGATTCGCCTGCCTCTGCCTCCGAGTGCTGGGATTAAAGGCGTGCATGGACCACCGATGCCTGCCTCTTGTTTTGTTTTTTAAATGTGTCTGGTAAATTATTGGACCAGTTTCCACTTAAAAGGTGGTGAAAAGAGCCGGGCGGTGGTGGCGCACGCCTTCAATCCCAGCACTCGGGAGGCAGAGGCAGGCGGATCTCTGTGAGTTCGAGACCAGCCTGGTCTACAGAGCTAGTTCCAGGACAGGCTCCAAAACCACAGAGAAACCCTGTCTCAAAAAACCAAAAAAAAAAAAAAAAAAAAAAAAAGGTGGTGAAAAGAGAAACTGTTAAATGTTTTCTTTTATTCTTGTTGGTTAGATCAAGTGGACATCTTGTGGGATATGGGGAATATATGAAAACATTGCAGCTGCTTGGTAGTTAACCCAGTAAATGCCACCAAGAGGGAGGTATGAGGCCATTAGCTGTGTAAATGACATCAAGAGGAAGCTCAAGTCTTTTCTCCGGTCCTGAACACCTAAGGCCAAATGGCCTAGTTAGTGGTAATCCCCACTTGTTCTGTTAGAACAATTCAAATAATCTGTTACAGGGCTAGGATAAATATAATTAAATCCACAAAGTCTGCTAGGATATCCATGGTTATGTGCCCTAGAGTTCAGGGTGTAAAGAACAATACAGTATATACTAAGATGAATAAATAGACAGATATATACATAAATCTAAATCTGAGCGCGAATACAGTTTTATACTTAGTTCAAAATTAAGGGCTTGATCACTGTTATTACGGTAGGCATGATTTGGTCAAGACTGCCTTCCTTCACATTACAGGGTGTGGTTATTTCTAATGAGATTGTTCTAGGGTAGAGTAGAGAATATTCTGGGAAAAGACATGGCTTTTGTTCCCGTGGGGTGTGTGTGTGTGTGTGTGTGTGTGTGTGTTCTGCATGCATTTGTGTGGGCATGAGTGTGCCGCAGCGTTCTTGTGGTCAGAGGACAGGTCCTGGCTTTCCGCTTTGCTTGAGACAAGGTCTCTTTTTGTTGTTGGTCTGCTGCGTTGTCCACAGTTGACCTGCAAGCTTCCAGGGACACTCTTGTTTCTACTGCAGAGATGACAGACCTTTGTGCCATGTGGATGACTTTTATATGGGTTCTGGATTCAAAGTCTTCTTATGCCTCCATGGCAAGCACTTCACTCACTGAAGCATTCCCCAAGCCCATTCATTCACATTTTAATGCCCATAAAATCAGACTTTGTAGAGATGTCCTTGGCTGCCAACTCTTATCTTCTGGCTTATTCGTGATGTGCCCCCTTGTTTTTGACATATTACCCCATATTATGAGAGGTTGCTAGTGATTTTAGCACAGGTGAATAAGGAAACTATGCTATCTAATGCCCTTAGAAGATCTAAGTACAGTGGCGTGTGCCTGTAATCCTAGCTTTTAGGAGGCTGAGAATTGAAGGCTAACCTCAGCTTTGTAGGGAGTCCGAGGCTAGCCTAGGCTACATGAGACCTTGTCACAACACAACAAAATAAACAAAAATAGATCTTGGAAGAAAAAATAGGGAAGCCATTTAGTCTTGCCTCCTGTAACATGCTGACGTGAAGCTGAACAGTAAGTCTGTAGATTTCTTTGCTTGCCCAGCGTGAAGTCATCTGTAAAATGGGTTAGAAAGCTTTCAGAAAGAATAAAATGCAACTCAGAATTTGAAGTTGTAGTAACTGATCTTAGTGAAGTTTAGTATTGATCTTCTGAAGCTTTGCTAAACATTGAGTTATTCTCAGAGTCTTGAGGCAGGTGAGGGAGATGCTTCTGTCGCTTGTTTCTTTCTTTTTATTGTTGTTATTCTGTCCCTGCGTTTTTGATGTTTAGCCTTGATGCAGTCAGCAATAAAACACAGACCCTCTGATTTCAGAGACACATTAAAGACAAATAGGCAGGATTCCAGGCCTGGACACTGCACAACCAGGCGACTGCACATCCAGGAATACGTTTAGTAACACAGTACTTTTTTTCCGAGTTATTTGAAAGTTTTTTCCACACCCAAGCGTCTTTCTAGTGGAACAGATGAAATCCATACCTTGTAGAGTTTAGCCTAAAACTAGATAGTTCCACTTTGCAGCTCTGTATCGATAGATTTGTCAGAAGACAGTGGATTCCGAAGCTCCAGCTATCCGTGGGAAGACACTACTGTTGTTCAGTACAGAGGTCTGCTGTGTTAACATATTTAAATGGCTTGAAACATTGTCATGGGCAGGTATTAATGATATAAAACACTGGGTTTCATTCTGACATTTTCATACATGTATATAATATGCTTTGCTCAAGACCATGGGTTTCTTTGTGGCTTCTCCATAAATGTATGTAATGTATTTTCTTATGCTTAGTTCCCTATTGATTGCCCTTCTCTTTTCTCCCTTCTTTCCTCATAGTTTTTATTATCAAGGATGAAATTTTAGTGGAGCTGGAGAGACAGCCTAATTGGTAGAGTACTTGACCTAGCATGCAGGAAACTGCGGTTCAACCCCAGCCCCACGGAACCTGGGTGTGGTGATGCACACCTATCATCCAGCGCTAGCGGGGTGGAGGCAGGGGGAGCTTAGAGCATTAGAGGCGAGCCTGGGGTGCACTAGACCCTACCTAAAAGTTAACTTTTTCCTTGTTGTTAAGATAACTGAAATTTCCTGTTGTTAAAATGACCTGCTTGCTGTGAATGTTAGTGTATTTTAAACCTGAGTCAGTACAAGTCTTAGGAGGCCAGATGTATTGCTCCTCCTGTGTCCGTAAGCCCTGGAACGGCCTTTCTCCAGAACTGGAACGTAGTTAGTTCTCCTGCTGAATGCAGGTTCCCAGCTTCACTAGAGACGTCTTTAAAAGGGTGATGGAGTCTTTTATGGTTTTTGTTTGTTTGTTTGTTTTTGTCTTTTGAGACAAGATCTATGCAGCCCAACTTTGTACCTGTTCTCTTCCTGCCTAAGCCTCCCCAGTACAGGGTTTATAGGTATGAGCACTAACCTGGGTGAGGTTAGATATTTATAAAGCAAAACCAGGTAATTATATTTTTGTTATTGTTTTTCTGTGAGTCAGGGTGTCGCTGTGTAACTCGGCTGGACTGGAAACGGCTGTGTAACCCAGTCTGGCTTCATGCTTGTGCTGTGCCCTCCAGCCCTGTGTTGTACCTTGTGTGGCTGCTGTCAGGCAGTCCGCCGTGTTACACGTTACTGTTACTGTTTGCTGAAGTTCGCAGGACTGAGATTTGGACCTGGGCATGTGCAGAAGTTATAGCTAGAAGGAAAACATTGTTTTGTTTTGTTTTTTTATTGTTGTTAGTTCAGAATGTGTTTCTCATGGTTTGTGTCTAAAGGTTGCCTTAAAGAAGCTACTTTGTTTCTTGGCAAAGGAAGCTGTTTTTTTTTTTTTTTTTTTTTTTTTTTTTTAAATAAAAAAGATCCATCTTGCCCCTTTGCCTTGGCTGTCAGCCTGACCTGCTGGTGGGTGAGCAGGAGGTGGAAATGGCAATGTCTGTTACTACTTCTCCAGCCACTTCTTCTTGTGTGTTGTGAAAACGGACTCATGACTTACAGCGATTACAAGGGCCTTTGCCTAATGTTGTTCTCTGGCCTTGGGCTGTGAGGGCATGTTCTTGGCTGTAAAAATAAGTTGGTGAGTTTCTCTTTCCCAAACATTCTTTATCTCAGGTTTGTAAAGAAAAAAAATGATTATTATATAAAATCGAAAAACAGGATGGGCTTTTCCAGCTCACTGGGCACGTAATAGTGATTTCTGCCCGCCCCGCCCCGTCTGTTGGTGGAACACCCATGACTCACCAGGGCCACACAGGCACTTTTGTAACCCTGCTGGAAGGGGAGGGTGGCATGGGGATGGAGGGAGATGGCCTGGCATCCCCTTTGTTCAGGCA
This sequence comes from Chionomys nivalis, assembly GCF_950005125.1. Lineage (NCBI taxonomy): Eukaryota > Metazoa > Chordata > Mammalia > Rodentia > Cricetidae > Chionomys > Chionomys nivalis. The sequence goes on from NC_080109.1 coordinate 6,012,166, forward strand.
CATTCTGTCCAGCTGCCATGGTATGGACCTCTGCAGAGCCCAGTGCCTCTCCTGCATCTCACTGCAGAGCTTCTGAAACAGCTCTCTGTCTGGGCCGAGAGGACGCAGTGCACCCAGTGGGAATGTAGCGCTGTGCGCCCGTGTTGTGTAGTGAAGGGCTCTCCTGTTACATAAGATTTCAGTGTTAAGAGCCAGGGAGGTGGTTCAGATGGTTCAGGGGTCAGGGTGCTGGTCCTGAGGCCCCAGGACGCAAGTCCAGTCTCTGAGATCCGGGCGAGAAGAGAACCGATTGTTCATTGAACTCCACTTGTGTGCGTGGCTTGTGTGTCTGTAGTCTGTATACATGCACATCCAAATAAATACAGAATTTAGAAAATATTATAGTATTATCATCAGTCTGCGTTCCTTACATTTTCCTCTAAGTTGTATTCCTTTCATTATGATTATATTTAGATTTTTTTGTGTGTGTGTGTGCCTGTGATCTTTTCTTTTTTTTAAAGGTTTGGTGTGGCTGGGCATGAGCCCAGGGCTTGCTTTCTTTGCACTGAACTACATTCCTAGCTTTTCAATTAAAAAGAATGTTTTAAAGTTGCCCAAACTTTCTCTCTTGCCCAGGCTGGAAGCTTTTATTTCAGAAACTAACACACACACACACACACACACACACACACACACACACACTCTCTCTCTCTCTCTCTCTCTCTCTCTGGTCTTCTTTCCTTCTGCCATGTGGACCCTGGGAAGGAAACTCAGGTTGTTGGGTTTGATGACCACCTCTCCCCCTCCCCGCCCAGTCCTTTTACTGGCCCTCTGCCTTGAACTCTTGATAATTTTCCAGTTTCAGCCTCCCAGTTGCTGGCTGAGATTACAGATTTGCACCATCACACAGTACCCATGATTGGCTTAATTTGTAAATTTATCTCTGAGTTTGTACCTAAGCATGTGGCTGTAGATTTGCTTTGAAAAGTTATTCATGCTGAAAAATTATTTCATATTGCTTTGAAAAATGTATCTTTATCAGTGTATCTAGAATTTTTTTAAAAAAATACTATTTTATTCTGATTCTGTTTTCACTTATATGTATTAGTATTTTGCCTTCATTTATGTATGTATTCTATGTGCGTGTCTGATGCTCACAGAGACCAGACATGGGTGTCCAGTTTTCAGGAGCTGGAGTTACAGAATATTGCTAGCCATCATATGGTTTGGTTGAGCTGATCCTGTGTCCTCTGCAAGAACAGCAAGTGCTCTTAATCACTGAGCTATCTCTCCAGTCCTGAATTTTAAAAAATAATAAATAAGAGCATGTCTTATTTAGATATAGATCTTTAAATTAATGACCATTGCTGTTTTTTAATCTACTGATACCTAACAGAGAATGAAACCCAGTTACTAGGTATCAAAGTGGCTATGGGCATTGGAACTAGAGAAATGCATTCTCCCAGGGCCGATGGGGAGTCAGAGCACCTGCTGAGAGCTTCCTCTGATTTCCAGTAACCTTAGTTGTCTGTTGTTATGGCAAATGTTACATTTTCACAAGTTGGAGACAGGTTAGATGCCACCCTGCACATTCCTCAAGAGATGGTCTGGGGTTGGTTTAGGACGTGTGAGGAAAAAGCTACAAAGTCACTAGTCCAGTCACTGCGGTGTTTAACACTTTTGATGCCAGCAATCTCTCCCGTGTACCCAGAAAACTGGGTATTCTCTTTCCTACTATACTGCCAACACTTTGGGGCTGTAGGGCAAAAGTGTGTTTATTATCATTTAGTTCTTAATTAACTGTGTTTTTGTTATTTTATATGATTGAGAAGTAATAACAAGGTTCTCTTTTAAATTTGATGTAACGTCTTTCTAATTTAAGCTTCCTTTGCAGGAACCAAGAAAATGGACTTGTGTTGTTAGGGCTGCCTAAGAGATTTCTGCACGCTAGCCCTGTTACTCTGTTGAACACTAGCACAGCATGTGGAAGTCAGCAGACAAGCGCTTGGTCAGGGATTAGCAAGTGTACTGGCGGGTTCTGAAAACGGATGCTCCTCAAAAGCTCGGTAGCTTTCCAGAGCTGGACTCTGTTTCTTGTTTTAGTGCAAGAGATAGAACCTAAGGCCTCAGGAGTTCTAGGTGGACATTCTACCACTGATGTTCCCTCTGTGTGCTGTGATTACCATTAATGAATAAAGAAACTGCTTTGGACGTTAGCAAGGCAGAACTTTGGTAGGCAGGGAAAGCTAGGCTGAAAGCTGGGAGAAAGAAGGGCGGAGTCAGGAGACACCATATAGCCTTGCTGGAACTTTAGCCAGTAAACTACAGCCATGTGGCCATACACAGATTAATAGAAATGGGTTGAATTAGTATGTAAGAGTTAGCCAATAAGAAGCCAGAGCTAATGGGCCAAGCAGTGATTTAATTAATGCAGTTTCTGTGTGGTTATTTTGGGGCTAAGTGGCCTCCTTACTACATATTGTTGTGTCTCACTCCTGTCCCAGGATTCAATCTTGGCCTGGTCATTTGGGGACGGGGGTGGATTTTTGTAGTTTTACTGACATATAACATTAGTAAAAGAAATCTCTGACTCGCAGGATGGCTTAGCACATAAAGGCGCTTGCTACCAAGCCTGATCTGAGTTCTGTCCCTGGAACCCACACTGTGGAAAAAGAAAACCAACTCTTAGAAGTTGTCCTCTGACCTCCACTCACACACAGTTATACGTAAATAGAAATATGAAGTTATTTAGAAAACAAAGATTTGTGTTAGTACTCACTTGCACTGAGGTGCGGTGATGGCAAGTTCCAGGCCAACCTGCTCTGCATAAGCAGCCCAAACGCACCCCCCACCCCCAGAAAAAGAAGGCAGTCTTATTATAGGCAACTCAAAGGCGTCTTTCTCTTTTTCATTAATACTTTGTTTTCCTGGCTACCAAAATGATAGGGTAAGTGTTCAAAAGGATGGATTGATAACCCCTACCCCAAACAAAACCCAGAACCTTGTTTGAGTAATATTTCAGACCTAGTCAGAAATGACTCACTGAAAATGTGTTTAGTTTGAATAGTATGTATGAAATGCAGGTATTCCTCTGTGTCGATAACAACAACAACAAAAATGTCCCGTGTGCACTCGAAAATCATTTGGATTATCTTGTGGTAAGACAAATCAGGCCTCTCACTTAAGATATAGCTCACCTAGTTACGAAGTCAGTATTGGCATGCCAGAGCTTGCAAGCATGCATTTTATTTGCTTGTTGCATGAAATACGGGCCTTAGGAAAAAAGATAGACCCATGGATACTTTCCATGTAGGATTTTCCAGTTGAAAAATTAATTGGATGGGTTAACAGGAAGAGTACATTTGAGGCTAGCATGTCATTAGTGGTGGCCCCCAGTGGCTGTGGCAATGAACCATGAGTAAGCAGTTTCCCTGAGCCTACCAGGCAGTGGCTGTCTGCTTTATGATGGCACACTGAATAAGTTAGTTGTAGGGCAGACGGAGGTGGCAGGAGCTACTAGCACCAGCCTGCAGAAATGGACTCCTGGTAGCCAGTTTGTTCTACGTGGGCAGGATTTTGTGGAGAACCTGTAAACGTTGGTATCTAGTTCTTACTACAGAATGGTGTGTGTGTGTGTGTGTGTTGCTTACTTCGTATGTTCCTGAATAAATAGTGTGTTCATGGATTTATTTTTGTTTAAGGTTATTATTACTTTCTTTCTGCAGAGTAGGGTTAAATGCTAGGCAGATGCTGTACAGCTGAGTAACATCCTGAGCCACAGATTCTTAATATCTTAAAAACATATCTTAATATCTTATTTATGTATGTGTATGTATATATGTTCCACCAAATGTGTATGGAGGTCAAAGGACAACTTTGTGAAGTTTTTTCTCTCTGGAATTTATTCCCTGGACTCCAGCAATTGAATTTCAGGCATCAGGCCCAAGATTATTATTTTATTATGTTTTTTTTTTTTTTGGTTTTTTGAGATAAGGTTTCGCTGTAGCTATCGAGCCTATGTCCTGGAACTAGCTCTTGTAGACCAGGCTGGCCTCAAATTCACAGAGATCCACCTGCCTCTGCCTTCCAAGTGCTGGGATTAAAGGTGTGCGCCACCACCGCCCAGTTAGATTATTAATTTTTAAAAGCACCTGTTAAACCATCAAACAATTTATATAGGACAGGTTGACAGGCAAGTCTTTCCCTGCACATTTCTGTCCTCAGGCTGCCATTACCCTATCAGTTCCTTTTGTACCCTTCCAGAAGTCTATCCAAATACAAGAAAAATATTATGTCATTGCCTGTAATGGCAGTTGCAGTTTGCTGTTTGGGTAGCCTGTCTTGTGTTTGTGTATGCACGTGCACATATGTGTGTACGTGCTTACACATGGACAGAGGAGGGTAGCCGGGGCTCGGCTGTATTGCTTTCCACACTGTTCCCATGAGCCAGGATCTCTCACTGAACCTGGAACTTGGCTAGACTGGCAGCCACCAACCCCAGCTTCCTCCTCTCTCTTCAGCCTCACAGTACTGGGATCACATGCTTGTGCAGCCATGGCCTGGCTCTTTGATATGTGTTATGGGCGTCATGGGCATCAAACTCAGGTCCTGATGCTGGAGGAACACGTTTTCCTACCCATGAGCCACCATCCCAGCCCACTAATAAGTATCTTGATTTCCTTTGAATAAATATCAATTAATATTTAAATAATTATCAAATAAATAAATTTCCTTTAACCAAATGTACTCCTTAACTTCATCGTCCTCTAGGCTGGCTGGACATTAAAGTCGACTAGCAATCCCTGCTTACTCTCTTAGAGATCCTGACTTTTGTGTCCGGGCTGACGCTTTCAGTGTCTCTGAAACCCTTCCTGGATAATTTCAGTGCCCAGCCAACCATTTTAACTATGGTTGAAATGGTGAGATTCATGTGAAAGAGTCCTTGTGCGTAATGTCAATTTTCAGAGTCATTTCTGCCAACCTAAGAGTTTCCACATGCTCACACCCTCAGCGGTGGTACATGCTGGAGGCTGCTTAGTGGAGATGGTTTACGTCACAGTAAAGACACTGTTGGTGGTGGTGAATTTGGATGCCAGCTCACTTGGTAGTTGTTAATCACTGTGTAGCTCGGTGTCACTTGATTGTTCCAAGACCCATGCTGCTCATTTTGGCAGAGCTATCTGGATAGAAGAAAGGGGTGTTTTAAAAATATATACTTTGTGCCGGGCAATGGTGGTGCACAGCTTTAATCTCCTGGGAAGCAGAAACAGGTGGATCTTGGAGTTCAAGGCCAGCCTGATCTATGGAGTGAGTTCCAGGACAGCCAAGGCTACACAGAGAAACTCTGTCTCACAAAACAAAACAAAACAAAAAAATTTACTTTGTTTTCGGTGTATATACATATTTGTGTTGGGGGAGTGTGTGGGCAGGTGTTGGTATAGGCCAACATTATAGATATAAACATTAGGAGTGTATATATATGTATATATGGAGATAAACATTATAGAGATAAACATTAAGAGTATAGATATCTGTCTATCTATATATATAAATATTATAGAGATAAACACTAAGAGCCCTCCTCGGTTGTTCTCTTATTCCATTTTTTTTTTTTTTTGGAGGGGAGTGTTTCAAGACAGGGATTCTCTGTCTAGCCTTAGCTCTCCTGGAACTCCCCCCATAGTCTAAGCTTGGCCTTGAACTCACATAGGTCTGTCTACCTCTGCTTCCCCACCCCACCCCCAGTACTGGGGCTTAAGGCATGCACCACGATGTCAGCTTGCTCTCTTATTCCTTATTCCTTAAGACAAGGTCTCTTACTGTGTGTGGGGCTCAGTCCGGTTCTGGAGTCGCAGGCGCAACCTGCAGCTCCTGTCTTTCACATGACAGCCTGGGATCTGGACTCTGGACCTCCTGCCGTCTCCCCAGATCCCACATTGCTATTTGACCTAATAACTCAAAGGAAATGTGCCTGAAGACTTAAAAACCAGTGTATGTGTAGACGGACATTCTTTAGGCACTGTCGTTATGCTGATTAATGGCAGACACTAACAGCTGCACAGTAGGAAAGCAGCAAAACTATGGTGTTAGCTTCCTAGGATACCAGGGGATGCGGAACTGTCTACTGTGGATTGAAAACACCAAAACTGTTTGGTATCGGAGTGGTGAATGTGTCACTAAATACGCAAATAGATGACCAAGAACTAGAGAGCGAAAAGGAAGTTGAGAAAAAAATACCGTGATAGGGTGACGATTGTGGATAAGCGGCTTGGAACAATGAGAAGGGGGCAGGTGTGTCGGGAAGCTGTACAGACATCTTTCCAGAGATCTCAGCCTCCAGTCTGCTCAGCAGTGCTCTGACTGGTTTGGAGAGCGTGTGGCGGGCTGTAGCTAACGTCTGGCTGCTCCAGCTGATACTGTGAGCATCCACTCTAGCTCGCGTTGGTGCAGACTCACAGTCTGTGATTCCTTCTCATGGTGTCTTCCCGCAGCCTTCCTGGACTTTAATCTTAAGGCTGCTGGCTTGGTTTTGTTTCCTCCTGCCCCAGACTCCCCGAGTGCTGGGATTGTAGGCAGGCATGGCTACACGGTGTGTGGGGCAAAACTCTATGCTATATTTTAAATCTATTTATTTACATTTATTTATTCTTGGGGGGAGGCTGTGCATGCATGCCATGGTTCAAGTATAGAGATCAGAGAACCAACTTGTGGGAGTCTTTCCACCATGGGACTTCTGGGGATTGGCCTCAGATCAGCAGGCTCAGGGGCGAGCGCCTTTATCCCCTGAGACATTCCACTGGACCCCTATTCTTTTCTCCCTTCGGGAAAATTGAACTTAACATTGTCTTTAACATATCCTAGCCATGTGAGGCGGGGTGCGCTGAATTTGACCTTCTTGTATGCTAAGCTAGCATGCTGTGGCCTTCCCTGAGAAGCTGTGAGGAAATACCTGTTCACTCCAGATAAGGTGCCAAAGAAATGACTCCATCCAAGTCCAGCTTGGTCCATCCGAGTTTGTTGAGGTGACTTACAGAAGTGTGGGTGTCTCAAGGGCAGCTGTATCACCAGAAGGTCCCTCTGAACATGTGTGAGGAATTCTGAAAGCCATGTCCCCAGCTCACAGGCTGCTCCCCAGTAGTTACTTACTGCATGTATGACCTTTGTCAGTGGGTATGTGAGTCTGCTAAGATCTCTGGACTTCCAGAGCCTGGTACAGTCAGAGGGATTCCTGAGTGGTCAGATTCCCGGTGTCCAGGAGGAAATGTCGTTGGAGCTCACAGGAAGGAGCTGCAGAACATGATTAATGCTGACTATCTGGAGGGTTCTTGCCAAATCACATCAAGGTTATCACTTATCAGAACTGTTGAGTCGCACGCGCCAGACTGTAGTGAGTAGTTTCGTTGTGGGTGAGACACTGTCATGATGTAGCTTTCTGGTTTAATTTGGGTTAAACCCAGGGCCTCACACATGTTCATATGTGTTTTACCACCTAGCCATGCCCTAGCTTCTGATCATATTAGAGACCTTTATGTGCAAGGTACTGAGCCTCCTGCTCACCATTTTCTTCCCTTTGTTTCTTTTTAGATCTTCCTTCTTTTTATTTCATGTGTATTCATGTTTGCCTGAATGTATATCTGCTTATAGTGCCCCGGAAGGGCAGAAGAGGGCATTGGCTCCTCTGGAACTAGAGAACCAGAACGTCAGGGTTTTGAGCCTGAGTAGTCCAGGAGAGTGGTAGCATTATGAGTAGAAATGGGAACTTATAAGGAGAAATGGGTTCTTAAAGGAAGTTGTGCATACATTTGGTGTCACATGAGATGTATTGAGGTGACATTTGAACACTGCCGAGTAAAAACATGTGACCTTAGATTTATCAAGACTAGAGTCCCAGGTGGTTGTGAGATGTCAAATCTAACTCTGGAAGAGTGTTTGTAACCAGTAAGCCCCCTCTCCAGCCTCCCTGTTTGCCTTCAAAGGTTTACCCCAGAGATATCATTAGTGAGGAGGGTACAGCTATCTGTGAAGATAAAACCTTGTTTAAAAAAATCCATTAAGCCGGGCGGTGGTGGCGCACGCCTGTAATCCCAGCACTCGGGAGGCAGAGGCAGGCGGATCTCTGTGAGTTCGAGGCCAGCCTGGTCTACAAGAGCTAGTTCTAGGACAGGAACCAAAAGCTACGGAGAAACCCTGTCTTGAAAATCCAAAAAAAAAAAAAAAAAAAAAAAATCCATTAAAAAAAATCTGGAGCAGGACACAAGGCTATATGCGCTTGTAATATCAACATTTGAGAGACCTAGGCAGAAGGAATGAGAGTTCAAGGTTAGCCTAGGCCACATAATGCAGTCGAGCATAGCCTACCTACAGTGAATCCCTTTAATAAACAAAGCAGTCTAGGATGTGGGGGCCTTGGTCAGCTATGGTCTAAACCTTTGGGAAGTAGATCTGCGCACACACCCATCTCCCACCTCCTCGGGTAAGAGAGGAGGTCATTCACTATTTTTGGCTCTGAGTGGTATAGGATCTCCTGGTTGGGATTCTTCTGATCCCGTGGGGTTTGAAAGGTTGGTCCAGTTTAGGGCTGAGATTTGTATCAGAGTTTAGTATGAATGATAGGATACTGTGCTCCCGTTGCTGTCTCTTGGGGACAGATGGATGGATGTACAGGTACCTTTTCAGGGAAAACAGGACAGGATGTGGAAATGAGGAAGAGTGAACATGAGAAACAGTAAAACTAGTGATACTTAAAGTAGCGTCAGGGTTTTGAGCCTGAGTAGCCTGGGAAAATGGTAGCATTATGAGTAGAAATGGGAACTTATAAGGAGAAATGAGTTTTTAAAGGGAGTTGTTGCATACATTTGGTGTCACATGAGATGTATTGAGGTGACGTTCATTTCCAAGTAAAAACGTGTGACGTTAGATTTATCAGAAGAGATGTTAGCCAGCATTGATCAGAGTACCAGACTTCATCTGTAACTATTCGAACCCTTTCTTTTTTCTACCCTCCCCACTTAATTGCTTTGTTAAAATCGTTCCTTCAAACTCAGGCCACCTGCTACCCTTGGTTGTCTTTGACGATTGCTTCAGAGAGCGTGCTGGTCCCTCTCAACTTCTGAATTTTATTATTTTTATGGGGCAGTTGTTATACCCTAAGCCTGTTTTCTTTCAGACATATGTCTGTATTTTGATTTTGAGACCTGTGAAAGGGTGTAGGGAAGAAGGCAGAGGAAAGTGGGGAAAGTGGGGGGGGGGCTATGAGTGAGAGGTAAGGCAGGGAAAGGGGAGGGGGAGTGTCCCAAGTGCGGTCGGTATGGGCATTGTGGAAAACGGTTACTTTGTAAGCTAATTTTAAAATAGTACAATTGCTTTAGAGAGCCAGTGCGTGGATGTTGGGAGCTGTGAGCCCCCAGATCCTGAATTTCTTGTAAACAACTTGTTTTCCCCTGATCTGAGTGCCTACAGCTGCTCTGAGCACGAGCTCCTGGGGAGTTCCTGATGGCAGGGAAATGGTTTCTGGTGCGTTCGGCTGGGGCATGGCTATCCCTAGATAAGCTGCCCCTGGACACAATAAAGGGGGCATTCTTGGGGCATTTCTGGCATCAAGGATGACCTGTGTCTGTGTGTTTGTGTGTTTCAGTCTCCAGCCCCTTGCCCAGTTCACAAACTGTATGGAGGCGCATAGAGCACAGACATGTCGCACACTGCACATGGAAGTGTCCTTTGTATTTCTTCTCTTTCAGACTGTTCAGTGTTGCATTTATTGACCTTTGGGAAGTTAAGTTTTGTAATTCTGTATATATTTAGATATTCCTCCCATCTAAAATATAGCTGATAGATTTTCTTCCATTCTATAGGCTGTCTTGTCTGTTCATTCCATTGGTAGTTTCTTTTGCTCTGCGGAAGCCTTTTAATTTAGTGGGGTCCTGTTGGTTAATTTGGGGGACTATTTCTTGTGCTATTGAGGGTCTTGTTCACACATTTCTAGCCTGTATCTTCAAATGTTTTCCCTTAGCGCTTTAAAATTTCTGGTTTCTAGGTGGTCCTTTGGTTCCATGGTTAAGAGCATTGGGTGCTCGTCCAGAGGACCCAAGCTCGATTCCCTGCGCCTATGTAGTGGTTCCAAACTCTCTGTAACTCAAGACTTTTGGGGTCCAGTGCCCTCTTCTGGTCTCTGCAGGCATTGCATGCATATGATACACAGGTATGCATGCAAATAAACACAAAGTTGTAAAAATTAACCCAACATTGATTCATTGCTCAAGATTGACAAGAACAAGGTGACTATAGAACTAGCTGACTCCTGGACAAGGCAATATCTGGTACATACATCTTCTGATCTCTGTATCGTGCTTCTGCTAGTTTATTGTCCCCCTTTCTCAGCTCCCATTCTGTGCTCATTGAAGATTGTTACTTTTGTGACAGGGTCTTTAGCCCAGGCTAGCTTTGAACTATATAGCTAAGAATGGTGTTCAACTCCTGATCCTCCTCCTTCCCGTCACAGATGCTAGATTATAAACCATTCATTGTCATCACACCTGTGCCATTACTCTGTATTTTTGTGTCATTTTTGTTAGCATTTACTTCTTTCTGGCATTGACAGAGCAATTGGGAGACTCTTAGAGTTGAAGCTGGCCTCCTTCCCTCAGCTAGCTGTCTCCTGTTCTTCCCTCATGTCCCTTATTCTATTGTAGCGGACTTGTCTCCGCTCTTGACACAGTGTTGACTTTCCTCTTTGTGAAGGTTCTTTGCTTGGGACTTGTCCTGTCCCTCCCTTCTTTGTTTCTATTTCTGCAGTGTTGTAGGTAGCTTGGGTTGGTCTTGAAATCATAATCCTCCAGTCTCAGTCTCCAGGGCGCCTGGATTACAAGATTATTCCCAATGCCTGTCGTGCTGATCATGGCTTCACCTACGATGATGGTGTTAGGAGTCAGGATCTCGCCCAGAACTTGGAAATCTTACTGATGGGGTAGACTGGCAGACCAGCAGGCTGTGGGGGATCCATCATTCCCTTCTCCCCACAGGTCTAAAGTTACAGATGCATACCATTGTGCCAGGCTTCTATGTGGGTGCTGGGTATCCAAATTCAGATGATCATGCTTGTGCAACAGGCGTGTTACCAACTGAGCCCCCCCCCCCCACTTTCTCCACCTTCTCTCTCTCTCTCTCTCTCTCTCTCTCTCTCTCTCTCTCTCTCTCTCTCTCACACACACACACACACACACTTCCTCTCTCACACCAAAAAACAAAAACAACCCGTAGTTTTTTGTTTTGTTTTTCTTTAAAGAGACCACCACATTAGCTACTTTTGTACCACTGTGGCCAATTTCACTTTAGAATGATTTATTTTGAAGGGTGCAGTCCGTGGTCATTTGCCTGCAGGTGCTTGGGTAAGCCCCGGCTGCAACGGGAGCATGGGGGGGCGGGGGTTTCTCCGCGGATGGAAGCAAAGAGAGCATTTGCAGCATTCCTTAGACACACATGGTTCTGCAGGCCACAGGCTGCACTCTGGAGAACACTAAACTAATACTATTGTAGTCTGGCTCTAATCTGATTATCATCTCGGCTCCAGCCTTCTGCTCTGTGGACCACACTCTCAGGATTTCCTGGCATTCACTTTTTGTTAGTAATCAGGTGAAGGGAGGCCACAGTGTTGCGGCCTGAGGCCTCTTCACCGTAGATAGTCATCTTCGGTCAGGAGCGGAAACAATGTAACAGGAACTTCTGCCCCAGGTTTTTGACTGGAGGTGGAGAGCCTGGAGAGCCGCTTAACCCTGGCTGGGAGAGGTGTTCACGATGAAAGGTGCCTTCCCTTGGGGGTAGGAGACCTGGTGGAGGGCCGTGTGATGAGAGTTTGTGTGCTCTGCTCTTCAGTCTGAAGCCCTTTCATTCTTGGAGGAATGAAAGCAACCCTCAAATGCTGAAGAGTTGATCATATTTTCCAGCTACAGCAGTTGGACCGCCAAGTTTGGTTGTACACCTGGGACAACAATTTCTTCCATCAGATTGGCCTGTGGGCATGTCTGTGGGGCATTTTCTTGGTTGCTGGTTGAGGTAGGTGGGGGCCCACAGCCTGTTGTGGGTAGTGTCTCTCCTAGGCAAGTGAGTCTGGGCAAGGCTGGGCTGTATGAAAACGGTGGCTGAACCAGCCACGGAGAGCAGGTGGGAAAGCATCAATTCCTCTTTGCTCTCTGCTTCATCCTGCCTGGGCATCCCTCCAGGATGGATAGTAACGTGTAAGTCCAGTACACCGTTCTTCCCTCAAGCTGTCTTTGTGCAGTGTTTGATCGCAGCAGCCAAAAGAGGAGCGAAAAGTAGGTGACTGCCACCAACCAGACCTGACAGTTTCCCTACCCCACCCCTAAGTTCACATTCCCCAAAAGAGCAGTCTATGGGCATGGGTGAGAACAGCCCTTCCTGAGGAGCATTCCCAAAGCTCACTTATTAGGACAAGGGCTTTTGTGGGATTAGCCATGTACTATCACCACCTTTATTACGATGCTTCTGATGTGTGCTTTGAGCTAGAAGGCTAAACATAAAAAAGAACTTGCCTGAATGCCCCCCCCCATGGTAAAACAACTCATTTTCAAATTCAGTTTCTTCTCCGTTCCCACAGCATAGACATTTCTGACCTATGTGAGGTTCTTTACCACAAACGAAGCAGGTAAGCGGCCAGTTCTGTAGCAGTCTGCGCCTCTGAGGTGTTCGGATTCTATTGTTTTTTTTTTTTTTTTTTTTTTTTTTTGATTTTTGAGACAGGGTTTCTCTGTAGCTTTTGGTTCCTGTCCTGAAACTAGCTCTTGTAGACTAGGCCTCAAACTCACAGAGATCCGCCTGCCTCTGCCTCCCGGTGCTGGCATTAAAGGCGTGCGCCACCACCGCCCGGCTCTATTCAGTTTTGACACTGTGAGATTGGGTATCCATGGGGAAGTAGCGTCGTGTCCCACAGGCTGAGGGCTGAACCACAAGACTCCTCCCTTCAGGTGCCGGTTCCAGTCCCAGGTGGCTTCACCTATGGTTCTGATCCACCAGTTGTCAACCAGGCTTACCACAATCCTCTCTGCAGGGTTGATTAATGGGCTTGAGGAGACAGGTGGAAGCTATGGTGTTCTTTTGGAACATGCCATCCTCCAAGAAACACCATGTGTCCATCTTTCTGGAAGCTCTTTCAGTCCTTTTCTGGTGTCCTTGTGGGTTTTGCTGCAGGAATATGATGGAAGCATGGGTCCAGTGTGGAAGTGTGATGGAAAAGGCATGACGTAATGCTAACAGACTGGACCCCCACTGAGGCTTGTCCAGATTCTTTAGGCTTCCTTTTCCTGAGTGTGGGCAAGACCCCATCTCCTAGCAGACAAGGCAGGTTAGAAAAAGGCAGGGCAAGAGGTCTTCTGTGCCTATGGCCTGTTGCTCTGGTTTCTAGGGACTGCTAAATTCATAGTCTGGGGCTGGAAGTCTGGACGAGATGCCCTGCAGGAGCTCGGTTTGAGGAAGTTTGCTCCCCTTTCTTCTGTCAGGAGTGTGATGGGAACTGACTGCTCACCAAGAGGAATACCCGGGAGGCCCGGTAGCAGCCAGCAAGGGATGGCTTATGAGCCGTTTAGGCCTCTTTGTCCAACAGAGTCCTTCGTTTCCATTTCCTCTTTCAGTTTGCACTTTGGCCTTGAGCCTGGGGTGTCCTGTAGCAGATGCTGTCCTTGAACTCACTGTGCAGCCAGAAATAGCCTTGAACTCTGCATCCCTCTGGTGTCTGAGGTGGTAGGCACGCGCCACCAGGGCCAGGTACTCTACGCGTGATTTTCTGTAACTGAATCATGACTAGAATATGTCGCCAATTTTCTGAAAGCCTAGCCCAAGGGAAGGAAGGTGTGTGGGCCCGAGAGGAAGGTAGAGAACAGGCCAGCAGTAAATGAGGCCAGGTGGTGTTTTTGTTTTGTTTTTAATAAGAATTGGTGCTTTCTCCTGAGCACCGACAATGTGGCTTCTACTTCTCTAGTTCTCATTGTAATGTTATTTCATTTTTCAGTGTTCACAAACATTCCAGGTTTTAGATGTTTCTTTTACATTGAGAATGTTTTTCGTTCTTTGTCTTTTTGTTCTTATTTAAATTTTATTTTGTGTGGAATGTGTGTATATGTCAAAGGTTAACTTGTGGAAAGTGGTTCTCTACTTCTTCCCTGTGGTTCCTCAAGGTTCCAGGCTTGCTCTTCTGCTCTTCTTTCCAGCTGAACAGCCTTGCTGGTCTGAGTTCTCTCTCTCTCTCTCTCTCTCTCTCTCAATGGCTTGTGCATTGGCATATTTTGGATGCAGAGATTTTGCTACTTACAATCAACCACTGTGAAATACTGGAACTTTTCTCTCTGTTGTTGTTCCATAAGCTTCCAGGTTGTGATGCCTCCTTGCTCAGACTGCCTGTGTGGGTTATCAGCAGTTCATGCCCCCACATGCTCTACAGTGTGTCAGAGACAAGAGAAAGGTCTGAAAATAGGTGAAAGGTGGTAGTATTGGGGGCACTAATGGAGATGAGGGACAGTGAGACCCACAGATAAGGATTTTTCTAGCCTTCCTCTTTGTCTAGAGACTCTCTTCCTAAGAGGAGGCAGAGCTAAATTTGGGTATAGCTCTTGAGGACAAATATTTATGAATTTATGAAATGCCCTCTGTATTCCAGGAGCTGTGCTAGAGTTTGACAAGAGGCTGTCATTTGAGACTTGATATGCTCCCAGGGGATATAGCTGACAAATGAACAGGAAGTTCACACTACGATCTATCAAGTACCAACAATGTAATCCTTGTCTGTCCCCCTGTTCGCTACAGTGTATTTGTAACTGTAAAAGCGGTATTCCACAGTGTAACTGCAGAGAGAGCCCCCTCCCCCTGCAGAGAGTGACATTGATGTGTACTTTCTAGGTTTGTCATCTTCTGGCTCAGTTTTCAGTTCCCTCGTCATAGGGTTTTGGTTTTCATGGCATTTGACTCTGGTGAACGTACGACTTACCGTCCAGCAGATAGAGGTAGCGATTCCTCTCAGTTCTGTTTGTGTAGGATGGCGAGACAGGCCGCTTCTCCAAGCTGTCACTGGTAACTCCGGATCCTACATCTCAGCCATTAAAACCTGTGCTACTCACTGGGGACTGGACTTCCTTTTTTTCCTCGCTGATCTCAGTGACGGAGGCTGAAAGTGGGAAACAGGCAAATCACTTGCCATCCTTGCGATTTCTGATCTGTGCTGCGCAGCTCAGCATAACGACCACAAGTGACTGTTGGTACTTAACCCCTGTCTGATATGAACGAAGGTGGCTGCTGAGCCATCCAGGTGCGGTGACATGCTGTAATCCCTGGGCTCCAGAGAGTGACGTGGGAGGATTGTTGAACCCAACCTGGGCTAAAAACTAACCAATTTCAGGTGCAGTCCATGTTGTCGGAAATTTCCTTACCTAGCTCAGGAATTCAGCGAGGACAGGCTAACACTCTGCTGTGTGGTGAGGTGTGAAGGGGAGATCCACTCTTCAGAACATCAGCCAGGGCATTAGTGCAGACGGGAAGCGGACACTGCTTTCTCACATGTTCCTCACGGCAGTTGTGCACAGTTCAAAAGGTCTTGCCCAAATTATGCCTCCAGGGCAGTGTGGGAGTAAGATGGCTCTAAGGGCCACCCATGGGGAAGACCTAAAGCTCAGGTGTAGCAAGGCAGTTCCGAACTCTAAGAAGCAAATCCTTTCGAGTTCCGTCTGTCTTCCTACAGTGGATGCTGGAGCAATTTTTTCAGAACGGCATTGTGGGAAATTCTTATGGAGCGGATGACCGGTTTGTTGCTGAGTGAGCGTACAAGGTCTGGCTTGGAAAGTTACACAGAAGGTGTTTTAGAAAGATTTGGTGTGATTTGGGGTGCTGTGATTAGGGGGATAGGCGTTCTAAAGGGGTCATCGTGAGTGGAATTAACTTGTAGCTCATTATTTCGTAGTTAGAATTTTCTAGCTCATATTGATTTGCTCTCCCGTTTACTGTTCTCTCTGGACTTTGCAGAACCTATCTTAGATTGTGTAATTTCTTGGAGATTCCAGAGACCCGGCTGCATTTCGAGAGGTTGAGATTGAAGTGAGGGGGTGGCTGGTTATAGTAAGATCCTTTGCCAGATGTTGCGGCCAGTTGTTTTCTCTTGGCTTTGTGACTCGCAAGCTGTCATCATAGAAAACAGTTATTGCTTCTGGCCTTGTGCACGCAGATGGACAGAACTTCCCATCTGTCTAGAGCGGAGTAGCTTGTCCGAGGGATTCTCAGCTGCTCATGTTACACACTCCCGCAGCCCTGGGAAATGAGGTGAGTTGAGGCAGCAGCTGTGGAGACTTAGAATGACTGAGTGCTTTTCCCAGGTCACATGGGCGGTGAGTAACTGGGCCAGAGCTAGGTGTAGCTTGCCTTCCAGCCTACATTCTGTTCCTGGTGTGACTAGCAGGGCCCCAGCTGACGGTGACCCCCTTGCTTGCTCCGATGTCTCTTGTGTTCCTGGTACTGGGGCTTACCATGAGGCCCTTACTCAGAGATGTGTCTGCTGATTCACAGTTCAACATCCTTTTCCTCGCTTTCTCTTCTCATAAATTGATTTCTGCATATCCTTAAGCAGCAGATGTAGGCTTTTTTTTTGGCTATTAGAGCTTAATGTTGAGTCTTTCTTAGTTAGTGGTGTATTTGTTATGTGGGAAGCTTTTAATTCTAGTTCTATTATGATATAAATCATGGTAGTTACCCATCAATCTAAACTGGAAAGAGGACAGGAGAGAACCAAATTTTAACAGATATTTAGTTAGTTTTGAGATAAGGTCTTATGTAGCCAGCCTGGACTACATAGTGAGTCCCTTAATCAACACTTAATTGATATATATTATGTAATATCATATATGTATATATGTGGCATTTTGGCATGCACCTGGGAGGTGGAAAGCAGGGGCTCAGGAATTCGGGGCATCTTTGGCTATATAGCAAGTTCTGGGATAAATGAGACTTTGTCTCAAAAAGCCAAAAGAAAAACAAGAAGTAAACCAAACACACTCAGAATCTGGCTGTAGAACTCTGGCCTAACACCAGCAAGGCCCTGAGGGCCATCCCTGCCCCAAAGTTTTAAATATAAGAGGGGTCTTTTTTACAAAAGATCTGTTTTCTAGGGGGTCCCGGGAACCAGTCTGATGTGGGACAGGTGTGTGTGGCACAAGGCCTAAGAGGAAGTGCAGAGGGTTGTGAAAAATAAGTCTCGCCACGGAGGGTCTCGCTGATGGGCCAGTGTGACTGCCGCTCAGCTATGGACAAAGTGAGTGAATCGAGGCTTCTCAGTCCCCTAATGACCCTGGCCATCTAGAGAGCTCTGCATCGTGCGCTTGGTAAGGAGCGGCTTGTTGAAAAGTCTGGCTGGGAAGTTGTATTATAGCTTTGCATCCAAGAGAAAGCAAAGAGGGTTCCGTAGCATTCTCCGCTAGGTGCGTTTCCAAACATGCTCTCCCCAAGGGGTAAGATTCTGATAAGAATAATCGTAACGCTGACCGTGGTGCCTTGTACCTGGACTCTGAACACTTGGGAGGTGGAGGCATAAGGACCAGAAGTTCAGTCATCCTTGGCTAAAGAGGACATCGGAGGCCAGCCTGGACTATTTCTGCAGCTGCTCTCCAGAATGCCGTGTACTTGCAACCGTGTGCCCCGCTCACGTGGTTTTCAGGAAACGAGAGACCTGGGAACGATTCCGGACAGGATGGCCTCAACCCAGTAATAGCTCGGCTTCCAGCTTTCTAAACAGGACTGCCTGGACTATCGATGCCTTTGCCGAGGTCCAAGTGCTGGCGGCAGCCTGCAGACATCAGAGTTAAACTTTAAAAGTTCTGTAATCTTTGTTACTAATGTTTTCTCATGGTCTGTAATCTTTATCTATGTACCTTATGTGTATGAGTGTTTTGTTCAAATGTATGTCTGTACCACATGTGTGCCTGAGCAGAAATAAGGCACCAAATCCCGACACTGGTCGTGAGCCGCCATGTGGGTAGGGCCTCAGCAAGAACAAGTGGGGTTTTTGTTGTTTTTTTTGTTTTGTTTTCCTTGGTTTGGTTTTTCGAGCCGGGGTTTCTCTGTAGCTTTGGGGTCTGTTCCGGAACTTGCTCTATAGACCAGCCTAGCCTCGAACTCGCAGATATCCACCTGCCTTCTGCCTCTCTAGTGCTGGGATTAAAGGTATGCGGCACCACCACCGGCAAGAACAGGACTTTTTAACCAGAAAGCTCTCTCTTTAGCCACCTAACTGTATATAAACTCAAAATAAGTGTATGGCTGTTAATTTTACCCAAACAGAGGAATAGGTTGCAAAATTATAATAAAGAAGAGAGACTGTAGCTTGAAGTCTCTGATGCTGGACCTTAAAGGAAAAACAAAAAAACAAAACAAAAGCCCCCGAAAGTCTATCTTAATGCTTGCAGAGAGGGCTGGTTATTTTTCTCAGACAGTACCTCTTGGGTACAGTGACATTGCACTCTTGGGACAACCTCTTCACAGCCCTCACTTGGTGCCTCTTTTGTGATAAACAGCGTGAGAATGAGCAGAGCTTTCGCGGGGCTGCTGCTTCATGTGTTAGGCCGGGAACCTGCAGCCTTCTCCTCGTTCCTCCTCTGCTGCCAGCAGGCGGGTACTTCCTCAGAGAACCTTGAATAGCTGGCTGTCCTTTCAAAGTAATGTGAAGAGTTTAACAATTTCCCAGGACAGGGAGATGGCTCAGAGGGTAAAGGTCCTTGTCACTAAGCCCGCGGACCAGAGTGTAATCCCTGGAGCCCACATGGCGAAAGGGAGAGAAACTTGTCCTTTGACCTTCACATTACTCCCCACACCTGCAGGCCCACACGATCGGTAATTGTAATTCAACAGTCCGTCCCCCCCCCCCCCCCCGCATGTGTTGCATTGCTGCTTAGCATTAAAGCCTCCAAATGAAAGGAATTCTGGAGTTTTGTTTTTAGCTGCATCGCTACACCGTTGGCTGACTTAAATAAATATTAATGGCAGCAGTTATCATGGAGAAAAAAACAGTGTGGGCACAACTGTGCACTTGACAGGGCAAGTGCTGTTTAAATGTTTGCTTATGGTTTGTCTGCTTAGCTGTCTATGCGATTGCATTGGCTCTGGTTCGTTCCTGTGAAGTAAGACCTATAAAAGCAAGAAACCAAGGGATCATTAATGGCAAAAAAAATTTTTTTAAAGTCATTTTGTCTATTTGTAAATAATAACCACACATTATTGGAGATATAGAGAATAAGTAAAGAAAAAGAAAAGTAGCATCAATTTGGCTCATCTAAGATGTTCTGATGTTTACTTCTTGTTTGGAGAATACATGCAGTATCAAAGTGTGCATGCCACTTCGAGTCTTGCTCTTCATATTCAGTGTTTTGAAGGAGGCACGCTCGTCCTTTAGTTATTGAGTGTCTTTGATGGCTGCTCTTCAGAGTGTGGAGACGGGGGGGGGGGGGAGAAGGGGTAGAAAGTAACTTAGATCCTAGGGAGGAACAACACAGCACCCTTTCTGTGTGCTCTTTAAGACTGGGTCTTCGTAGGTAGCTGTGTAGCCCAGGCTGATTTGAGCTCATTACGTAGGTCAGTCTGGACTAGAACTCAGTCTTCTTCCTTAGCTCTGAGAATGCTAGAGTCCCAGGCACAGCTTTAGGAACCATAGATCATTACATTTTTTTTTCATGTAACTTAGAAAGAAAATCGTGACCGGGAATGACCCCCAGGCTTGATAGTGCTATGCATGAGTTTATTATAGGTGTGCTTAAAACTAGGGAAAACATCATGAGTATACCTCTGAAGTGGAAGCTGTAAAGCCGGTTGGCTTCTAGTGTACATTTAAGCTAACTTGGTTTGCAGTGGGGTGGAGGGGGAGAGCAGTGGAGCCTGCACCCCAGCCACCCCCTGAATGCCAGGCTGGCCATGTCCAGCAGCAGCCCTGCTGGCATTCCATGGTCTGCTTGGCTCCTGCACAGGGAATGTTTACATGGGAGCAGGGCAGGGTTCATGGCCAGGTGTCTGGCAAGAGACTTAGTCACCCACAGAGCATATGACTTGCCCTCAGTGCTAAATTAGAATCCAAGCAGCCTAAGTGACCAAGGGTTCAAGATGGTAGGAAAAGAATTTGACTCAATGTGGTGATATCTGGTGTGTACAGACGGCCACATCCGGGTGGGTACCTCTTGACAGAACGGCGTGAGGGTGCTCATGATTGACCCAGTGCTCGCCCTGCATTTGAAGCCATGGCCCGGCCACTGATGCACTGTAAGCTTTGGGTCAGTCCCTCTCCCTCCCTCCCTTTCTCTCTTCCTCCTTCATTCAGTTCCTCCTTCCTCCACCTCTACTTCTGCAGTGTAAAAATGAGATACAAAATGCAACCTTCCTGTCCTTCATTCTCCTAATTCTGCAGGTGGCAGGGAGACCCCTTCTCTCTGCTGTCCTGTCTTGGAGCGGAGGTGGTCCCGCAGCAGTGTGCTGAGTGGTTTCGAGAGGAGTCTGCATAACAGGAAGCAGTGTTGTGGGTGATGAGAGATTCTTACCGCAGAGTGCTGGGCAAGCACATTAAGTACATTTGCTATCTGAGTAGTAGCAATGTTCCTTGCTGTTCATTGATACAAACTTGCCGTTCTGTAGTACAGTTTCAGTGCCTAGGATTTGTGAATGGAAACAGCACAACAGCTGCTTAAACAATTGAGAGCCTGGGACTGACTGTGTTCAGGGGTAGAGCACATATCTAGCATTTGTGAGGTCCTAGTTTCAGCCCCACTACCAGACACTTGAACCTGTAGTCCATTCCTCCCCAGCTTCATCGCACCTGGCTCTTAACATCTCCAGATGTTTGCTGTGCTGTGGCCAAGCCCGTGGTGTCAGCAGAGGCTCTAGGCACGGAACTGAGCGGCCGCTGGCCTGCGGGTCCGTTCAGTGACTGCAGACCGTTTCCTCAAGTGGAGCCTTAGGTGACTTTGTTTTCCATAATGTGTGGACACACTTTGTGGGAGAAAGTATAGAAGTTCACCGTGACTAGGACTACAAATCAAGTTGGTAGTAATTATAATATGTGTGCTTTTAGTATTTCAGAATAGGGTTCCCAGCACTGTCGTGCCTGCTTAGGTGGGATTTTAAAAACAGCAGCATAGGGCTCAGAAGATATAATATACCTTTTCTTCCCTCTGTCTACCCTGGGAGTGCTGTCGTGTCTCAGAAACGTGGTAGTGATACAGCTGTTTTTCCTTTACTGCAGGAACTCAAACTCTTATTTAAATGTAAGGGGTAGAAAAGAGACTTTCAATTTAAGTACGATAATGTGGTTTTGTGTTTTATTTATTTTATATTCTTACTTTATTAGATTTTATTAGATTTTGAACTATAAAATTAAAGATTAAGGAGCATAGTAACAAAGGAAATGTCACTTTCACATTTTTGCAAGTTTTGGTGTTGTGTTCTTTCTCGTAATACATGATGTGAATCATATTGACTGGCGTGACAGGACCCTAAAGTCTCTGCCGGAACTTGGCTTGAGTAGGGGGAGGATGCACATTATAGCATTGAAGCCCCCATCTCCCGGGCTGGACATCAGACTGCCACAGAGGTATACTATTTCTCTGCAGGTACATTGTGTGAGAACTTTAATGCAAATATGGAGTGCTTATTAAGCCAATCAGAAGCATCTAGTGGGCATCTACCAGATGTAAAATCTCTCTGTGATTCAAAGAATAACAAGACCTAGTTTTTCTATGCTAAGAGTTTATAGTCTATTTAGCATCCTAAAATGCAGGTATTCTAGGAAAATAAGCATGCATTAGTCATTAAAAGTGTGCTTAACATTTTTGTAGAAGAACTCAGAACAAAGGCCTGGGTCATCAGGAAGACTCCTGTGGGGAGGGTGCAGTTTCTTCTTAAGGAAGTGATTCTCAGGTGTGTGGTTAGTTTCTGTTTAAGGGAATCCCATCCAAATGCAGCCAGATCTTATTTCATCCGCATGTCACTTGTGAGCACTTTTTCAAAAAAACAAAACTCAATTTTTTTTTTTTTGTTTTTCAAGACAGGGTTTCTCTGTAGCTTTGGAGCCTATCCTGGAACTAGCTCTTGTAGACCAGGCTGACCTTGAACTCACAGAGATCCGCTTGCCTCTGCCTCCTGAGTGCTGGGATTAAAGGCGTGCATATCTTTTTTTTTTTATCTGTTGTTTTACATTATTATATATACTCCTTGGGTAAGGGGTAAAACACATGTATTTTATTATCTGGAATTACTTTGAGAATACTACTTTTGTGGCTAAACTTCTAAATTATGTGTCTAATAGATGTTGAGAGATATTTCATGGCTGTGGCAGAGCTGGGGATATATAGCTCTGGTGGAATCATTGCTTGGCATGTATAAAGCCTCTGCGTTCCAGCTTAATACTCGTTTTTAAAATGTTTTATGATCTTAGATTCTAGGTAAATATCTGGTAGAGGTTGAAGTGTGTATGTGTGTGTGTTTTGTAACCCTGACTGTCCTGAAACCAAGACCTTTAGACCAAGCTAGCCTTGAACTCAGAGCTCTCCTGAGTGCTGGAATTAAAAAGGTGTGTGCCACCACCACCAGCTGTGAGATTGAAGTTGCAAGCCTTTTTTTTTGGGGGGGGGGGAAGACTGTCTTTTCATCTCCCCAATAAATTTAGTCTAAATATCACATGGCTGGGAGATGCAGACTTGGTTTGTAGTAGGCCGTTCCCCTCTCCCCCCCAAAACTGTTCTGTCTTTTGAACTGGAACGATTTTAATAATATTTGGCTATTCTCTGTTGAAAGTAGTTTTAGATGGTTGAAAGGAAGGAAGAACCCATGACCCGATTGTGCCCTGTAGGAAAGCTGTAAGCCCCTTCCTGGAAAACTGGGCCTATCTTGATACCATCGGTGTAGCAATCCCCACAAAGATTCACTGTCATAGGTGTGTTGCAATCTTGATCACTTGGGGGAATCTCTCTCTTTTCATTCATTTTAGGAGTGCTTCCTGTCTCGTGAACAGCCTGTAAAGTTTCTGAAGACCACTGAGGCCAATGCCTGGCATTAGTTTTCCATTAGTGGAGTGAAATGTAACCACCTGTATAAAGATACATTTAAGCCAGGCATTGGCAGTGCACGCCTTTAATCCCTGCACTCGGGAGGCAGAGGCAGGCAGATCTTTGTGAGTTCGAGGCCAGCCTGGTCTACAAGAGCTAGTTCCAGGACAGCTAGGGCTGTTACACAGAGAAACCCTGTCCGAAAAACAAACAACAAAAACCAAAACAACAACAGCAAAAAGATATACTTAAGACTAAGACTACAAAACCAACGAAGGGTTCCCTAGACTTTAAGGATGGACCCAATAGTATTTTCTTCAGCCAAATTTTAGGAAAAAGGAATTGGTGTCATTTGTATACTTGTTTTCTAGACTTGGCCTGTGTTTTGAGGGCATGTGGTTTTTATTCTGAAATGAACACCTTTTCTCCACAGACTCAAATTTATCTTACAACATTCTCATAACCAGGTAAGCCATGTTGATGTTAGAAGCCAGAACAGTTCTCCTGTTCTGGTGACTGGGGCTTTCTCTGCTTTATGCCCAGGAACTCAGCGCAAGAGTGAGGAGGCTTTCTCGTGTTAGTGGTCTCTCTTTATTCTCCCACACCCCCACTCATGATGGCAGGAACATGCCCTGCTCTGCTTCCTGTCCCACTCATGACTACATATCTGAAGATCTCCATTTTGGCTCTTGTGGGTAGCCATCCCTCACTGGCTGTGGGTAGTTTCACAAGGTTGTGGAGTAGGGAGTGTCAGCTGACTCTTCCTCACGTGAGAACCATTAAGAGAGTGGTGTGGCCAATGTCAGAGCAACCTTGCAGCTGAAGGTTTGCCCAGAGCCACGCGAAGCTGGTCTCATGACTCGTGACTCGTAGAGGGAGGGCTGTATAAACTCAGCTGGGGCTGCAGATGGTGTGAGTCAGAGCAAGCTACAGGACCTGTTGAGTTCGCTGAGTCCAGGCTCAGTAAAAGTAGGGAGAGATTTGTGCTCGGCTGCTTTATTATAGGTTTACTGAGAGCACGTTTTATAACGTAATGGATACACCTGCTTCCGGAAGTCATCCCGGGCCTCGTGTATGATGAATGAGCCTTTTTTTTTCTAAGCCTCTAAAGGAGGAAGTTAGTAGCTTGTCTCACATGCTGTGCAGAAGTGAATGATCTTTGCGCTGGCGCTATTGCTGGTCACTGTGGAATATCCCTCAGACAGCAGCGGACCTTCAAGAGTGATCTCGTCCACGCTGGTGGTCAGGAGCAACTGACGAGCGTCTATGCCTCTCAGGAGATGTGTGGTGGCACAGCAAAAGCTACAAACCGGCCAGCAGGCCAACAGGAGTCGGCCAGATGTGCAACGGATGCCACTTCTGGTGCCGGGAGGATTTTCAAGACACTCGTGTGTGCAAAGATTCCAAAATGCGCCAGAGGAGGAAGGGGAGCTGATGCTGCAGGGCTCAACCACAGGTTTGAAGCTTAGTTCTCTTGCAGTCCGGGAAATACTGGCTTCAGCCGGACTCTTAAGAAGTTTTATTTGAATTGTTTTCAAAAATGCTTTGCATAGGAGAAATACGGTTATCAGTAGTTTGCAGAAACAAGTCCTTCCCTTTACTCTATTGGCTGTTTGGACTCCATTACTATCTTGCCTTCCTCTGCTGGAGCTACCGTGTAGTTGTGACCTCATCTGGAATCTTGAGCCACACTCTTGCACCTAGAAGGTCAGAGTTAAAGCCCCGAGTACCGGAGCACACAGAGGACAGGGCAAGGACTGGAGTTCTGCTTGGTGGTCACTGCTGAGGCAGGATGCTGAGGCAGGATGCTGAGGCAGGATGCTGAGGCAGGCTACTCTGACTAAAGACTTTCATGAGAAGGGTGTGTCATGACCAACTCACTTTAGTAGTAAAGTCATGAGGAACACAGTTGAACCTGCTTTACTTATATTCTTCCTGGTTACTTCATGTACCTTTTTTGTTTGTTTGTTTGTTTGGATTTATTTAGTTACATGTATGGGTGTTTTACCTGCCTGTATGTGCATCACTTACATGCCTGGTGCCTGTGGAGGCCAGAGGAGGACATCAGATCCTCTGGAACTGGAGTTACAGATGATTGTGAGCCAACGTGTGGGTGTTGAAAATTAAGTCCCAGTCCTTTGGAAGAGCAGCCAGTGCTCTTAACCGTTTGAGCCCTCTCTCTTCAGCCCCTTTAGCTACTTTGGAAGAATTAATTTCCCTAGTAGGAGAACTTAATTGAAACCCTTTGTGAGATTTTACTGTGTATCCAGAAAGACAAAAGGAAGAAAAATGAAATAGAAACTCTGTGAAAATTGCATTTCATCCCAGAATCTTAGGTTGAAAGCCGAAAAACTGGTGAAACTCCAGTTTTTGTGATTAATGTAAAAGGTAAGTTTCTAAATGGACTTAGGAATTTTACTTGAGAATGCCATGGGTTGTAGTGATGGCTAGGTAGTTAATAGCACTGACTGCTCTCACAGAGGATATATGGGTTTGGTTCTTCCAAAGGACTGGGACTTAATTCCCAACACCCACACGTTGGCTCACAATCATCTGTAACTCCAGTTCCAGAGAATCTGATGTCCTCCTCTGGCCTCCACAGGCACCAGGCATGTAAGTGATGCCAGACATACAGGCAGGTAAAACACCCACATACACATACGTAGTCCTCACAGAGGGCTCTTAACTCCAGTTCCAGAGGACCCAGTACCTTCTTCAAAATTCTTCAGGACACTGTATGAGCATGGTGCACATGCATATACCCAGGCACACATAAAAGTAAAACTGTAGAATCTTGACAAAAAGTAACATTTCTCAAATCATCAGCTTTCACAAACTGCTTATCCCGTATAAACTGTTATATTTATTGGTTTAGCTAAAAGAAATCAAGATACATGTTTGAGACAGGTCTTCCTGGATGGCCTAGGCCAGGTTTAACCAGGGTTAACTGCCACACCCAACTACAATATAGTTTCTGTCTTTGTCTTAGTACGACTTAATAAAATGGTTAACCTACTACCAGACACAAGCTCACTGGAGAGTAGGAGCGGTCATTTCACAAGTGTGGCTCACGTGCTTTCTGCCCAACAGAAGGGATCTGTTCTCCAAATGAAGTGGGACGTCTCTGAGGATCTCACTTCTTGTGTGCATTCTTGTCTGCATCTTACCAAGAAGGAGTCGAGCGGTGGGGGAGGAGTTGGAGCTAAGCCCCCAGTGCCGAAGCTGTAGCTACAGGCCAGACTGGCTTTCTGAGCCCCACTCCTGCTAAGCTGTGGGGTAGCTCCAGACTGTTTGAAAAAGTCTTCTCGGAGGTTCTGAGCTGCAGCATCAACACCTTCTGTCTTCTGTTTCTTTGTCCTTCTAGAATTCCGAATCCCCCGGTTGTTACTTGGGGAGGCTGTCCACATAAAATAACTTGGTTAGTGCCAATTTCTTTCTTTAAAATATGTTTAAAAAAAAAAAAAGCTTTGTGTGAGCCGGTGTTTCTTCTCTGTTGCTTCTCAAACTTAAAATAAATTTTCTGTTTTAGTACGCTTGCTTTCGGTAGTTTTCACCTAGGCATGACTTTACACACAATAGAACACTTTGCAGCCCATTTTCCCCCTTGATTTTTATCTCAGAATTTCATTCCTTGGGCCGGAAGGTTTAAAGACTTGTCTTTTGTAGCTGAGTCTTGTACAGAGAAGACTTTTTATGGTAGAAACCTAAGTGTCTTTAGGACTGTCTGTTGGCAGTACCTGGAGGACCGTCGTAGTCCGGAGCCAGTTGAACCCTTGTCTTTTCTCCATCCACTGATCTGACGTTGATTCCCATCAGTGCTGAGCTGCTGCAGTCCTTTGATTGGGCACTTGTTGGCCGACTCAGTGGTCAGGGGAACTTGGTGGCTCAGTGGCCAAGTTTGTTTCTTCCAGGGGCATTTTGGCCAGCCTCCAGAATACAAGTGTCTTGACCCTCTGGGAAGGTGTTTGAAATTCATAGGGATTCATTTCAGGTCAGACCAGTTGCCTCATCTGCTCTCTTTCCCTTCCTACAATCTTAAAAATGTCTGTGTGGGCTGGTAAGATGGCTCAGAAGATGAAGGTACTTCCGAGAATCCTGTAGCAGTCACACAGTATAAGGGGAGCCCTGACTCCCATAGATTGTCCTCTGACTTCCAGATGGGTGATGGGTGTGTGTGGGTGGGTGAGGTATATGTGTGTGATGCTTAAGAGCCACACAGACAAAAATTGTCTGTGTGTAAGTTACTTACAGTATTGCACTGGTTTCCAGAATTCATTTTCGAGCCCTGGCTAACCAAGGGTGCTTATAAATTATTGACAGTAGCTTGCACAGTTGGGACCTGGCCCCAAACTGCTCACTGGTTTCTGTTTGCTCAAATCATGTGGCTGTCAGAGTGACATCCAGCTCCGTTCTTGTTCCTGTACACCTTAAGTCAGTAGTTTCAGATCTTATTTGAGCATCTTGATAAGCTGCAGCTTTTTATGTATTTATTTTTGCCTCCTCGTGTTTTTCCAATCATATGAAAAAGGGAAAATCCAGTAAGTACAATGATCACATGGTATACATAGGTAGCATCCGCCCAATGACTGCCCGTGCAGACCACAGTCCAGTGGAGAAAGGTGCATTTTGGTGTCTGACTGTGGTTTACAGGTAGAAACTCTCTTCCATATTCCTTTGTTTCTCTAAGGACAAACGGTTTATGGATTTTCAGAATCCATATCAACAAAATTCTCTCTCTTAAATGGTTTGCCACTAAAGAATTTCTTCTTAAAACTCAATTGAAATCTGGTAAATTTACAACATCCTGGGTATGTGATATAGTTTTCAAATAATCGTTTCCAACCTCTTTCCTTAAAATGTAATTGTAGCAAAGCTACTGCTGGTTTTTGATTTTTCATATTTTCCTGAAAAATTGAATAAGACAGAATTGTTCCTGAAGTGTCTTGGGAACGCTTGCCAGCTGTATATAAGAAACAGGAGAAGTTGGCCTCGCCTTGTCGCTGGATCGAAGAGGAACCGAGATAAACACTTCAGAACCGATTGTGCTTTGCAGTTTCAGATCTGCAAGTTTGAGTTCAGAAGAAACTGTACCATACAGGATGGGGGCTGGGGGAACTCAGGTGGAGCCAGTGCTGAGAACGGGCCACCCCAGCCCCCAAAACATACCACACCATGATCAGCAACGTGGGTGGGCCAATCGATATATGAAGACCATTTAAAAAGGGAGATCCATAAACTGAAGTAGCTTAGTTTCCTTTAGCAAACTGAGTCACGGGGATAAGCGGACTGTGGTACCGAGGATAGTCAGTAGGGGATGCAAGAAGAGTCACAGATTTAAAGACAGAAATACTAAGGTGGCGAACAGCAGAATTCTGAAGACTTTTGTAAAAGGCCATTAAAAGAAAGTGTTCGTGTAGGCTCCAGGTGTGGGGAGTGTCTTCCACTGAGTTCTCCACACGGACGCTGTGAAAACCATTCCACTTAGTAGGGAATGCGTCTGTTGGAAAGGCTGGATGAAGTGGGTAGAGAAGCAAACTAGAACACAGCCAAACAAGTGGGAACCGCAGCCCGAGAGCAGACAGCTGGTCGTCTTGTGTTCATGACGAGTGTTACAATCCTGCTGGGTGTGACTCTTTCTCAAACAGGTCACAAGGTCTGGCCTTCATGCATGTTGTATTTGCAATAAGGAGTTTTCTTTGACTGGTTGGTAGGTGATTTCCAGTGGTGGATGACTCTGATTTGGAGATGTAATCTGAGACTGACTGAAGGAACGCTGTGGTGATTTCGTGCCCCAAGTTTCAAGAATTTTTCATCCTAGGATACATCTATTCCTCGGCGAGAATGGAGCAGAGCAGATACAGGGGATTCATGGAAGCAGACAGCTGACAGAAGCTTCTGTCTGGGTCTTGTTTTGATAAGCTTTGGTGATAGCTGGGTAAAACAACACTTGTTAGTCACCGTATGTAATCCAGTCTGGAGTGACGTGTTGGCGTCCCGCACAGAAAACTGGGCTACTTCATCCTGCAGTCTGCAAGTTAGCCATTGGGCAGCTGCCGAAGCATTTCTGCTCAGTTTCCTGTGCTGAGCTTGGGTGCCTGCTGGACTGCTCCCCACTTCCTGGCTCTCCTGTTCTCATTCCTGTTGTGAGTCAGACTCTGGTTTAGCCTGTCCTGTTGTTACATTATTAACAGAAGCCGGGAGGGTGCTGAGCAGTGAGCAGCCAGCTCTGGTGGTGACCTCCTTTACCAGGGCCACACTGAGGAGGACGTAGGGAGTTCCTGTCCCGCGTCATGTCTCCACACCCAGAGCCTCCCTCACATGGTGGTTGGTGCATGTGCCTAGTGACACATTGTCACCCAGAGTCGTTCATTTAAGTCTGGGTTCGCTCTTCATGGTAGATATTGTTTGTTTTGACAGATGAGATTTATAGTTTCAGCACCCTAGAAATCGGCTTTATCTGTATGTCCCATCGCAACAATCTTTTTCAGAACGTCGTTTGGTTAGAATCACACAACAGACAACCTTTTCAGATTGATTGTTTTACTTAGCAGCGTCCATTGAAAGTTAATCCATGTCCGTCCATGGCCCGATAGCTCATTTCTTTCTTTCTTTCTTTCTTTTTTTTTTTGGTTCCAAATCATTAGTTGTTTCCTTACCTAATGAACAGCTCGGTTGCTTTCAAGAGTTTGACGTTTATCAGTGAAGCTGCTGTAAGCGTCTGTTGGCAGAGCTTTGCATGTAGGTTTCATCTCATTGGGTTAAATAGCAGAAGCTCAGTTGCTAGTCGTACGAGAAGGGTGTGCTCCAGTTGGTAAGGAGATGCTAGGCTAGGCTGGCTCCCAAAGTGGCTCTGTCTAGCAATGCATGAGAGCCAACATTGGACGGGGTGTGTTCTAGATTTTGCCTACACTAGTAGATAATATAGTTGACACCTCACTGTTATTCCAATTTGCATTTTTTTTTCTGGGTTTCCCCTTTGTTTTGTTTTTGAGACAGTGTTTCACCTGTTGCCCTGGCTGACCTGGAACTCACTATGTAGACCAGGCTAAGACTCAAGACTGTCTTGAACTTGTGGGCTATCTTTTCTAGCTACCTGAATCCCTGTTGTTGTGAGGTACATATTCAAACCTCTTGTCTACTTTTTAATCATGCTTTCTTTTAAAAACCTTAAAGTTTTTTTCTATTTATTTATCTTATTTTGTGTGCATAAATGTTCGTCTGCATGTGTGCATGCCTGGTGCATGGGAATTGGAGTTGTAAATGGTGTGAGTCACCCTGTGGGTACTGAGGACTGAACTCAGGTTCTCTGCAAGAACAAGTTCTCACCACTGAGCAATCTCTCCAGCTTCCCCCTTCCTTCCTCCCTCCCTTCTTTTCTTCCTTTTGTCAAAGTCTCTCTCTGTAGTGATATCTGGCCTAGAACTTGCTATGCAGACCAGACTGACTTCGAATTCACAGACCTCTGCCTGCTTCTTCCTCCCAAGCACTGGGATGAAAGACGTGAGCCACCACGTCCCTCCCACGCTTGATTTCTTATCAAGTTTTAAGGCATCTTTATTTTGGATAGCAATCCTTTGTTAGATATATCTTTTGCAAATTTTTTTTTTCTCCAGCCTGTCTTCTCATTCACTTGACAGTATTTGATAGAAGTTTTAAATTCAGTACGTTTGTCTTGCCAATGATTTGCTTTGCGGACCATGTCTGTGATGTTGTATGTAAAAACTGTTATCCATGCCCTAAAGTCATCTATATTCTCTCTTGTAGGCGTGCTTTGTTTTGTTTTTGAGGCAAGAATCTCACTCTTCAGCCTCGTGTGGCCAGGATCTTACTATGTTTCGCCCTGCTGCCCCCCACACAGTGACTCTCCCTCTTGTGCTTCCCCTGTGCTGGGATCACAGGCAGGAGCCACCACACCCAGCTAAACTACACTTGGGTTTGTGATTCATTTTGAGCTATCCGTAAGCAGTGTAAGCTCTTTGTCCTCATAGGACCCTGAACTCAAAAAAGACGGGAGAAAATTGTCTTCGCTTGATCTTTTCCTAGTACCCGAATCTCCAGCCTCACTGACACATACTGTAATGTTTGTGGCTGTGTGCACAGATTACACAGGGATTTAGGCGTTTTTAGTTAGTGACCTTTGCTGCCATTTATTGACACTATTTCAGGATTGGGGTTCCAGGTTGTAGAGACCTGGAAGCTTATGTATTCTTTTGGTTCTACCTTCAGGTAGAACAGCCATCAAATGGTTCAGCAGTTCTTTATCTTAAGTTTCTAAAATCTTAAAATCTCTGAAAAGCCTCCAGATGATCTGAACTGATAGCGAAACTGTATGAAATGTTTGTATTTAGAATATATTCATCTCTTGGACTGTTGTAATCTGATTTAGGAGTTTGATTGCCTCTCCCACTCTGGAGGAGGTCTTATATAATATTCATCTTTCTAAAGTCTTTTTAAAAAATCTGAATTTTGAAACATCTGGCTCCCAGGAGTTGTGTTAAGGGATTGTATGTCTGAATTGTCTGTGTTTGAGCCGTGCCTCTCAGGAGCTTAGTCCGTCTTTCTCTGACAGACTTGTAAGTTGTGTAAAGCACCAGGTTTTGGAAAGCTCTGTACTGTAGAGTTAGTACTTCCATAGTTAGTTCAGAGTTCTGGGTGGGAACTGCTGAGCTGGGAGAGATGGCTCAGTGCTTGTGAGCATGCAAGTTTGTGCAGACGACCAGGGTTTGAATTTAAGCCCCTGTATTGTGCCACTCACAACCACCTTCTGGCCTCCAAGGGCACCCATAGACACGTAGACATGCACATAAATCAAATTTAAAAAAAAAGTCTGTTTACTGCAGCATCACCATCAAAGCCTCTTCTAACGTGTCCTGTAGATCCATGCTGTGAATTTGATGTCTGAATTTAGACATTTATCTCCGAACCTCTCAGGGTGTGGCTTTGTTATTTAAGAGTATTTTGATATAAGAACTCAGGTGTCCCAGCCTGTGTGAGGAGCAAATCCTGGTGTGCACGGTCAGAATTCAGTGACATTACTGTTCCTGTGCCATGCTGCGGCGTGATGTTTGTTCTTTCATTCCGCACTTCGTGTTTATAAGCAGATGGAAAGTTTATACATAACTTATGTTCTTAAATGGGAAAACTACAACCGGCTTGTAAATATCTTTGGGTAAAATAACAGGCGGATCCATTTAACAGAATACTTTGCAAATAAGCGTCCCTAGCTAACATTGTGTGAGAATGGTGGTTTTGTGGCCCTCCTGCTTCTCTTGACTGCAGGCCAGCGAGTCAGTGGAGGAAGTTTTTATACGAAGTGTGAACCAAGGCAGTCTTGCGCTTAATGCTATTATAAGTAAAGCATAAGAAAGGAAAGTCAACTAATTTGACGATGACTTTTCCTGTGAGCTGTTTGTTTGGGTGTATTATTAATCTAGCAAAAGTACACGATTTCCCAATCTGTTACTACCATCTATGTAGTTTTTTTCTTGAAACAAATAGCTTGCTGATGAGATGAACTGTGATTCATCTTTATCACAACATAGTTTCTCCCTTTCCTCCATACCTAGTCTATGTTTTGTTTGTTTGTATTTAATCCTTCAAATTATGGTCCTTCTTGTCTCCTTTCTGGCATTGTTTGGTTCATCTTATTGGGAGGGAGGGAGGGAGGGAGGGAGGGAGGGAGGGAGGGAGGGAGGGAGGGAGGGACTCATTATATAGCTCACAGTAGTCCTGAACTCAATGATTTTCTTCTCTCAACCTCCCTAGTCCTTGGATTACTGGTGTGTGCCACCATGTCCTCCAGCAAGCTTTTTGAGAGATTTCTGTTTGTAGAAACTGGTTTTTAAGAGAGGAGGGATAGTGTGAGGGTTGTAAACAAAGAAGGGCATTTAAGAGCTGTGGGGTTGTGTCCTTATGATACTTACAGTAATCTTTATGGCTCCAGAGGTCATAAGCTGCTCAACCTTGTCCCAGTGCCTGGGACACTGCTTGGCACACAGTGAGCAGACAGGAATTGCCTGTTAAATGGATGAGTAGCTACGAGTTTCTCTGCTCTTATTACTAGTGTTTGTGAGGCAGGGTCTCACTGTGTTGCCCAGGCTGGCTGAAACTGGTGATTCTCCCGCCTCAGTCTTCTGAGGGTTGGCATTATGAGTATGTACCATCATGCCTGCTCAGTTTTGCCTTATTTAACATTTTCTTGGATCATTTAAAGTTCCCTATCATATCTGATTCTTTAAATATTGACATGGAACACAAGACTGCCTTTAAATTATTCCTGTGTGTTTACTTTGACTGTGTATTTTTACTTCCTTGTGTGAGACCCAGAGGAGAACCATATATCATGGCTGATGACCTGGGCATACTTACGCCACTGCTCATCTTAACAATTATAACAGTTTAAGGGAGGTATAAGCCCAGGGAAGTAACCTGGTCTGGGGGGCGGGTGGGATAGCGGATTCTGTGCAGCAAAGTCCATAATGACGATTCTATTTTTTATGAGGTGTTCCTCCTTGAAACCACAGGTCCTTGATGGTGCTGCTCTGCCCTGAGGATGTTCTCCTCTGCCTTAGAGCAGACCTCTACCTGAGATCACATCAACCCCTCTCTTGAACACTTGAGTCAGCGCATCATTATGTAGAAAAATGAAACATTCTCCGGCTGAGTATTTAAAGTCCATGCACGTTCTAAACCGGCCTCACTGCCTAGTTTGGCACGTGACTCTAGCAGGAGACACACTCGATGCCCTCAGGAATTGGATAGGGCACCATTTGCCTTTTGGTAGTTGGACTGTCTTCAGCAGCAGGACATTCCTGTGTGTCATTCCGTGTCTGCGTCCAAATCCCATTCTTAAGAGGATCCTGTCATGAGATTAGCACCCATTCTAATTCAGCACGATCGCACCTCATCTTGTTCATCTCCAAGGGCTTTATTTCTAAACAAGGTCTGACTCGTGGGTGCAGGAGTTAGGACTACAACATATCTTTTCTTTTTTTACATGGTTAGGGGAGGCACAGTACTAGTCATAGTTTTGTTACAATACGTGGGATGTGTGTATATATACATTTATGTGTGTATGTATATATATATGTATATATATATATGTATATCACTCATTTTGGTGTGATTTTGTTTTATTTTTGAGAAGGAGTCTTGTTCTATAGCCCAGACTGACTTGAATTTTCCTAGTTTGGGTTATAGCACATATATACTTTAAAGAGATGTGTTTTTTTTTTTTTTAAATATTTATTTATTTATTATGTATACAATATTCTGTCTGTGTGTCTGCAGCCAGAAGAGGGCATCAGATCTCATTTCAGATGGTTGTGAGCCACCATGTGGTTGCTGGGAATTGAACTCAGGACCTTTGGAAGAGCAGGCAGTGCTCTTAACCTCTGAGCCATCTCTCCAGCCCCCCAGAGAGTTTTAATATAATAGCCTTGTATACATTTTAAATTTGGCAGTTTGGGTCGTATTCATCAGACCTCATTTTGACAGAATTGTCCAGGAATAGCACACATAGAGGGCCAGCAGGAATCGGTCTCATTACTTTGCTCTTGTGCTTACGTCCACAATGACTTCACCTAACAGCCCTTGCCACATGATGATACCTTGCCACATGATGGCTGGACTGTAAGCTGTGGCTCCCATCTGTCAGCTTGGGGTCATGTGGCATGCACGTCTCATTGGTCAGACCTTAAACATGGGCTTCCTCTGGACTGAGGGCAGAGGAAAAATGGTTTCCAAAGTAAATTTGCCACAGTGTTCCACGTCAGAGGGCAAGGATGAAAGAAGGGATGAACAGAAGTTTCTGTGTTTTGCAGTTGGTGTTTAGGAGAACAAATCCTCTTGCTGCTCCCCATAGTAACATGGTTGGCATTAACCACCGTTGCCTGCAACCGGGAAGGACCAAAGGCAACTCGGCTTCTCACAGAAACCAGCCTTCTCACTGCCGGGAGTGAGCTTAGCATGTTGGAGCTCGTGTGTGTGTCAGGCTACTGTGAAGCCCTTTATGTATTTTATTTAATCCACACAACAGGTTTGTGAAGTCAGCAGTTCTACACCGATTACTCCAGTGGCCAAGTGGAAGGTGAAGACACTTGGACTTGACTCCAGCTGTGTCTGACCATACTTACACAGTCTACTTGGATATTTTCCACCTGTCCCTCCTTTATCCCCAGCCCAGTTGTCACCCACCCCGACATTGTCCTTCCCATGTCCTCTAGCAGAGTCTGCCAGAGCAGTTGGCACCTCTTCTGCCTCAGGCACATCCTCTAGATTCTGCCTTAATCTTCTAGATTCAAGCTGGACACACTGCCACTGCCGGTGGTCACAGCTCGCAGCAGGAGACATTGGCGTCTTGGCTCCCTGTGCCGGGCAGCCCAGCGTCCACTCCCACCTCCGGATTTTCTTAGGGCAGCAGCTATCTGATCTCTTATCAATGTCAGCTTTCCTTGGCTGCTCTTTGTGTTCGGAGCCCATCCTGTCTGGGCCTGCTTCAGCTCCCCCCAACCCACACACACCCACGGGGCTGGGGAGTAGCTCTCTGGTTTTCCTCTCTCCCTTTCCTGTGCTACATTTTTGCGTGTTGTGTGGTATTCTTCAGGTCTGCATTTAAATGTTGCTTTAAGTTCTCAGTGACTTCTCTGTCCCCCTCACTCCTTAAATCTCACCTTTTTGAGACACGGTCTTACTATGTTGTAACCAGGCTGGTGTCTCCCAAGTGCTGAGACAACGCCAGGCTCGGAGACTCTGTTGTACCCTCTAGTTTTCTTCCTTGAACTTCAGTTTGTAGTTGTATATTTCTGTGTAACTATTAGGTTATTAATATCCCCCAGTCAGCCTTGAACTTCATGAGGACAGGGACTCAAGTCAATTTGATGATTCCCTAGCACCTACAGTGCCTCGACTATAATACAGACTACATGCGTGTTGAATGGATTGCTAACCGTGTGCTGGGAGCACTCCTCTTGTGAATTGTTCCTTTCTCTAGTTTCTGCTTTCTGGTAGAATTTGTTACTACTGTGTAAACCTGCATTTTTTTTTTCTTAATGCCTTTTACTTAGGGACAAACCATGTTTCCCTCATTGCTAATCATGACGGTTAGCAAATACATTTGGTTTCAAAGCCTCTGCATCGAGCCAGACATACAGGGAAAGTACACAAACCTTAGGCTGTGTAACTGCTGCTAGTTCCGCCTGAGCAGGGGTGGCTGGCTTCTCATTCCTGGGTCCACAGAAGCATAAACAACTCCCTTAACTCCTGGGTGCTTTCCCCAGAACCCAGGCATCCCGCAGCCCCCTCTGTGTGCCTTGCAACTTCTCTCTGCCATTTGTGCCCCAACTGGCTCTGGAAGGCAGTGCTTTCTCTCCAGTGGTTGCACCCTACACCGGTCTCGCCTCCCCTGAGGGTCGGTACCATTCGCGCAGCCACTTTCTGGCTGGCACACAGGCCCATTGGCTGGAAATCGTGTTTGCTCGTGATGGCACCAAGCACTGAAGACGACCTAACTCCTTTCTCTTTTGAATCCACAGTTGGTCATGTTCGGAGCTGGACCTGAGCGACATTCGCCTGATAGTGTACCAGGACTGTGAGAGGAGAGGCAGACAGGTCATGTTTGATTCCAGAGCCGTTCAGAAGACAGAAGAGGCAGCTGCTCAGGTATGAAATGCCGGTGGGCTTTCCACCGTCTGTGTTCCCTTCGAGCTGTGTTGTACCGGGCCAGCTAGGATTCAGAAGAACAAAGCTTGCACCCCAACGGGCAAGTGTGTGTCCTGAACATGGGTGAAACTTAACAAGCAGTTATGGTAGGCCAACCCTGTCACCCAGAAAGATGCATTTGCTGGTGTGTGTAATCAGTAGGACTTTGTAAGCATAGTAAGAAAATACGTTGCTGAGATTCATGAAGTGCTAGAGTATTTGCCAGAAGAGAAGGTCATTCTGTCCTGGTTTTCTCATAGACAAAGGTACCAAGTATGGCTCGTGCTTGTAGTCCAGCACTAGACAGGCTGAGGTAGGAAGATGGTGATCTGGGGCTAGCCTGGGCTACATAGTAAGAACCGTGTTTCAAAAACCAAAATAAATAAAAGATATTTTGTAATACATGTTCAAACAGAATGAAAAGACCTCCTCCTTGGAGGGCCTCAGTGTGCGCGTGTGTACTGTCTATATGCACGCCGACTGTCTGCACGTGTGTGCATTGTCTGTACACGTGTGCACTGTCATATTACCCCTTCTGACCAAGGAACCTTTCCTTAATTTCCCTGTTGTCTGTGTGTGTGGGAGGGGTGATGGGCACTGGAGGTGGGAGGGATTTGGAATAGCCAGTGAAGACAGGAAGAATCTTGACCTGTTTGATCCAGACCAGGAAAGATAAAATCATTTGGGAAGACCCTTGCCCTCCCTGATCTCTGGATATCAGCCAGGATACCTCTAATCTATTGCTATGGCTACACCATTCTCTTCAGTATTTGTTCAGATGCTTACAGATTCCATAAAGCCACTGATACTCACTCTTTTCTTTAATTCTCGCTTCCCATACTGACCAGATTCTGATAGTCTGTAGATTGTGGTTTAAAGAACGGTTACAGCAAGGCCTTTGACTCCCAAGGGCCAGTGGGCCATTCTCCAGTTGTAGTTCCTAGAAATGACCGGGAACCAGAGGACAGCTCTGTGGCCTTGGTCCTTTCTTCCGCCTTTAGGTGGGTTCCAGGAATCAAATGTAGTCATGAGACTCGTGGGACAAGTGCTTTTCCTTGCTGAGCCTTCTCCCTGGCCCGTGTTTTCCAGCTTTTGATAAGAATCTTGGTTTGCAGGAAGGAAATGTTTGGTTGAAGGCGTTGAGCCGGGTGGATACCGCAGCACTTAGGAGGAGTTCTGCCAGACTGCTAATCTTTATACCAGTGGCTGGGCTTGGTAGGTGGGTGGAGGAGAAAGCTGAGAAATCTCTCGGATGATTCATGTAAGCTTTAATGGCAGATTAGGACCCGGAGCTTAGGTGAGCCAGCTCTTGATCCCTTTATTTACTGGACAGGAGAGGGCTCTACCCAATGCTTCTTTCTACCAGAAGGCCGAGCTGCTGATGGTGGCAAAGTTAAGAGGGAAATGATTTTCACAGGGAACTGGAGTTAGTCAGCATACCTGAGCAGGGATAATTTGATTATCTCTATCGGTTTCCTAGACATTTTCTTGTGATTAAAAATAGCAACATAGAGGCCGGGCGGTGGTGGCGCACGCCTTTAATCCCAGCACTCAGGAGGCAGAGGCAGGTGGATCTCTGTGAGTTCGAGGCCAGCCTGGTCTACAAGAGCTAGTTCCAGGACAGGAACCAAAAGCTACAGAGAAACCCTGTCTCGAAAAATCAAAAAAAAGGCAACATAGGCTCAGGAACATTTTTGTAGCTTTCCAAAGACGACAGAAGCCAATTGGTAGCCTACCCTGTACCAGCTGCTACTTCCAGCTTTCCTCATTGCCCTGTCCTCCTGCAGTCGGCCCGGAGGTGGTACTTCCTGTCATAGCTGTCAGCCCTCTGAGAGGCTGTTTCTGGTAAAGAGGTATTAAGTAGCAGTTGGAGCTGGAGAGCATGTTGAGGGCACGCATGCAGGATGCTCAGGACCAGCCCTGCACAACCTCAGGTTCCGTCGCTGCTGCAGTGCTGCTGGAGACCCGCACCTTTCATGTTCTCTTTACGCTCCTTTTCTGATCCAGCACCTGCCCAACCTCATCCCCTTGATAAGCACAAAACACCATGAGTTTGAATCGGCACATGACAGCATGTGCCTTAGACCACCAGTCACACTTGAGATTAGATAAGCTGCCTGTTGCATTCCTGGGTTCCCAAGCAAAGGCAATGGAAGAAGGGAAGGAGGAGGCCAAGGAGACTCCACAGGAGAGAAGTAGGAAGGCTGCTCTGGAGGGCGTGTCCTCCTCTGGGGGCGGGCGAGGGCATCTTTATCCTTTATGTCAGCATTTCGGGGAGTATAAAGTAGATCGTCCTCCGTTACCTCTGACCTTTAAAGACCACGTTCCCGTCACGCGCTCTGGGGTTCACAGTAGCTCCTGTTTCAGGGCTCCGGCTTCTTTTTTCACAAGTTCATCCTGGTAGTTTCCTTCCCTGCGCTTATAAAGGAGTGCTAGAAGAAGTGTGAGAAATGTAAGCCCGCCCGCCCAGGCTAATAGGTTTCTTTTCTCAGTAACATTTAGTTGGTAAAATTTCATGAGTTTGTGGTCATTTTCCTCCTCATCGGTTCCATGTGTTAAGACTACATAATACTAAAGTCTCCTAAAATCTGTAACAGGGAATAGTATTTGTCTATGACTTTACAGTGTAAATTTTTAATGTAAATACTAACAGTTAGACATAGTGTACTCTTTAAATAGTTTATCAGATATCCCCCTGTCTCGGTCAGTCTCTATCTTGTCTGTATCTGTGCAGACACCCCCCCCCCCACTTCCCAACTGTCCCAGACTCCCAGGAATGATTTTGTCATTATAAAGAACAGTTAAACAGAGCTTTTGTTTTCAATGCAATTCAGACATCCGAATGTTTTGACAGATTTCCACTTGATAAAGAGTGTTGGTAAAGCCTGACACACTTGCCTGCCTTTCTCAATCCAGAAAGCAGAGGATGTCCCTGTTAAAATGTCAGCCAGGTGCTGTCAAGAACGCGGGAGTGTTGGCAGCGGCGGCAGCAGCTCTTTCCACAGCTCTGGAGGATCTTTACAGCACGCTAAGGAGCAGCTTCCGAAGTACCAAGTAAGATTCGTTGTCTCTAGAACAGCCATAAGTGTGGGCACGAGCATCTCGAGGGAGGTGCTGTTTTCTTTGTTCTTGTTGTTTTTGTTTGTTAGAGAAAGGGTCTCCAGTGGTCCAGGCTGGCCTCATATGGCTGAGGATGACCTTGAATTTCTGACCCTCCTGCCTTCACCTCCCAAATTCTGAGGTTTTCAGGTATGCACCACATCGAACTTGACGCATTCTCCCCTGTAGTAACCCAAGCAGGCGTGACCTCGCCATGGAGGCCAGGTTGATCTCAAATCTTTCTGTTCTAAGTTTCCCTGGTGCTCGGATTATAGGCATATGCCACAATAACCAGCTTTCTGGTTTGTTTGTTGTTTTAATTTTAATGTTTTATTATTTTACTCATTGTGTATTGGATGTAAGTCTGTGTGAGGGAGTCAGATCCCCTGGAACTGGAGTTACAGTTTGTGAGTTTCCATGTGGGTGCTGGGAATTGAACCTAGGTTCTCTGGAAGAGCAACCAGTGCTTCTAATTGCTAAGCCATCTCTCCAGCCCTCACTGTTCTTACTTTTTAAACCCGTTCAGACTATTACCTCTACTGTTACTGGTTAAACAAGGCCATGATGATTACCAGCAGCCACGGGTGAATGAATAAGCCTTGAATTTTAAGACTCGTGTGGCACATTTTGCCTGTATTTTACCAGTACTCAGTGCTAGTTGAGAATCCGAGTGGCCACATGGTCTTTGTACCGAGAAAAGGCAAATCATAAAACAGAGAGGGTGGGTAGAATTTATTCGTAGGGAATATGAGAAATCAGCTGGGTTGTGCCTACAGCGGAAAGAGGTTGTTGGTATGAACTGTACCCAGAGGTGAATCCAGCCGCCATTAGCAGCACTGACAGGTTTAGCTTTCCCTTTCCTCTGTGCAAAGATTCAAGAAAGCGTACCGAGGCACTTCCTTTATTTTTTCTTCATGCCGAGAGCACACTTGCGGAGCCTGGCTGTTAGACCTCGGTCAGGCTGTACTTGTGGGCCTGTAGCACACTCGTTCATTTATGCTTTTCTTTGACTTGTCCACAGCATGTCATCATGGATGGCAGTCACTGAGACAGTGGTTCTCAGCCTGTGGGCAGCGACAGCCTGCATGTCGGATACTTACATTACGGTTCCTAGCAGCAGCAAAATTACAGTTATGAAGTAGCAACAAGATAATTTTATGGTTTGCTCACCACCACATGAGGAACTGTATTAAAGGGTCGCTGCCTTAGGAAGGTTGAGAACCTCGGTTCTATGACATTTTATAGCCGAAGGAGAGGTGTTATCCTAGAAGTAAGTCATAGGGGCTTTTCTTGTACATAACAAAGCAAAAGAATGGTGGAAACGCTGCTGGACAGGAGCAGCTATATTCAAGGAATGATCTGAGAAAGAAGAGATCCAAGGAGAAAGGTAGTAGTGTCAAATTAGATGTGTTTGACAAAGTAATGCATTTGGTAGAGTAAATTAGAATGTGTCTACTGGATTTGAAGGACGGTGGAAGATGGAGGTCATCAGAGCAGACAAATCAATCAGGCAAACCCAGGCTTTTCTGAGTCAGAAAGCTGGCGTCACACCTTACAAGAAACTGGTTAGAAGTTGGAAGTGTTTTTGAAGTATTTTTATAAATTTTAGAGCGACAAGATCTCCTTTATCTCCTCGGTCCTCACACAGCCTACGTGGACACGGCTGCAGCCTTGTAGGTTTTCTTTGCTCTGGCAAAGCAGCACAGCCAAGGCAGCCAGCAGAAAGAGTTTATCGGGGTTTATGGTTCCAGAGGGCCACAGTCTGTGATGGCAGACCAAACACGTGGTAGCAGGAGCAGGCAGCGAGGGTCTCACATCTTGAACCTCGAGCATGAAACAGAAATCAAACTGGAAATGAATGACAGGAGTTGAAATTCTCAAAGCCCTCCCCCGGTGACACATGTTCTTCAGAAGGGCACACGTCCCAAACCTACCCGAGCATCAAATGGTGTAGGTAGATATTGCTTGTTCGTTTCCTGGCCACCCGGACCCAAAATAATCACACAGAAACTGTATTAATTACAACACTCTATAGCCAATGGCTTTTGCATTTTTCTTGTTAACTCTTAACATCTTGAATTAACCCATTTCTATTCATCTGTGTGTTGCCACGAGGCTGTGGCCTACTGAGTAAGGTTCTGACGTCTGTCTCCTTTGGCAACTACGTGGCTTCTCTTTGACTTCGCCTGCTTTCTTACAATAACTGTTTGGATTTCCCTCGTGGCTCTATTCTGCCCCGCCATAGGCCCAAAGCAGATTTTTTTTTATTAACCAATGGTAATAAACATATTCACAGCATACAGAGGGGATTCCCACATCAAACTGGTGACGAAGCATTCAGACATCTGAGCTTATGGGGCAACATTCTCACTCAGATGACCACACTAGTAATTATTTAGTTGGATAATACTAACCCATGTTTCTTGTCAGGATCTGCTACGTACCCAAAGAGATAGCCTGGTTCTTCCAGAGTTAGAGTTTATAAATGGAGAGGAATAGTCATTGTTGTGTGAGCACATTGTATAGGAAAGAAATAAAGTATAGTAATATTTGTGAACTTTATCAGGTAATCACTGTGTTGATGATAACTGAGATGGACAGCTGTAGCTTTAAGATACTGTCAGCCCACTCAGCTAGAGGCCCAGAGATTAGCAGACACTGTGTTAACCAATGGTAGTAAAACATTGCCTTGTTCCGTGTTGTGCTCTGACTGGCTGATTTCCGTGCACAGTACACAAGACCGGCGTCCGACGTCAACATGCTTGGGGAAATGATGTTCGGCTCTGTTGCCATGAGTTACAAAGGCTCCACCCTGAAGATACACTACATACGGTGAGGTTGCCCCTGTGCTGTCTGCGAGACCCCAAAGGCTGATGCCGGCTTCCTAATCTACAAAGCGCTGCCTCCCTCTTCTTGTCTTTCAGTTCTCCTCCACAGCTGATGATTAGTAAAGTCTTCTCGGCTCGAATGGGTAGCTTCTGCGGAAGCACAAATAAGTAAGTGTGGGATTTCACACCCCTGCCCTATGTTTTTTCATAAGTCTCTTTCTAGATAAATTCGGTGAGGGTTGTAAGACATTTTAAATGAATAGTAAGATAAGTACAGGTTAACAAAGAGGTTTTAGTCATTTTCTAATAACAGCAAGTAAAAAAAACTTTGGGTTTTTCTCAAGTGACCCTAAAGACAGATGATTTTTGTCTATTTTTTGAGAAAAGGTCTCAAAGTCCCAGGCTGACCTTGAACTAAACTGGAACTTGCTGTGTAGCTAAGATGGCCTTGAACTCCTGGTCCTTCTGTCTCTCCCTCAGAGTCCTGGGGTAGTAGCTGTGTGGTAGTGTATCCAATTTATAGGGTGGTAGAGAGTGAACCTAGAGCCCAATGTATACCAGGCAAAACTATTCTATTGCCAGGTTGACAAATGTCTCTTGTTTTGGATATGCGTCTGTTCTTCTCTTCTGTTCCTGCTGTCAGTCACCAAGTTTTGATTCTTGAGCCCATGCTGGCAGGGAACTCAAGGTCCTTTCACCTCTACTTCATGAATACTGGAATTATAGGCATACATTACCATACCTAGGTGACATTTGTTTTTTATGACTGTTTTTCCATGTCTTTGGAATAACCTAAATATTTGTTTAGCCCACTAACTCTCTATAATAAAATATTGAGCTCAGATTTAAGTAAGAAATTATTTGAATTTTATTGTGCTGTTTTCTCTTCAAAGTGTTGGTATTTACTTTCTTTCTAAAATAATACATTTAAGAAATCTGCCCTGCCCATCTTCATGAGCGATTCTACTTTTCTTAAAATGGATCATAATTTCTGATCGCGTCCCCGTGAAACAAGCTGCAGAATTGTTAATAGATATTAGCCAAGATTTAAAGTTAATTCATTTTGAGTGTTCATTGAAAACCCTTGAAATGAATAGCAGCATCTTAGGTGTTATTTTGTTAAGCAAAATTTAAAAATGAGTAGCGGTACGGAAGGTGTCAGTTACTGAAGTACGCTTAGAGTTTGGCGTCTCATTTCAGCCACGAAGTGATTATGAA
Organism: Chionomys nivalis; assembly: GCF_950005125.1. Classification (NCBI taxonomy): domain Eukaryota; kingdom Metazoa; phylum Chordata; class Mammalia; order Rodentia; family Cricetidae; genus Chionomys; species Chionomys nivalis. The sequence goes on from NC_080109.1 coordinate 6,056,051, forward strand.
TGCAGTTGCCTAGGTAGTCGTGTGGACTGGGCACTTTCAAAACATTTTCGTTTTCCTCCAGCAAATTCCTCCCAACCTCCCATCTTTACTCCCCTTGGTCGATGTGAAACTTTAGTCTCATAAAGAAAAATTCTGAGACACTGTCGAGTTGTCTGTAGTTAGGAATATATTAAAACGAACTTGTTAACGTCTTGATGTCCCTCCCCATCCCCATCTTGATTTAGCCTGCAGGACAGCTTTGAATACATCAACCAAGATCCTCAGGTTGGAAAACTGAACAGTTTGGGTCCCTGTCGCGCTGGAAGTAACCTAGGTAAAACGAGACACTCGACAGCTCTCCTCCGAGTGCTGTTGTTGGGGGCGTGTTCTGCTTTATTTGAGTTTGCTGTGTTTTGGGTTTAGTTTCGCGTTATCTTTAACCCGTGTTTATTTGTGTGTGTGCCCTGCGTCCTCTGTGTGTTCTGCTCTAGGTCTGCTGCAGGCATGCAGCGGCAAGCTGCTGCAGGGGGTGTCCGAAGGAGGACCGCTCCGGCTCACCCGCAGCGCTTCTTTCTTTGCAGGTTTGTGTGGAATGCTGAGCTCAGTGTGGCCCACACGTTAAAACTCCTATGCAGGTTCTAGAAAAACAGAAATCCATTTATTCTTCTTTAGAAACCCAAAGGGCTTCTGTGGCAGGAGATGCTAGTTTTAAATGCAGCCAGAGTCCTGCTGTTTCTAAGTTCCACCTTTTTGTTAATGGTCCAAATGGGAGCGAGCTGGTTTTGATCTGAAGTGAGCCCTTTGTGTTTCTAGGAGAATTAATTTCTTCTGATTTTCCTAGGCCGCCTCTGCTTCTGTGAGCTGGTTCTCTTTGCTGTGGCATCTTTTATCCATCTATTCACCTACACCCTCACCTGCATGGAGTTTCTAAGTCACTCTATTAGAAGGACTCAATCAGGGAGGGCTCAATCAGGTCTCTCTCTCTCATATTAACATACTCAGATTGTTTAAATGCAGTGTCTAGGTTCCTTACAGGTATAGTCATCTTGATATTCTGGGTGCTTTCTGAGATGTACCTGGCCTTGCCAGCAGAGGCTGTTCAGTGTCTGCTGTAGCATGATTAGCAACTGTGAGCAATCTTCAGGACCAACTTAAAGTTGTGAGGAAGGCAAATGGGCTTTTTCATTCTGTTCCTTTTTATAGCCTGACACATACACACACACACACACACACACACACACACACACACAAACTAAACATCACATTTCTCTGATGCCTAATGGAACTGGTCTACTGTCCCTGCTACTTAGACCATGTATAGCTTGTTTATATACTTCCTTCAAAACTTGGAAGATAAACGCTATCAAGAATGATGTCCAGGCACACAGTGGCTTCTTGTTCTTTATAAGATTTTCTACGACACATTCTCATGTCCCTTTCAGTCCAGTAAATCTGCAGCCCAACCAGTCTGAAGCCTTTCTAGATACGTGTGCTACTTAAGAGTGTTTTCCAAATTTTTGTCAGGATATGAGTTTTTCTGAATAACTCGAATACCATGTATGGGTAAAAGAACTGGAGGGAAAAAAACTGTTAGGAAAAAAAGAGTGGATTATAAATAAACATGTCTAGATTTATGAAATGATTTTTCACTATTTCTCTTGCTAAGCTGACTGCAACTATCACTGAGACTAATTGATTATAAAGCATTTTGAAACTATTATACTGTTTAGATACTATAAATAATGAGGAAATGGCTAAAATAGACCGCTGACTGTATTAACTGCATGAGTGGTTTGTTCGTGTCACTCAGAGGAGCCTGTAGGCTCCGGCATAAAGGCAAATGGCTTGTTGGTTTTGCTTCTTGTTATCTTTTTATGTATTTAATTTGCTATCTAGTTAATATCTATTATATATCAGGCCACTCCTCAATACCAGTAACCCTCTCTGAAATCATATATGAAGTCATTTTTTTGAATGTCTCTGTCTTTGGCGAACCTGGTCATTAACGCTTCCCTTGTCTGTCTCTCTGTCTCAGCACACAGCACACCGGTTGACATGCCCAGCAGAGGTCAGAATGAAGACAGGGACAGCGGCATTGCTCGATCAGGTACTTGCTTTTGCTGGTTTAAGTAACCGGTGGGGTATCTACAGTGGGAAGTAGGAAGCAGAAAGGTGGTCCTCGCTCCGTCCTTTCTTTTCTGTGTGTTCTACATCTCTTGTGTGTGAGCATCTGAAACTTGGGTGTTCAGCCTCTAGGAATGATCTGTGCACATGAACTAGTTTTATCTGATCCTCAAGTTTATATGAGACTGATACATCTCTTCCAGCAGGAAGCCTCATTGTACCAGTTGTACTAGGAATTGGCTTGCTGACTGCTCACTCAGGATGGAGCAGGCCTGTGGTGGTCAGTCTGCCATTGACAGTGGGAAGTGCCACCAGCTGACTTGCCCGCCCTTTCTGTCCTATGATGCTGATCTAGAGTGTACCTCAGGTACCCTTCTCTGCTCACTTGGAGCCCTAACCTTGCCTAATACTCCCTTTGAGATCCCTTGGTTTCTGCTTTCATGCACAAGTCAGCTCTTGATTTTTAATTTGTGGCTCTGATTAGACATTAGTTACATGTTTCAAAGGCCAGGAGGCCTATAGGCAGCCTTCTGGTGAGAACCAGGAGTGTCCTACTGGTTTGTCCCGTGACATGAGACTCCTTTACCAGGGGCCTATCACCTGAGTGACACTAGACTCAGGCCTTGGTATCTACCTTTCTTCCTGTCTTCTCACCCATTTATCCCCTGCTGTAGCTCCCAGATTCGGCCTCCAAAGTCCTGTGTTCTTTCTGGGCAGTATCAGAGCCTTCACTTCTCAGCCTATTCAGCTCTGTTCCGTGAGTCACTAATGAAACTCAGCAGCTGCTAAATTTCCTCATTTGGCTTATAAATATGTTGTTAATCTGAGTATTTTACTTACGGTTAGAATGGATTCACTTTGGTTTTTCCCATCATTTCTGTGGCGTTGTGCTTAGAACCCTTGATTAGAAATGTGATGTCCGTTGATTACACCTGTACCGTTCACTGAGTGCTGGCTAAATCTGAAAAGATGCAAGATTACGTGCAGTTGAGGGTGGTGGCACACAACACTTTCAATGCCAGTATTCTGGAGGCAGAGGCGGGCAGGTCTCTGTGACTTTGATACCATCTAGCATTACATATTGAGACTCTTATCTCCCCCCCACCCCAAAAAACTAACTGCATTTGTTTATACTTAATGTTGCTTTAGGATGGTTTCATCCTTCCTTGTGGGTCTATACATGAAAGCCTCTGTGTGCATTAAAAAGCACAGCATCTTAGGACTCAATCTGCCCTGTGGCCCGTGTGGGCAGGCCTGGCTGGAGCTGGCCTTGGTGTGATAGAGTTTCAGAGCAAGAAGGAAAGGATCTATCATTGCGTTGGGAGTGAGGAGCATGACCCTGAACAAGCAAGCCTTGGTTGAAGCTGCTGCCTGCGTGGTAGATAGGACCTGTTCTGCATGGCTTTGCGTGGCACCCCTTCCCTCTGTGTGAGGTTGGATGAGTGCTGCCCTGCTGGGCTCCCCAGAGTGCTCCGTTTCTTTCTGGATGTAGCCTTGTTTTATCCATGTTCCTTTTTTGCTTTTTTTGTTTGTTTTTTTGTTTTGTTTTTTGAATCAGGGTTTCTCTGTAGCTTTGGAGCCTGTCCTGGAACTAGCTCTTCAGACCAGACTGGCCTCGATCTCAGAGATCCGCCTACCTCTGCCTCCCGAGTGCTGGGACTAAAGGTGTGTGCCACCACCACTCGTGTCCCTTTCTGTTCCAAATAGATTGAAATTTTGAGAGAACTGACGTCGACAGGAACATTGCTATGGTTTTCCTAGTTCATTTGCAAGTCAGCAGCAGCTCGTGTTTGGTAGTCCTCGGGTTTTACAGTTTTCTGTAACAGCCTTTTCTTAATTTTGAGAAGCAGGTAATTGAGGGTCCATGTTCACATTAAATACATGAATCTGTGCCAGCTAGATCCAGGAGTTTCCTCAAAGCCTGTGAAGGGAACTTGCGACTGTCAAGTGGGAGTTTTGAGGGTCAGGGAAGACGAACTCTCCTTGGGGTTTAAAAATCTCTTAGCTAGTGGGTTCCGCAAGAGTGAGGGCTGACAGTGCCCTCCTGTACAGTGGCCTTTTGTTCTATTTGCTATCTTGGAATATACATATATCCAACTGCAGGTACTGTCTGCTCTCAGCTGGGAGCTACTCTAAAATCTCCCAGTTGAGTGAGTACATATCTTTACGTCTCGAGGGACTTGGCACTGTTTTAGCATAAAGACTCTTCGAGGTCTTACAGTATTCTAGTCACTAAGATTTTTTTTTTCTCTTAATGCCAAACCTAATAGTGCATGGCTGTAATCCCACCACTCAGTAGACTGAGGAAGGGGGATCATATGTTTTAGGCCAGCCTAGGTTACAGGTGAGTTTAAGGGGAAAAAAATGGATGTTTCCTTATTCTCCACCTTATGAGCCCAAGAGCCCAGGCTGGAGAGATGGCCCAGTGCTTAAGAACATGACTGTCCTCCAGAGGACTGGGGTTCAGTTCTCGGCATCCACGCGATGGCTCACAACTGTGTGTAACTGCAGTTCTAGGGAGATTATAAGCCTTCTTTTGGCAGACACCAGGAACACATGCTATCTCATTGGCTTTTTAATTGCTGTCATTTTACTTTGTTTTAAAGTAATGACTACATACTAAATTTTAAGGACCCTGAAAGCTTTCCAAATGTCTAAGGGAGCAAAGGCTTGACCTGTCGGTATTGCTGGGGTAAACAGAGGTTGCTGTTGTGTTGGGGAAGGACATACCAGATCGGAGTGTGTGCTGCAAGAACTACACCCCCCTGATCACCTAAGGGAGGAAAATGTCCGGGTGCTCAGGGAAAGCCCCTGAGAGGGAGAAGTGCAGCGGAGACAGACATGCCAGGAGGGACCTTTTCCTGAATGCCAAAGCAAGTAGTAGGTAGGTATTGAGAGGACGGCTAGCCAAAGGCTGCGGTGGGAACAGGCTTTGCAGAGCCGTGGGTCAGAATAGAAGGTGGCTGGGAGTGGATAGGCTAGGATCACGCGGATTAGCTCGGTGTGGATGTGTGGCATTTACAGTGCATCATCTCGAAGGAGCCTGTTTGGATGGCTGCGGAAGGCAGGGATTGCCGGCGCCCTCTACCCTCCATGACAGGAAGCACTCGCAGCTGCTGAGCCTTCTCCAGACGCCTCCCAGCAGTATTTTGTTTTGTTTTAATGATATTGTTCAGTTTTCTTTTTGTAGATTAGTTGTCTGGTATATATTCCCTTTGAGCCCTTCTTGAGTCTGCCTCTTGGTGGCATTTTAACTGAGTCTCCTAAGATTTTCTCTGCCCACTGAGTAAAGAATTTACTTCTGTCATCCATTACTTAAGACCCTAGCGTCTTAGTTCATGTTTTATTGCTGTGAAGACACACCATGACCGAAGCCACTTATAAAAGAAACACTTAATTGGTGGCTTGCTTACAGTCTCAAAGGGTTAATCTATCCCCACCATGGAAGGGGGTGTGGCGGCAGGCATGGTGCTGGAGAAAGAGCTAAGGGCTTTATATCCTGATCAGCAGGCAGGGGGTGCGGGGCAGGCTGGTAAGGTGAGCTTTTGGGGGTTATTCTAATTCAGATCACCATGCCTAGTGATTTATTTTCAGAATATTTGCAACAGTTCAAAATCAGCTCTTCTGTACAAAAAATAAATACCATTTAGGACTAGAAATAGTTTGTTCAGACATGGAGATGAGAGGAGGCCAGAGAAAGGAGGGTAAGAGTTCTGTATTTGAGGGTCAGAGGCAGGCTGGTTTCTGTGCGTTTGAGCCAGCCTGGTCTATATAGTGATTTTCAGGGCAGCCAGGGCTACACAGAAAGAACTTGTCTCAAAAATAAAAAGAAGAAAAATGAGGATCAGGAGAGGGGACTCTATCTTATGTGGATGGATTGGTTACTTTGCCTAAATTTTACCTCCAAATAGAGAATGAAGAAATTGGCAAAAGAAGACACGTGTCTTAGTTAGGGTTTCTGTTGCTGTGAGGAAACGCCACGACCAAAAAGCAAGTTGGGGAGGAGAGGGTTGATTTGCCTCACACTTCAACATTGCTGTTCATCACTGAAGGAAGTCAGGGCAGGGCAGGATCCTGACACAGGAGCTGATTCAGAGGCCGTGGAGGAGTGCTGCTTACTAGCCTGCTTTGCCTGGCTTGGTCAGCCCACCTTCTTAGAGAGCATGGGCTGGGCCCTTCCCCATTGATCACTAAATGAGAAGATGCCTTACAGCTGGATCTCATGGAGGCATTGCCTCATCTGAGGCTCCTTCCTCTCTGATGACTCTAGCTTGGTCAGGCTGACACAAAACCAGCCAGTGCAAACCGTAAACAAGCTTTGAAATGGGATGTGATTAAGTTATGTGCGCTGTGTTCTTAGAAATCTGGAGTGCGTATTCCAATGGAAGGAGCAATAATTCCTTTTGCGTTTGTGATGTAAATCCTGACGGTGTGTGCACTGATCGGGTCTGCGGATTTGTGGATTAGGAATCCATGTGGCTAAGAATAGGAGGTGGCTGAGTATGGATAGAGTAGGATTATTCCTTCCTATCGAAATGGGGTGATGTGCATCTGTGATTTGAAAGAGGGGTGTTGAGGCAGGAGGATTGAGAGTTCAAGGGCAATTTAGTTTGCATAGCAACAGATAGTGTCAAAAAAAAAAGCGAAAAACTGTTGTTTCTTTTCTGCTTATATATAGAAATGTTTGAAAGAAGTTTTAGTCTCCCCCTGCTGGATATGATTGGTAGAATACAAAGTTTCAGGTTGAGAGAGTGTGTGTATGTGTTTATGGTGTTGAAATACATATTACATATAAATTTGCCATCTTAAACTCTTTGGGGGATGACTGTAGATCAGTTATGTAGCTCAGGCTAGCCTGGAAGTTGAAATTATGAAGTTAAGCTGGCCTAGAACTCAAGGTCCTCCCGCCTCTGCACCTCTAGTACGGAGGGTTCGGGAATGCACCACCACGCTTGGCATGTTTATTTGTTTATTACTGATTCACTCACTGGGGGGTGAACATCTGGGTACAGATGTGCAAGCACGTGCTGTGTGAGTTTGTGTCAGAAGTCAGCCTTGGGTATCGCTCGCTTCCTGAGATAGGGTCTTTCCCTGGGACGTGGATCTCTCTGAGTTGGCTAGCATGGCTGGCCAGTGAGCCCCCCAGGGCTTCTCCCGTCTCTTCCTCCTCAGTGCCAGGATTACCAGTGCATACTAGGAACCTAACTTTTCATATGGGTTCTGACTGTCCCCCAGCCTCTATGGAACTCATTGTAAATGGGTAGCCCAGCGGTACAGAACACAGTTGCGTTCTGAGAACTCGAGCCGGGACGCTCACATTTGAAATTTGTTTCCTTGTAGCTTCGCTGAGCAGCCTTTTGATCACACCCTTCCCGTCCCCAAGCTCCTCTACGTCCTCTTCCAGCAGCTATCAGCGCCGCTGGCTTCGAAGTCAGACGACGAGTTTGGAAAATGGCATCTTTCCAAGGAGGTGAGTTACATGTTTCCGCTGGCTACGGAAAGCGCTACTGTAAACAACATGGGAAACCTGGCAGGGTTATCCTTGCTGTTGTCGGGAGAAGAAGACCTGAAACCTTGTGATTAGCTCCAGCTTAGCCTGGAAGTTTACAAGTTCAATTGTTAGGGAGAAGATAATAAATTAAAACTGAGCAAGCTGACCTGGAATACAATATGTAGCCCAGGCAGGGCTTAAACTGGCCTTGCTTTGCTTCTGCTTCCTAAGTGTAAGGATTAGGAGTATGTTGACACTATACCCAGCTGGGGAAAAAAAAAGCTTTTATTTAGAAGTTACTGGAAATGCCTGGGTAGCTACACAATGTATATGCTAGATTTGGTAGTAACTTAAATAATGCTCTCTCTCTCTCTCTAAGCCAGATTTCTTTCAGACATAGCTATAAGTAATAAAGATGGGACACATCTCTTCCCCTGGTTACAGTGATTCCAATGTGGTATTTAAGGCATGATCCCTTTGTGGCACTTAAATTATTAGACTAAACAACATGAAAATGAGTATATGCGGTCCACCACACCCGTCTGTGCTCTATGCGCCGCCATACAGTTTGTGAACTGGGTAAGGGCCTGGAGATTGAAATACACAGAGACACAGGTCATCCTTGATGCCAGGAATGCCCCCTTTATTTTGTCCAGGGGCAGCTTATATAGGGATAGCCATGCCCTAGCCAAACGCACCCGAAACCACTCCCCTGCCATCAGGAATTCCTGAGGGTCTCGTGCTCAGAACAGCTGTAGGCAGTCAGATCAAGGGAAAACAAGTTGTTTTCAAGAAATTCAGGATCTGGGGGCTCACAGCTCCCAACAAGTGTACATAGAGATAGCCTCAAGGTATTCTTCCCTACCTTTGTCTCAGTGTGTTTTTGAATCTGACGTTTCTTCAGTTGTGTTCAGTGTGTAGATTTGATGCTAGACCAGTAGCATCCAGGCCCTTCTTTTTATAACTCTAAAAATGTAAAGGTAATTTTCAAACATTTCACTAAAATAATTTGTGTCAGTAGTTGAGTTTATAAAAATCAAATTGAGTTTGCAATCACTGTGTTTGGAGAATCTGTGAAGGTGGTCCAGCCATGAGCTTGTGTTGTAGTGGTTTATAACCAGGAGGGAAGAGGACAGTAAACAGGTTTCAGGAAACATCGGCACATGATAAATAAATACCATGAAGGCATGAGGTACACTGGGACTTGGGAATAAGAAACATGGTGGAAGGCAGGCGGATCTCTGTGAGTTCGAGACCAGCCTGGTCTACAAGAGCTAGTTCCAGGACAGGCTCCAAAACCACAGAGAAACCCTGTCTCGAAAACCAAAAAAAAAAAAAAAAAAAAAAAAAAAAAAAAAAAAAGAAACATGGTGGATGGGTACTCGTGAAGGCTGATGAGAGCCCTGTAGAAAGATCAGCTGAGCAGTGTGAGCTGGAGGCACCTCTTCTGTTCAGATCCCTGGAGAGCGACATAAAAAGCTCACAGCTGATCCTTCACTGAGCCTCTGCTCTTTGGTGCATGAACTTCAAGTGGAGTGATGGATGAGGTCATGGCATCTGCCACGTGACAGAGCACATTAACTAGGCCTCGGGTGCGTCTTCCTCTGTGCATCAGGTTACTGGAGGTTCAGCCTCAGTGTTATTAGGAGCGAGTCAAGTGGCCAGACAGGACTTGTAGGCCGAGCCCTCGGAGGTTGACACAGTGAAAACTTGTGTTCAGGAACAGCCTGGGCTACACAGAGAGACCCTGTCCCAAAAAAGCAAAACTTTGGCTCTCAAGATGGCTCTGTGGTTAAGTCATCAGCAACCAAGCTTAATGTCCCAGGTCTGAGTCTCAGGATCCAAACAGTGGAAGAGAGAATTCCCAGTTCTCCTTTGACTTCCAAATGTGTGCATGGCAAATTACACAAGCCATATTACACATACAAAATTAAAATGATAATTTTTTTTGAGACATGGTCTCTACATAGTCCTGGCTATCCTGGAACTCACTATGTAGACCAGGCTGCCCTCAATCTCAGCATAGATCTACCTGCCTCTGCCTCTCAAGTGCTAGGATTAAAGGTGTCTGCCACCATTCCTCTGGCATGATTGTAGATAAGATATCGGCCAGTGTGACTTACTGGTATTATTACAGCACCTGTCAAGTTCGTACCATTTCCATCCTCCCTGTCGCTCTGTAGCTTCTGTGATGTGAAGAGATGGATGCAGAAGGCTATCCATGGAGGCTTCTCTTCACTGCAAGTACTTTTAATTCCTTCAGATTTAGGTCTGAAGTTAATCTGTAGCATGTCCGAACCCAGAAGACAAACTGAATGGAGACCTGGCATTGGGAGCTGTGGATGGTTCCTGGATAGGAGTCTCCACCTAAAGGAGTATCTTACCTTCTGATAGCCTGGTCACGTAGTCAGGACTGGCTACATAGTTTATGGGACCAGTGCAAAGCGAAACTGCCAAGCCCTGCCTCGTAAGGCAAGGAGAATGTTAGTGTAAGTGCTAGCGTGCAAAGCTTGCATTTAAAAATAACCTAACTTAAAATATAATAGTATATTACATAGTATAATATATAAAATATAAATTATAAAAATAACATTTTGTGTTATTTTTAATAGGGTATCAAAGAGTATCCTGATTCATTGTCAGATTTTTTTTTCTAAGTATTTATATCCTTTTCTGTTACTGTGACTAACCTGGAAAGGGCACACAGCAGTTAGGTTGTGGATCTCAGCCCCTTCTGGAGGAAGATGCTGTTGAGGGTACAGTAGCCTGCCTCCCTCTGCTGTTACTTCTTCCCTTCCCCCCATTCCCGCTCTGTGTCCCGAGACTGACTGACCTGGAGCATGAGTGTTGGGGCTGCAGGTACCCAGCCACTCTTGGCTGAGGATTGCTTCTTACACTAGTGACAGAATCTCACTGTTTCTGGCTTTGAGAGGAAGTGCACAGTAATTAAAAACATGGCAGTGTACACCTTTGATTCTGACACTTGGGGGTTGAGACACATGGATTTCTATGACTTCAAGGTTAGCCTGTATATATATACCAAATTTTAGGCAAGCCAGGGCTACATGAGACCATATCAAAAAAGCAAAAAAAAAAAAAAAAAAAAAAAAAAACAAATAAAAATAAATTTTAAGATAAATCAAAAATCCTTCCTAAGAGAGTTATAGGTAGTTAGGATAATTCTACTCTGGCTTCAGGCTGCCTCGTTGTGCCAGGTGGCAGGTTGTGGTATTAGGCACCTAGGTGGGGGTGTTAACATCCTGCAGCTGCTCTGCTATCTGTGAGGATAAAGGAGCCTCGGGTATTTTATCTCTTGGAGAAAACTGCCCCAAATCCCAAAGGAAGCCTTTTAATTAGTAAATTGAACAAAGTTTCCAGTGGACTGTTCTTAGACTTACCATATTATTTGTTTCATAGTTTCAATGTAGGTTCAAATCTGACCTCTGCAATAATTGTGCTAAATAGTCCTGATATCAGTTGTAGTTTGTCTATATCAACTAAAATGATGCTGGTTTATATTTTATATTTTTTTAAAATATTTTTTTTGGTTTTTTTTCTCTGTAGCGTTGGTGCCTGTCCCGGAACTAGCTCTTGTAGACCAGGCTGGCCTCAAACTCCCAGAGAACCGCCTGTCTCTGCCTCCCGAGTGCTGGGATTAAAGGCGTGCACCACCACCGCCCGGTGATGGTTTTTATTTTAAGTGATTATGATTTTGAAGTACACACACACACACATTTAATTGTAACAAAACACAGCTTTGTTTCGTTTGAGGTAGGATCTAACTCTGTAGCCCACAGTAGCCTTGAGCTCATGGTACTCCTGCCTTGCTTCCATGTGATAGGGTTAAAAGCGTGAACTACTATACCCCCTCTACTTGCTTTCTCTATATGGAAAAGACCTAAGTGTGCAGCCGTGGTTCTTCTGTCCTGAAACATGTGGGCTGATCTGTGCTTCCATCTTTCCTGTGGAACTGCAGCCATCACAGAGCCTCCAACAGCATGAGCTGGAGCTGGTGGGGCAGGCGGGGTGGACATCTGGTCATCCAGCAAGCCAAGAATGGCAGACAGCTATCCTAGGTTATAATTCTAGCATCCTTACCAGAGAGCTATCTGTTCCCCAGGCAAGCACTGCTTCAGTTCAATATTTATAAAACAGCTTGTGTAGCCTACCCGGTGACCTGGAGAAGTGTCTGGTTATATGATTGAATTCTTTGACACATGCTCAAACATCCCTTATTGTGGGATAATACCTAAAAGATAATTAAGGTTCTCTATGATTTATTCCAGTTTGGATATTGACCCAGGACTACAGACTGAAGCTGGGGAGCTTTAGATTTTAGTGAAGAGATGTAGCTGGTAAGATCTAGTTTCTGCTCAGCGAGGAAGGATTCACAGCAGTTCAGCAGGTGGCACTCTCTGCTGGGCTTACACCAATAGCCAAATTGACCGTCGGCGTGGAGACAGTAGAGATGGAGATGAAGAATAAATAGAGCCCGGTGTTGATCACAGTTTGGCTATTAAAGACCACCTTGGCTGGAGGAGGATTGGAATGATGATACAAGTGGTTTGCTTTTGAGAAAGAATAGCGCAGTCAGCAAAGAGGCAAGTTTTGCATTATAGCTCAGAAGAATATTTTGTTGCTATTCTTTTTTTTTTTTGAAACAGGGTCTTGCTATCCCAACCTGTCCTTGAACTTGAGTTCAAATCTACCTCTTCAGTTTACCTCAGTCTTTTGGGATGGGACTTACAGATGTGTGCCGCCATGCCCGGACAGAAATCAAGTAGTGCACCGAAACAAACTTTTAATACAAGGACTTCACAACAAAGACTAGGAGCCTTTTAAAATATCCGATCTCTTCCCTTGTGAAAATGTGACATTCTGTGTGATTCTCGGAGCTTTTTCTGGTGATTGGGATCTGGAGATTTCTGAGTTGGTAGATTGGTATGATACTTGGTACATTCACACGACACCCACAGATCAGGAGTTGCCATGTCCCTCATCCCCTCATCCCACATCTGAGGGATGCTAAGGAATGCAGAAACCGTCCCTCAGAGCCTAGAGCAAGACACTTTTTCTTTTAAACAGATCTCCTAACCGTGCAACTTTGGTGTGCAGATGTTAGTAAGATCCAGATATAGTTTAAAGCTTACAGAATATTATAGACTTGGAATAGATCCCAAAAGATGGTAAAGTTGGCCACCAAGAGAGCATGTATTGCATGCTGTCGTGTGGCAGGCTAGCTGCACACATCTGCAAAAGCTTCCGACCTTCCCTGCGGTGCCTTTGGAGAACAGAACAAACGCTCTCCTTTTCACTCTGTGTTAGTAGCTGTGTGGTCGCTTGCCCGGCTTTTCATAGCATTTAAATCAGAGTTGTGGTTCAACCAGAATTGTATTATCCCTAAGACAGATTGGATATGTATTGAGAATTTATTGGCTCTGTAGTTCTTTTTATTACAGAAGCCGCCTCTCAGAAGGATCATAAGTTCTTTGAGAACTTGCCTGTACCCAAAGAGTGTTGAGCCTTGCTGCTTAGTGGCTTTCCCAGAGTGCTCAGTCAGTTAATCACTTGGCTTCATCAGGGCATTTAAAGGAGTAGCTTCCTCTGGTGGCTTTAATACCCTTGGGGAAGGTACTAGTAAGCCTTGAAGCGTGATGTCTGTGTAAACAGAATACTCCGTAGGACCGGTCTTCAGTGTCTCATCTCTTCTTGCCTATCAACAAAAACCAAGGACCGATTTCATTTGTTTCTTTGTTTGATACAAACCAGCGTGTGCCAGAGGGCCTGTGTAGACATCAGAGGGCAGCTCTGTGGAGTCAGTTCTTGCCTTCTAGCTTGTTGAGGCAGGGTTTCTCTTGTTTCTTGTATGTGACGTGTTCTAGGCTAGCGGGCCTGTGAGTGTGTCCTCCACCAGTTCTTCTGCCCCTGCCTCCCATCTCACAGTGGAAATGCTCCAGGTGTGTGCTGCCACATCCAGCTTTTTCTGTGATTCTCAGGGACGGAACTCGGGTCACCAGGCCTGTACAGTAAGCACAGCTAGAACCTGTGTTTTGGTTGAGCCGGTGTCTCACACTCCTCCTAAATACAGTTGTCAAAAGGATGAGAGGCAAACGTTTAAATGAACAGTGGCTTTCATTTGAACTTCTTTTGATGGCAGGGTGATGATGTGTGGTAAGTGGTCCTTCAGTCTTCATGACAAAGGAGTGAGAAGATGATGATCTGAGGCAGGTGAATGACCAACTCAGTTCTCAGTGTCTGCCTTGCTTCCTGAGGTATCGTCACACAGCAAGACAGCTTACCTTCAGTGATTCACTGATCCATGGCCACTTCAATTTCAAACTTAATTTTCCTCCAGGTCAGCGGATGAGACGTTTAGCTTGGCTGACGAAGCCTCTAGCTCCAATCCAGCCATAGTGAGAAGGAAGAAAATTGCCATAAGCATCATCTTTTCCCTGTGCGAGAGAGAAGCAGCACAGCAGAACTTCCAGGACTTCTTTTTCTCCCATTTCCCCCTGTTTGAATCTCACATGAACAGGCTGAAGAGTGCCATTGAGAAGGTAGGGGATGGGGATGTACGTGCTCAGGGCTACAGCGTGTGCAAGGGATGGGGTGCAGCTCAGCTCAGGGGTAGAGCGCTTACACAGCGTGTGCAAGGCCCTGGGATCCATTCCAAGCGAACACTTCAATAAGAAAATGAAAGGTAATAAGATTGAAACCTACTGGCAAACGGGAGATATTTGCAGCCAAAGACGGCACTTGTCTGTGTATGTCAGATGGCCTGCGTAAGGAAGTCAAAATGTGCCCTAGAATGATGGGCGTTGGGATTTTTAAGGCTGGAGATCTGACACTGGTTGCTGTAGGGAAGGGAATTACTGCTTTTTGATAATGGGATGCACCATTGCTATGTGTGTTTAAATTTGTTATAACATCATTGTTCATTAATGAGCCCTAGCTGGTCAGTTATAAAGGAATTTCTTCTCCGAGAGTAATTTGGCTCACTCTCTCCCATGAAGGCCATGATCTCCTGTAGGAAGATCGCAGAATCAAGTCTCCGTGTCCAGTTTTATGTGAGCCGTCTGATGGAAGCTCTGGGAGAATTCAGGTAAGGTACAAGGTTTGAAACTCCAGCAGGAAATGATGAACCACAGTATTGCCAGCTGCTGTGAACTGCGCTCTCTCTCTCTCTCTCTCTCTCTCTCTCTCTCTCTCTCTCTCTCTCTCTCTCTTTCAGAAGACTAGGGGACTGGCGGTTTGTAGTCATTTTAATGTCTCCACCCGTGAGGACAGGTTGAGTAATACAGCCCCAAGTAATCTTCACTGTGCCTGGCGGTTCTTAATCGGATTAATTATTTTCTTCGTTGTGTTGTTAGGTTTTCTCGTTTTAGTTTTGTGTTTATTTTGAGATAGTCTCACTGTGTTGTCCTAATTGACCTAGAACTAACTGCCTACTAGGCTGAGCTGGCTTTAAACTCGTAGAGATGCACTGGCCTCTGCCTCCCAAGTTCTGTGATTAAGGCGTGCATTACCTCACTTAGATTAATGGTATTATTTTCATTAGAACTAGAAAGTAATTTTAAAGGATGTCGTATAAGTCCGTTCCATGATCTTACGTCTATCGTCTCATTCATGATGAAGGGGAAACCCCTCTACCCTTTTCACAGATGGAGAAGCTTGGGTTCAGGAGTGCTTATCCCCTAGAGCTCATGGAGATAGTGTGTGCATTCATGGAGACCTAGCTTTCACTTCCCAGAGTGGGTCTGGTGCATATGCCATGCCTGAGGTCCGTCCCCTGGTCTGGATAGCGAATCTAACTGACCTCTGTGTCCGCCAATCACCTGTGGACGCTGGTTTTCTGTAGTCCTTGCCCTCAGAGTGTGGATAGCAAGGTACTCTGCTCCAGGTATGGGGATTTCTCCCGCTGTGCTCATCCGAGTTTCTCAGAGCCAGTCTCTCAGTCGGGAATGCAATCTCACAGCAAAGCTGTTGGGAGTGAATGAACCGAATAGCTGAGAGGTGAAAAAAATTACATTTCCTAGAATGTTAGACCATTCTTTCGCTGATGGGCTCAGTGCTGCTTGAAGCAGTGTAACCGCTTTTTCTGAGCACTGGCTGTGGAAACAGAACTGCTTAGGTTGTTTCGTTTTGAGAAGTGCTGTGGAGATGATGGGAGAGCTGTCTCGTTGGGGCAGCTCTAGGTTTGCAGACAGCCTTGCAGGGGTCACACTCAGCGCTGGCTTGTGCTTGAGGGTCTGGATGCTGATCTGAACGCTAGTCTTTCAGGGGTGAAAACCAGAAATCAAAAAGCTGAGGTTGTATACGTAGAAGTTGCTTACTTATTCTCACCGTGAGCCCTCCAGAATCAGACAAAATAATGTACTAATATTTAGAGACATGAGGGTTTTCATGATTCGTTTTTTTGTTGTTTGTTTGTTTTGGGTTTTGGGGTTTTTTTGTTTGTTTTTTGGATTTTTGTTTTGTTTTGTTTTTTGAAATAGCGCTATATAGTGAGACCCTATCTGTCCTGGAACTCACTCTGTAGGCCAGGCTGGCCTTGACCTCACAGGGATCCACCTGCCTTTACCTTCTGAGTGATAGGATTTAAAAGTGTGTGCCACCATGCCTAGCTGAGACGTGAGTTTCGTGTAGGTAAATCCTAGACCTTGCTACTTACTACCCTTCCCAGGAACCCTCCCATGTCTTCCCCACCCCACATTCTTAAGTGGACACTCTTTGATTATTATTGTTACGTACAGTTTGCGGTCACAGCTTCTTCACTCAGTAAATATTGTTTTTTGAGGTGTGAAGTTTGTTTGTTTTCTGTTTTCTATTTTTGTCGAGGTATATTCATGTTCTGTCCTGATTGCTTTAGGCACATGGCTACATAGTCTAATCCAAGTATGCTTCATCTGTCTTGCCAACCTGTGTTAATTTATTTTTTAATTCCTTAAGGCGAACACATATCCAGATTACAGTGATCAGCTTTATTCTTTGATACTAAGATACCCAAAACAACTGTTCTTGTCCCTTCTCTCTTCCTGTAGAGGGACTATCTGGAACTTGTATTCTGTTCCAAGGATAGCCGAACCAGTGTGGCTCACCATGATGTCGAGTACGTTGGAAAAAACTCAGCTCTGCCAGCGCTTTCTCAAGGAATTTATACTTCTGATCGAGCAGGTCAACAAAAACCAGTAAGCATGACTTGTGGGCAGATCCCAAGCCAGTGTGTGCTCTGCACAGGACGTGGCTGTGTTCTGTATTGGATTAATTTTGGTGTGCTTTTGTCCGTCTTTCCAAGGTTTTTTGCCGCCTTACTGACTGCCGTGTTAACCTACCACTTGGCCTGGGTACCAACTGTCATGCCTGTTGATCACCCCCCCATTAAAGCCTTCTCGGAGAAGCGTACCTCTCAGTCGGTGAACATGCTGGCCAAAACACATCCGTACAATCCTCTCTGGGCCCAGCTGGGTTAGTACCTAATCTGACTGCTCAGAGGATATAGCTGATGAAATGGGGGGCGGGGCAGGGTGGGGTGCTGGAAAGTATGGCTTGTACTGGCTTTCCAGCCCAGTTGTTCAAGGATTGTCTCTGGCAGGAATGAGACTGCTCCGCATCCATCTCCCTCACTGGTAACTTTGTTTTGAGGCAGTGAAGGTCAACTAAGTTCTCCACGTCGCAGAGGCTGTTCATCCTGTCATGGTTTCCTTAGCTACTGACAGACTGGGCCAGATGATTCTCTGTGGCTGAATTGTGACGGGGCAGAGGAGGGCTGCCTCACATCTCGTAGGTTGCTCAGCAGACTCTTGACATCCATTGGTTAGATCCCAGTACAGTTCCTCTCCGCCCAAAGTTATAACCATCCAAATGTCTCCCAACATTGCCAAGCTTCCCTGGGGAGAGGGGCAGCCAAAGGAACTCAAGTGAGAACCATTGCCTGTAGGATAGAATGGCTGGGGAAAGAGAAGGCCAGGGGAAAGCTGCACCTTTCTGGCTACGCCATACGTCTGATGTCTTGTCTGTCACTTCTTCAACCCATATGTGTAGGCTGAGTATAGGAACCTAGCGCTTCATAGGCGAGACTGGGGTTGTCTGCCTGGACTCATTCTCAGAGAGTATCAACGTGACTTACTTTACATGACATTCTGCCCGTGTGCTGGAACTCAGCCTCTCGGACGCATTAGTGTGCCGCCTGCTGGACAAGGCATATCCATGACCAGATCATTTGAGAACACTGTAGCGCATGGAGAAGGGTGGGCAAGTGGATGATGTGGGGTCCGAAGCCTTGCACTTGGTTCCTTTCTGCAGGCAGTCACTTGCTAGCCTTCCTGGGCCTCTTCCTTCTGTGTGTTAAGGATAGAACCTGGCTGGGGCCTCATATGTGGCTAAGCAAGCACACATCAGACGGGGTGGGGTCAGGACTTGTGTTTGCTGTGAGATGCAATCGGTTATACAAAGCACCTTTGCTCTGATGTTGTTACCTGAAAAGTCCATTGTGGGGCATTTACAGAGGGAGAAAGAGATGAATGACGTTTTCCAGGAAGGCTTAGCTGAGGGAATCTCCAAATGGTAATTGGTAGGAACAGCAGCGGGCTGGGAGAAGCACTCTAGTCCTAGCAAACAGGGTGTTTCAGAAACTGTAACAAACACTAAGGCTGTAACACACAGTGTTGCTAGTACTGGATACACATGCTAATTGATGAGTTTCTCATCCTGCCTGTCACAGGTGTCCTTATTTGATAGCACAAATTACATTCTTGTCCTCATGCCTATGAGACACAAAAGGAGATACAAGTCTCATAGGGTAAGTAATAGGTGTGCTTTTAATGAACTACCTAAAGAAGTCATGGAGAGTAAAACCATGTTACGTGACTTGTTATCCCAGGGTTTGGAAGACTGAGGTAGAAGATTATTGTGAGTTGTAGGCTGGTCTAGGCTATTTACCCAAGGCGTTGTCTCAAAAAAATAAAAATAAAGTGCAGTGCTTAATATTTTGATGCTTGGTACAAGGAACTGCTCAAAACTTGCCACTTTGCTCAGGGATGAGTAGCTCTTCTCGAGGGCTTATGTTGTCTTCCTCAATGGGAAGACATTCTTTCCAAGATAGAGCATTTCCTCCTGAAGGGGGATGGGCTGGATGTTAAGGAAATCGTGTGTCCTGGTGTAGAGTCGATTTTCAAACAATGGTAATGAAGCCCCATGCATTTAATTAGATAAATGTATTTAGACTCAGGCTTGCTTCTCCTGTGGGATTGAGCTCCCTGGAGCCGCTGATTCCATGTGTTCAGTGTAACAAGGAAAAAATCCCTTCTTATGGGCTTGTTGTTCATTGCTTTTCTTTGGAGATATACACCATCGAAGGTCTTCAGTTCTCTCTTCTTGAGAAGATGCCCTCCTAGGTCTGGGTGTTGTTCGGAGCTGGTTGAGGAGGGAATGAATGAAGCCTTGCACCAGGAAAGCATCTGACAGCCTTGAAGGCATTTCCATGATTAGAAGATGTACACAGTTCTTTCTGTGTGCCATGGTAGGCAGGAAAATGCAAGCTCTGGGGCCTACACAGCAGTGCAGGTGTGATTTTAATCTAGTTTCCTCAGTAATAAAACCAGTTCTATCTTGAATGATTTCAGCTTCTTGCTGAGAGCTCATCAGGACAGCCCGCATCTCTCGTCTCTCCTGCGCCATTTCTCAGCTGCAGTCTCTCCATATTCCAAGGTGGTGAGCTGGGTGCCTTTGTTCCCATGGGCACCACGCACGGGGTTTCCACATTAGGGATACTACCCACCAGTGGCCTGTGGGAGCCATTGGTGGGCAGAAAAGCGTTTAAACAGGATAGCAGACGTTCTGTAAAATGTGAGTTTTAGGATGTGGTGTCTCAGCAGAGAATTTGCTGTAGTGAGAAATCTGCCCTTGAGCTGAGTGGGCTTTCGCCTGCTGCCTTCGAGGTTTGGACATTTCCGCTGCAGCAGGCCTATCTACTCTTACTTGGGTTCTCCTGCTCGGAGTTCATTGATCTTCCCGAATGCATGAATGACATGACATTTAGATTTCTGGGAATCCTTGTTTTAAAATCTGTTTCTGCTCCAGTCTCCCTGCCCCTCTCCCAGAATCACTACTGTGTGCATCTCGCTGTGCTTGACGAGGCCCACAGACAGCAGAACTGTATGTATCTTTCTTCATTTCTATTTCTCCTCACAGAATGGGTAATCCTACCTGACCTGTTTTCAAACATGCCATCTCTTTTCTTCACCCTGATGAGATCTGATGAGATTTAATGAGGATTAAATGACTATTAGGCTTGACACTTGACTATCACAGGATATCAAGATACCTGTCCATTTTATAGACAAGGGAACTAAGTCTTTGGGAGGGTTGAAGTGAAACTTATCTCTGTGTTTTAGAGCATTTTTTTTTTGCAGCAATTAGTTATTTTCTGTCCAAAAAAGCAAAAGTAATAAACACTTGTAAATCTAGTCTAACAATAAGAAAGTGTACATCTTCTGTTTCTCCTCCTCTCTGCAGAAAAGGCTGCCCACCTTGATTTTGATGCTAACTATCATCTAGTTTTACTCCTCATCATTTTTTATTCAGCAGCATGTGGGCATGCGTATGTATATGTGCATGTGTATATCCATATAGATGGTACAGGTGCATGCAACCACGTCAGGTCAGATGTTCTCTTCTGTTACTCCGCCTGTTCCCTTGAGAAGGATTTTCTCAATGAATCAGGAGCTCTCTGTTGCCCAGCAGTTTGGGTACAGACATGTGTATCTATACCTGGCTTCTTATGTGGATTCTGGGAAATGAACCTAAGCCCTCAGACATGTGAGCACTCCTTCTGAGTACCCTAGCTCAGCACTTACTTCCCCAGCCTGTAGACGGAAGTTTCTGTTCCCCTGCGACTGTTCAGTCCCAAAGAAACACACAGAAGGCCTGCTTATCTGTCTGTCTGTCTGTCTATCTATCTATCCATCTATCTATCTGTTTATTTATAGCTCAGGCTTATTGTTAACTAGCTCTTACAACTTGAATTAACCCATAATTCTTGACTATGTTTAGCCATGTGGCTTGGTATCTTTTCTCAGTAAGGCATTCTCATCTTGATTCCTCTACATCTGGCTGATAACTGACTTTGTCTTTCCTCTTCCCAGAATTCTCCTAGTCTGGTTGCCTCACCAGACTTCCTGCCTGGCTACTGGCCAATCAGCATTTTATTAAACTAATATAAGTGAAAAAATCTTTACCGTGTACAAAAACATTATCCCACAGCACCAACCCTTACTTAGCAATATGTCTTACCTCTTCTTTATCCATTTCTTTCAAAAGACCCCCATTTTTTTTTTTAATGGAGGATTTTTGAACCCTTCCCCTGAGGAAGGGGCTTTGTGCTTTTCTAGTTTTGATGCTGTGTACCAGCTACAGGAGTAACCCTTTGTGATCTGTAAGAAATCATAGACCATGCTGCTCCAACACTTAGAAAATTAATTTAAAACAGGTTCAAACAATTTGGTAACGTTTTTAGATCTGTGTATTTATGGAGAGATGGGAAATAATTGCTTGCTTGTTTCGTACTGTGTAGCCCAGGCTGGCCTGGAACTCATGATCCTCGTGTCTCCGCCTCTCTAGTAACTGGGATCGTGGGCCCACGTGACCAGGACCAGCTTGGATGTAGTACTGAGTTTACAGAAACGCCTCTGAGTCCTGAAGTGACTGTGACGTCCCGAAATGTGGGGACACGGGATCAGAAGGAAGGCACGGCATGAGCTCGTGTGGTCAGGGCAGTTCTCTCAGATCAAACCATAGCATCTCCCCGTACTTCTGAGCTCTGTAAGCCTTCAGTCTTGTCTTTTTATAGAAAAGTTGTTTATTATTATTTCTGTCCTGCCCTTTAAATGTTCTTGGAAGCTGTGCACTGGGGAAAACACTCCCAAGGACAAACTTCCTTATGGTTCCCTAGAGAGAGCTTCCTGCCCATTCTCACAGTGTTTCTCTCAGCCTCGGTCTACTAATTTTAGTTTGCTCTAGCCTGTGGCTTCCTGCCTCACTAGGAACGCATTCCCCAGCTGAGTCCTGATGTCCCCCAGTCTTCTTCGTAACTGTCACAGAGGAGCGTCTCTATTTATGGGACACTGCTTCCAGTGTTAATGGCTTTCAGCCTTCTGGTTGATTTGCTTGGTTGTGCAAATATAATCTGTAAGTGCCTACCCACTCAGTAGATGTTGGTTGTCTACCTTATTAGTGAGCATAAAGCCATCAAGACCAATTGGTGTTGCTCAGATAATCTTGGGTGTGTAGTCTTCCCCTGAAATACGATCGGCTCACTGGGACATACTAAGAGAAAACTGTCCTTTTCCCACAGCTCCATAGCTTATGCCCAGCTCCCATGTCTGTTCTGGAATGTGGTCCGTCAAGTGCTGTGCATGTTGTCAGGACTGTTGTGAGTTCCTATGTGCAGCTGCTGCCCCGCTGTGTCCAGAAGTCATGGTTGCCTTGGAGTCACCCACTACCTCTGGCTCTTAGATGCTCTGGTTCCCTCTTCTGCAAAAACCCTTAAGAAAGGGGGATACAGTATGTGTGTTCTGTTTAAGGCTGAGCATTTTGCAGTCTCTTAGCCTCTGTACCTTGTAGGTCCCTATGCAAATATCCAGCTACTGTAAATAGAAGCTTCTCAGATTAGGCCTGAGAGATGCACTCATCTATGGGTACACAGTAGATCACTAGAAATACTATTTCCATTAGGAGGACCGTATTAGGAGACTCTCCCGAAGGCCTGTGACCCGTCCAGCCATAGGTTCTTAGCTTGATCATTGTGCTGGATATGGGTTTTATTCTGTGGAGCAGGACATAAATCCAAGCAAAAAGTGGTTAGTTACTCCCTCCAAGTTCTTGCCTCTGTTGCACCAGCAGGCGTGTCTTACCAAGTCAGTCGTTACTGTAGCTCACAGGGTTCCCAGCTAGATATGTTTGGTGATTGCGTCTCCTCCCTTTCAGCACTACGAAGGCTAGCCAGTAGGGCGTAGCCTGCAGGTGGGCACCTGCTTGATGTCCCTATGTGGTGTCTTTGGCAATAAGGTCTTACTGTGAAGTTCTGGAGTGTAACTAAGAGCATTGGCAATAGCCTGTCATGTTCGGGGTCTGTGGGATCTCATTAGCCGACAACTCCTAAAGAAATAACCTATCCCTGACTCTGTGATTTTTATTGGATAGTTTGTAGTAGCTAAAGGAACATTGTTGCCCTGTTAGAGGTAGCTACATTTCAAGGTGTGTTAAGTTTCTACAGTATTTGGTTTCCATTTGACTTCTTTGAAAGATCTTAGTTATCTTTCCCATACTCCCTCCTCTATCCTGCCCTTTGTCTCCTCCCCATTTAATCCTTTCTGTTGCATTATTCCCCTTCTTAATCCTTATATCAGTATGTTCTACAGTAGAATGTGCTGGCAGTAGCTCTGTTGAAGGGCTCCTGTCTTCTTCCACTCTTCAGTGAACCCCAAACTGGCTAACTAGCCCATTTTAACCCCCTTACCAGAATATAGCGAAGGAGACATGTTTTGTGTCCCGTAGGCTTTTCATACGGTATGAAATAAAGAAAATTTACAGGTTATTGTTCACGAGTGGGTAATTTTTCTTAAAAATCAAACAGAGTCTACTCTGAGCAAAACCATGTACTAAGAGAGCCCTACACACACTACCTCGTTAACTAATTTGAGCTGATTTGCTTTATATCATTTGAAGTAATTAAATTCTTGAATTTACATTTTACCGTAAGAGTCACCATCCTCGGATTCTTTTTTTATTTTTAATTAGTGTTTGTACTTGTTTCTCTGTGTGTGGGTGTGTGCATGTGAGTTCTGAGGAGATTAGAAGGCGGCCCGTCCGGAGTCACAGGCAGTTGTGAGACGCCTTACCCAATGAGGATATGGGTGCTGGGGATTGAGCTTAGATCCTCAGCACAGCATACGCTCCTAACCTTTGAGCCTTCTCTCCAGTCCTTCCCAGGACACACTCCCCACCCACTGTATTCCTCTAAGAAATTCTTATAACTTGCAAGATATCTATGTAGCAGATCTGGTCATTTATGCAGAACAGTGGCTTCAGCCTTCCCTGGGCCAGCATGCAACCAGCTGCGCCCAGTGCATGGCTTGTGTGTCCAGCAGCACGGCTGCTGTGCTCTGCTAGGCTGCAAACTGTCCAGCCTTCCAGACCTGCTCTCAGTGTCCCGGCAGCTGGAACATGGTCATTCCTGGAAACTTCATATCTGGTGCCTCAAGAAGCGCCTGGAGGCTGAGAATCAAGTAACTAATTTTGTTCTTGTAGAGGGTGGATATTCCATATATTCTAACTCCATCTTTGCCCTGTAGGTGACCTTTATGGAGCGATAGGCTCTCCGGTGAGACTGACCCGCACAGTGGTGATTGGAAAGCAGAAGGATTTGGTCCAGCGCATCCTTTATGTTCTGACCTACTTTCTCCGCTGTTCGGAACTACAAGAGAATCAGCTGACCTGGAATGGGACTCCTAGTGAGGATGACCAGGTTATAAACGGGAGCAAGATTGTAACAGCCTTGGAAAAGGGAGAGGTGGAAGAGACTGAGTACGTGGTCGTCACGGTGAGAAACGAGCCTGCTCTTGTGCCGCCGGTCCTACCGCCAGTGACCACGGAGAGGAGGAGCCCGGAACCTACAGGAGTTGCTGAGACCCCAGAGGGCACGCATACTCGTGAACTGGGTCACAGTCCTGAGAAAAACAAGTGCAAGAGGCCAGAGCAGAGTTCTGAGGCCAGTAGCGTGGGATTCCAAGAGGCAGAACCTGACAGTTCCTGGACACCTCAAGGTGTATTCTGTGAGGACAGCCAGGATGATCAAGAGGCACCCCAAGATGTCTCTTCAAGACCTCCCAGCTCTGAGGTTCCCACGGTAAGAATAAGCATGGATCGTAGAGTTGACCATGAGGAGCTGCATGGGGAGATGCTACAGAAAGCAACTGATAGATCGTCAGCCTGGCCCTGCCCTGACAGACGTTCCCAGGAGGAGCCTTCTGTTGAAAAGGTCACTTTCCACATTGGAAGCTCCGTCTCTCCAGAGTCTGACTTTGAAAGCCGCACCAAAAAAATGGAGGAGCGGCTAAAGACCTGTGGCCCATTCCATGGGACTAGTGCCTCTGCCAGGCCTAACATGGACACTGGCCTGGCTCAAGACCATCATGGCTCTAGGTGTTCCTCCAAAGCCCTTCCTCAGGACCAGTTCTCAGGGGGAGAAGGTGTCGCCGAGGACAGACACCTCCAGGCCAACATCGTGGCAGGTGCTGTGGGACAGCTTAGCCAAGCTCAAGGCCCCCTCGAACCTTCTAGCTGTGCAGCAGCCAGTGGCCAGAAACCACTGGAAGACACTGGAGATGTGCAATTAAAAGGCAGGAAAAGACCTTCATCACAGCCTATAAACACATGTAGCCAGCAGGGTAGCCTGCTGGGTGCTTCACATGTCCCCTGTGGGGATGCCAGTGGTAAGGCCCACTTCAGGATGCAAGGAGACATTCCCAGGAATGAAAGCTTGGATAGTGCTCTCGGAGACAGTGACGATGAGGCGGGCGCATTAGCTCCGCTAGACCTAGGTCACAGTTGTGACAGGACTGAAGGGTCCTTGGAAGTGGAGCTGCCTCTGCCAAGGTAACACTGCCCGGGGAACTAGAGTCTGTCCCCAGCCTGACTCTATGACCACGGTAGCTGTCAACGACCGCTTTATACGCCATATGTGCTTTCTCTTAAATATTAGAGGGGTTGCCAGTTACTTCTCAGGGGGTCCCAGCCTGTGTGGTCTCCAAGGATGCTCACAAACCAGTGGAGCTGTGTTCTTGGACAGAGGACTGGTGATAGGTTGTCTTTGTAGCTCTTGAGACATTTTGGGGGCGTCAAGAGTCACAGCAGCCATGCTAGCAGGGAGGGGAGAGCTCCACCTGGTGTCACACCGGCCATGAGGCTCCCCCGCCACTTCATACTCTCATTAACACTCCATCAGCTTGGTCCTTTGGTCTGTGGTGACTGAAAGTTGCAAATAAAAGTTCCCTCTGTTCTTCCCCACTGTGGTGGACAACCTCCCTCTGCAGATGAGGTCAGATTCATGACGCCTTGCTTTGGGCACCGTGATCCGCAGCCTCCTCTTTCATGCTTCTGACACTGACATACTGAACATCAGGCGGGTGCTCAGTGTGAGGAATAAGATCAGATCCCTTGGTTTTTTTAGACAAGGTCTCACTGTGTAGCCTAGGCTGGCCTTACACTGACATCTGGCTTAAGAATGAAGTTTTTAAGAGCCATGGAAAAAGTATATTTTTTTCCAGGCTTCCATTTTAACTAAAATACTTCCTTTCCTCCAAAAATCCCCTCTTTGCTCACATTCATGATCTCCTTCTAGACTCTGATATGGGCTATAGGAGACTATGATATTTTCTCTTTTCATTGGAGGCTTTGTTCCCACTGTAATACAAAAATGAGTGCTTCTAACTAAGTATTTAATCATTCTCATGTTGTCTCAGGTCTCAGAGCACCAGCAAACCAAGTGTTAGAAATTTTGGCCGCTCACTTCTGGCGGGTTACTGTGCTACGTATATGCCGGATTTGGTGCTGCATGGAACCAGCAGTGATGAGAAGCTGAAGCAGTGCCTGGCAGCTGATCTGATTCACACGGTGCATGTAAGTGACCTCGGTATAGAACCACTGGATGGCCAGCAATGGGCTTTTCAGTTACACTGAAAGCATCAGTGCAGAGGATTGCTTGTTGCTGTGGGATAATGCTCTTGTACCCTGTTCGTCACTTGTATTGTTTTGATAAAACGCTAATTGGCCAGTAGCCAGGCAGGAAAGTATAGGCGAGGCAACCAGACTAGGAGAATTCTGGGAAGATGAAAGGCTCAGTTTGTAGTCATCACCCAGACACAGAGGAAGCCAGATGAGAATGCTGCACCAAGAAAAGGTACCAAGTCTCGTGGCTAAACATAGACAAGAATTATGGGTTAATTTAAGTTGTAAGAGCTAGTTAATAATAAGCCTGAGCTAATAGGTGAAACAGTTTATAATGAATATAAGCCTCTGTATGTTTCTTTGGGACTGAACGACTGCAGGACCAGGCAGAACAGAAACTTCCGTCTACAGCTCATAAAGACAGAGAGTAGCATGACAACCAGTGAGACATAGTTAAGAGTCCTGGGACTGTGAGCATGACCAGGCTAGACTCAGCAGAGGGAAATCAGGTAGCAATAGAACTGTAGGGTCTTAGGAGCAGGAAGAGGAACTGCCTTTCTGGGGACAGTAAGGAAGGTGGGGCATCTGACTGCTGGTTCTCTCCTCCAGCCTCTAGTTTCTTCTGCAAGAGGCCAGAGAGCAAGGGCACAGCAAAGGGCACAGCTGCGATATAGATCCTTTCCATTGTCCACAGAGGTCAGCCTCCTGGGGCTAGAACGAAGGTAGAATAGAGCAAAGAAGGGGTGAGTGGCCATGGGCTGTCCTGGCAAACAGATAAGTGGCACAAATGGTGAGTGACAGTGACATGCCTTCAGAAGGAAGACCAGAGAGATGCTCGTACGGCTTGTTTATTATTCAAACCTTGCAAGTTTCTAAAAGCAATTTTTTAACTGCTTTGCCATCAAGCTCACTTTGATAGCTGGGAGGAGAAAGCTATAGAGAGATTTACAGGTATGACTGGGAAATTGCCTGTAGCTCCTGCTGAGTGCTTTTCTGTTATCTACAGCATGACAGGAGCTGAACGCGTCTGGAAACTATGTCAGTCTGATGGACCTGTTTTTAATTGAGCTGCTACTCAGCAGATGTGCAAGCATAGATGTTTTGCAGTTAGAAATGTACGGCATCTTGGTCTTGGGGACCGAAAGGACCCTGTTGCCTTATGCGTCGCTACTTCCTGCTCGTATCCACGTGTGCAGAGCCCTGGGGTGTTTGCTTTCTGTTGTGCTGTTGGTTTGATTCCTAAGGACTTGGGTTTTGCTCCTTGCGCCTGTTCTCCACCAAGCCTGAGTTCTGCTTCTGACAGAGGCACGAGGAGACTCTGGGAGCTGGTGGGGTTGTCCTCGGTGACATTGAGTATATCAGCTGCTGCATACTTTGCCCAGATGGGCCCAGGTTCTCTTACCACCATGGAAAAGTAACCTCCTGGTTGATAATCACCTCTGACTTACCCGTGACACAACTCAGGAAATTTTGGCATTTTTATGGGCCATTAAGTTCTAACTTCTGAATAATAGATTTTTCATTATAACTGGCTCTGTAATTCCTACATTTGAGAAAATAACCATGTCTGCACTGTCATTCCTCTGAAAGCTTTTCCATGTCTTCCTTTTAAAAAAAAATAGCATTTTTACACTCTATCGGCTCATGTTTCTTTAAATTATAAGGTCCTCTTGTAGTTGAATGTTATTAGGTATAATAACCTGGATGTGATGTCGGCATATACCAAATGCAGCCGTGTACATGGTGTTGATAGGAAACTGTGAAGGGCTTATAAGAATACCTTCAAAATCTAATAACTTCATAATATGTCTAGTTAGCATTAGTGGGCTTCCAATCTCACTTGACACATTCATGAGTCTTTGCTTTTGTTTGTTAGTTACAGGGGCTCACCTTGGCTGGCCTGGAACTCACTCTGTAGATCAGGCTGTCCCAGACTCCCAGAGATCCCCCTGCCTCTGCCTCCCTTGTGTGCCACCATGCTGCTGCTGAGTTTGTTTTGAAATGGACTCACACTCCGGTGTGTGACAATGCTCTGTTTTTACTGTAGAAGGGATTTCACTTCCATCCACAGAGATCTGTGGGAAACAGGGTATTTGTAAGAACTCTGGTGATTGTCCAGGGACAGTGACTGTCAGAGCTGAGGAGGTTGTAGCTGTGAGAGCGATGTGGAGGCCGAGGACCTGTGGGAGAGAAGGGGGAAATCACTTGGCGCCACTCGCTTTCACAACCTGTTTGGAGGAGTCTAAATAGTTTCCGTTTCCTGCCAGGCTTTGAAGACTCATAATTCCTTTTAAAGAAGGATTCTGAATAACTTTGTCAAAGCAATTGATGGAGGTTATTGATCTGTTTTCTAGGCGTATGTGTGGCTGAGATGATAAAGTCTGGCCTCGTTAATAAGCATTGTGTAGCCACGGTAGTTTTCTTTGGAGCATGAGGAAATTTCTTCCTAGAATATTCAACATCAAGGGTGTCTTTTTCTCTTTTTGTTATCCTTGATGTATCGGGGAACAGAAAACCTACCACTAGTCCCTCTGAAAGAGGCTTTTTGCCATTCCTTTTCGTGGCTTTCATGCACTAAGATTGAGGTTCTCTCTGGCTGTTTTGTGTGTCTGTCATTGGAACCCGTGCCTCCTAATACATGTTACTCAGCTTTGCTTCTTTTTCCTATCAACTATAATTACATGTGCTCTTCTCTTTGCTTTCCCTTCACTGTGAATAGACAGGGGACGCATACATAGGCCAGCAGTGCTCGCATCCTGTGACCCTCAAGCAGCCTCGTCTCTCTTCTGCATCCTGTCTGCCAGTGAGCACTGCCAGCTCGGCAGCGTTAGTGACTAAACCAGGGTCAGAGGTGGGCCTGAGAGACGTCAGCAGCACTGGCTGGGGTCTGAGTCCTGGCGTTACTCATTGCGACCTTCAAGGGAGGCCAGTGGCACCATCTCACTGAGGAGGATGTTGGAGGACACGGGAACAGGGAAAGGAGGGTGCAATGGTTCCGAGTTTGCTTTCCAGGTTGGGGTGATAGCTCAGTAGGAGAGTGCTTGCCACGTGAGCATGAGGAGTTGTCCAGTCTGCAGGACCCAGGCAGGAAAGCTGGGTGCTGTGGCTGGACAGACAGGAGGCAGGAAGATTGCTGAGGCTCACTCCCGGTCAAGCCCAGCCTCATTAATAAGGTCCTTTTATGAGCACGTGTCTCAAAATACAAGATGGATGTATACCTAAATTTGACCTCTGGCCTGCCTGTGAGAAGTTGTGCCTCCGAAGAAGCACCCTAGGTTTGAGTTATAGCTCGGTTCTAAAGCCTTTGTGGCCTTTGGGGGGAAGTTTCCGTTCTATAAAATAAACTGTGCCAATGTCATTTGAATTTGAAAATTCTATAATCCACATCAAGTGTTCAGCACAGTGCCCGGCCCACGACTAAAGTACAGTGCCCTGGAAAAGTTAACTATTAAAACAGGAAATGTGGGTTGGGCAGTGGTGGTGTACGCTTTTAGTCCCAGCACTCAGGAGGCAGAGGCAGGCCGATCTCTGTGAGTTCGAGGCCAGCCTGGTCTACAGAGTGAGTTCCAGGACAGCCAGGGCTACACAGAGAGACCCTGTCTTGAAAAAACAACAACAAACAGGAAATGAGAAAGTGCCTCAAGAGTAAAGCAGTAGAGGCGTTGCTCACAGGGGGATACCCTTAAATTGCTATCAGAGGTTAGGAAGATGTACAGGTGTCCCACACACTCTTGTTCATGAAAGCACCTGCCAGACTTGACTGAGCGGAGCCTGCACACAAATTTGCCCTCCGTCACGTCACAGGGAGCAGGCTGGTATCTCTCGCTGTGTAAGGTCATCAGGACCAAAATTAACATCATATTTTAGCTTAAAAAACAAAACAAAATAGTGATCTAGGTTTCAGGCATTTTGCAGACCAATCTATAAATAACAGTTGGCTATAGCAGCCTGCTCCATTTAATTTTAAGAGTAGCAACAGATTGACTCCAGAAATATCACGCAGGAGTCAGTAGCTCAGATAAGGAGCTTTGCTGAGTGCCTGGCTGTGATGCATGCTCATGAATACTAAGTAATTCATATGGGCAGCCAACCAGCTAGACTACAAAGGAACAGCCTGCCCCATCAGACAAGAAAGCATTACTTAAGTAGTGCGCAGTACTCAGGGCACCAGGTCAGCAGCCGCCTCAGAATCAACAGGTTAGAAATGAAGGAGCTCTGGAGGAGCCCCGGTCTTTCCATCTCTTTAGGTTGATGATGAACACACGGGTAACTTGGGGCAGCTCTGGCTTCTGTGGCTGTAGCCCCGGATGCAACCCCATTGGGACTGGGAGATGTGTTTACAGGGCTTTTAAGTGAAATGAGTTTTGTGTTTGTTTTCCTTCCTTCCTTCCTTCCTTCCTTCCTTCCTTCCTTCCTTCCTTCCTTCCTTCCTTCCTTCCTTCCTTCCTTCCCTCCCTCCCTCCCTCCCTCCCTCCCTCCCTCCCTTCCTTCCTCCCTCCCTGCTTTCTTTTCTTTCTGTCAGACAGCATCTTACCATGTAACCCAGATGGGCCTTGAACTTGCAGTTCTCCTGTTAGCTTCCCAGCTTCTGGTATTATACGCATGTGTCACCATGCCAATCTCACTTGTCTTTCCCCTCCCCTCCCTCCGTCCCACATACTAGGCGCGTGTTCATTGAGCTATACCTCTGAGTCTTAAACTACATGTTTTGCGTAATAGCTGAATTTTGACAACTACTTTTTACTGATAGAACTGAAATCCTTCCAGGGAATGAGGGTTGTTGTTTAGTGAGACCTTTATATAGCGTGAGTATATGTGTACACAGCTTCATACATACGTCAGTATGTATACATGTTCACCCATCTACGCTCGTGTGTGTGTGTCTCTGCATAGAGGTACAGTAACCTTAGAACATAAAACCAAGCCCTACTTCCTTGTATTCCTAGTGTGCCACCTGGTGCATGGTGCATAAGAAGTGCTTGTTCATTATAGGTGACTTCACAAAACTGGGTTTAGAACATTATGTGTTTATGGTTGGAACTGGAATTGATGGGAATATGCCTTCTTCTGGGATAAAGAGAAACATGAATCATCTTTCTTTAAAATAACAGAGGAAGAGTGATGTGTTTAACACGGTGCCTGCAGCTTGTTGCATTTACTTTTTCTTAAATGTATTTATCCTTATGGATGTGGGAGTTTTACCTGCAGAGGCCATAAGAGGACTTGGGGTTACAGATGGCTGTGTGGGTTCTGGCATTGAACCCAGGTTCTCTGGGAGAGTGCCCTTACCCTCTGAGCCATCCGAACAGTTCCCTGTATTTGTTTTCTTACAGGAGGCTAAAGTCTTTCAGACCTGTCTCTTGTGTGTGTTGTATCATAGTTCAATCACTTTTCCATTTCCTTTTTAATGAGATATTTAACATTTATGTGTGTCTCCACAAAAGCTGCAAGCCTCCTCTTGCACTGTGGTCACACAGTTCATCACATGACGTGGTTCTGGAACTCTGACTTGGTGCACCTTTTTGTCCCTTCACATCGAATCTGATCTCAGCCCAGCAGTTGAGCTGGTGGCCACAGGCTGACTGTGGGGGTCAGCCCAGTGGGCACAGTGACTATAGCCATAGCCACAGCACACAGAAGCTGGGCTTTTCACCACTCTAGATCGCCTTGCTCTGCTCGGAGTGCCCGCTTCCTTTCCTGTGCTGACCTTGAGCGTGAGGTGTTCTTGCATGGTCTACTAAGTGTTGGGAACACAGTCGTACAGCATCATGAGACCCTTTCCTCTTCAGCATGTGGCATCTCTTCAGTCTCCGGTGACTAATGCTGACCCTGTTTTCAGGAACAAGACTCTGCCGAATACATGCGAATGGCGGTATAAATGCTGTGCTGTCTGCTGACTCTGTTGGATGCACTTGCAGTCTGGTGGCAGCCTCTCAGGTAGCCTGGCTGGCTCCGTCTCTCCACTGATTGAAACAAGCTACAGGAGAGTTACACCGAGGCAGTGTTGGAACATGCTGGAATGCCTTTGATATGATAGGCATATGTATTATCCATTGGAGCCCGAGAGTAGGAGCCCAGCAACATGCTGTACCAGCTACATGTTGCCCTCCAACATGTTGGGATGGCATTGTTATTGAAGTTTTAGGGTATAAGCCTCGGTCTTGGCAGTTCCCAAAAGCTAGGTTTGTCAGCCATCCCCGTATACAAATTGAGGAGCTGATGGCCTGTAAAAGTGGCAGCTTTGGGTTGTGCGGGACACAGGCTGGTCATCATTATAGACCCTTCTCAAAGGGGAATTGTAAAATAAGGACCAGGGCTGGGTATGGTTGCTACCGTTTCCTGTTGCTATGGTAGAACACAGTGACAGAAATAAACGTGGAGAAAAATATATCATAATCACAGCACTAAGGAGACTGAGGCCTACCCTGGTCCCATAGTGAATCCTAAGCAGACTGGATTCTACATGGTAAGCGCACATGTCTCAAAAGCACAGATTTATTAAGCTCCACGGCTTTGGGGGTGTAGATACATATTACTGCACAAACTTTAAACACGGACATTTGGACTTCCTCAAAGTCTGTAAGCCTGGCAATCGACTTAGAGGCCCAATCGCAGTGGATTTAAACCGGCTCCTCTCTAAGGGTTGCCTCTGTAAGGACTACCAGCGGTCTCTAGAATTGTGGAGCTTACGCGCCGTCTCCCTCTGACCCCGTGGAGGTCCAGTCCCCTCACATGACCGCTCATGTAATCTCTGGTGATGCTTTTACCATTTTCTAGCTTCATCCTTTCCCTGACTCTCGAGAGTCATTTCTTTGGAAGATCCTTGTTGGCCTGCAGATGAGTAAGCAGGCTCGAAGTGATGCTGGAAGGTGGGTGTACGCTGCTAACTCTACAGACATTCTCAGGGACTGAGTGAGGAATTCAGTCCGAGAGTGTATAATTCTTGAAGTGTTTTTAGGGCCCTCTTCTGAAAGTTTTCAACATTTCTCTCTTGCTGGAGTCGGTGTCCATAACAGCAAATCCATGCTGTCGGGGAGAGCAAGATGCCAGGACTCCCATCATTTCCCCGTGCATAGCCTTTACTTGAATTCAATAAGTACCGTTTCTCACATGGCCTGCGCCTATGCTACGGAGGAGGTTTAAGGAAACCGCTGACCTACAGATCCTGTGCCTCTCTCCTGTCTTCTTCCTCCTTGTTCCCGTAGAATAAAGGGGACTCACACTTTCCATGTTCTTCCCCTCATGTTTCTTTTTCCTAATGAGTTACTTTAATTTTATATTACCAGCGCCTCTCCCCTTCTTGGCCATGTGTGTTGCTACAACCTTCTGAATTGCTTAAAAACACTCTTCCCAGTTTGATGGGGTGACACACGTCTTCTTAATCCTAGCACTTGGGAGGCAGAGGCAGGCAGATCTCTGAGTTCAAGGCCAGCCCGGTCTAGCCAGGGCTACACAGAGAAACAGTGTCTTGAAAAAGCCTCCCCCCCCCAAAGAAAAAAGAAAAACACTTTTCCGATTGGTGGTGGTACCTTGCAGACAACTGGGCAGTCAGATTGACACCCCTTCCCTCCTTTTTTCTGCAGCAGGGAGATCGTATAAGAAGGGATCATGTGGGACCTGGGACCCAAATCACCTGCAATTCAGTGTGTTAATGACTAGGTTTTGAAGTTGAGCATGGTGGCACTCGTGTGATAATCCCATCACTCAGGCAGCAGTAGTAGCCCGTCTCACAGATATTTTTAAACATGTAATTGGCATGCATTCAGTTTACAGTATACTGGCATGTGGCCAGTGACGAAGGACAGGTCCGTGTTGCATTCCTGACACACACAAAGCAGTTAAAGGGGCTTGGGTCCAGAATTCACACACACGATGTTTTCATTTTCTTTGCTCAGAGAGACCAAGCCCATTGATGGGAGATGGTCATCAGGCTGTGAAATCCGACACCCCAATTAACAAAACCTTGGGGGAACTTACACTGGGAAATTTCTGAGACTTGCGTTACCCGGGAAGGAACTGCAGAACACCAGGCAGGCACACCTAGTCAGAACCGACACTGAGCTGCACCCAGTCCAGATGCTGCACCGTTAGCTGTCTGCTGCGGAGGATGCATTTGCATGTGAGACATGTGAGGGTGGTGAGCAGGTGTGTAGGAAAACCGTGTAATCGTCTGTGCACGAGACTGTATGCCATGGGGATTGCCTTGGGGAAGATAACTTCGTTCACGCAGAGTACAGCTTATCAGATTCTTCATTGGTACTTACACTTGAAGGAATGTTGGACAGTTCTAAGTGTTTGGTTGCTGGCCCTTTCAGAAGCAAAGACAGAAACCTGAAAAGCCTTGGACATAGCACAGGAAGTGTTTTCCCAGCGCTTTTCACACAGCCCATCAGATAGTTCTCCTCATCTGTGAGAAGAAAATCAGAGCTGCCTTGGCTGCCCTTTTAATAACAGAGTCCATGACAAACAGGGAAATGGCATCTCTGCTAACACGGCTCTGTGACAGTGGAAATTTGGTCTCTTTTTAGCCTTCCACACCTTAGTCACTGCCGAGGCTACTGTCGCACAGCTGTGCTGTGTATGTACGTTAGGTTCTTGGTTAGCAGGACCCCGCAGTCATAAGGGAGGCAGGAGATTCTCTATTGGAAGGATGCAAGAAACCCATGCAGTTGGTGAGAGCAGCAGAGCCGTGGGCTTGGTGCAGACAGCAGGCAGGGCAACCCCAGAACGGAACCTGGGTCCTGCGTCTCTGCCTTCTCTGTCTGCATACACAAAGTGTGCTGTACTCCTACAAGAGGATACTCAAAAATAGGGAACTAAAATGCAACAAATTTGCGTTAAAACAGCTACCTCTTAAAAGTGCTATTTTTAAAGAAGCCAGAAACTACAAAAACTGTGGGCCATGTGATCTTATTTATATGAAAGTTTACAGAAGTTAGAGCCGTAGTTCTAGAGGCCATATTTGTGGTTGCTGGGGTAGCTACAGGGGACTAACTACAAAGGAACTTCTGTAGGTCCTGCAAACTTCTAGTACGTGATTACGGCAGTGCATACACAGCTATATACGTTTGTTAAAACTAATTCAATTCACATAATTACTGAATTTTAACACGTGTAAATTATGTCAATAAACGAGACCCCAAAGAGTATAAAGACAAGTTTCCAGATAGCATTTCAGTACCCTCCCAGCAAAATGATGGATGTCAGTCAGATGTCTCTCTCTGTCTCTTGTCTGTCTGTCTGTCTGTCTGTCTCTCTCTCTCTCTCTCTCTCTCTCTCTCTCTCTCTCTCTCTCTGTGCCTACTATATAGGTACAGGTACCCAACACAGCCAGAAAAGGGCATCAAATCCCCTAGAGACTGTTACAGGATGTTGTGTGCTGCCCAGCAGGTGCTGAGAACCAAATGCCAGTCCTGTGGAAGAACAGAAATTTCTCTTAATCCATTTCTCCAGCCGCATCTACCTTGTTTTGTGAGACCCTGTCTCTCACTAGGACCTGGCACTCACCAATTAGACTAGGCTGGCTGGCCACCCGGCCAGTGCACCCCAAGAATACTTCTTTTTCCACCTCCTCAGGGCTGGGGTTGGAAGTGCACACCACCATGCCTGCTATTTTTTAAAATATGCATTCTGCTCATATTCCCCAACCCCTAAAGGGTATAATGTTACCTTGACCTTGTTATTAGAAAAATGGCAATGGGATCCCTAGCTTATTCTGGTTTTTCTCATTCTGAATGGGAGTACAGTCTTTCATACTGATTTGAAACATGGGGAAATCAAGTCCTTTTGTTTATCTATGAACTCCTTAGTACCTTCTGGTTTTTGTCAAAAAGATTTTTAAGAAGAACACCATTTCAACCAGTTTTTTAGAAGTCTTTATTAACTTACTTGGTGTGTGTTATGTGTGTGGAGGGGGGTGGGGCATGCCCACAGAGACCACCGCACATCTGGAGATGAGAGGACAACTTGAGAGAGTGTCTTTCCGTGTGGATCCCAGGAACTGAACTTAGCCCTCTGAACCATCTCAGACCTTCTAACTAGTCTCAAGCTGGTTCAGTGGCACCCCTTTCTGGGGGACCGTGAGGCTCCACACTTCTGCAGTCCACACCTTCGTCTTCTGATGCCGCACCGAACATTCCGTCCGTCCTGAGCTGGGGAACCCTCACCCACTGCATCTCTTTCAGCATCCAGTACTTGACGAGCCCATAGCCGAAGCTGTCTGTATCATCGCCGACACGGAGAAATGGACCGTCCAGGTGGCTACGAGTCAGAGGAAGGTGATGGACACCATGAAGCTGGGCCAGGATGTCTTGGTCTCCAACCAAGTGTCCTGTTTACTTCAGTCCATTCTACAGCTCTATAAGCTGCACCTTCCTGCCGACTTTGTAAGTATTTGGCCTTTCATCATCAAAAAATATGTGATTAAAAGATAACTTTTATTTATTGCTTTGATTATATTTATTTATTGATTTGATATCACAAATTCAGACACATTGTTTTTAATGTACTTAAGGTCTGCTTTAAAGAAAAATGGAACATGTAGCTTCAAAGCCTCAGACAGGGAGGAACTTGAACTTGTAGATGATCCAAGGCAGGGCGGTTTTTTCTGTGAGCATCCTCACAGTTCATTAGGGGTGAATGGGCTCAGTTCATATTTGAAAGGACGTTGTATGAACTTATCACATGGTGTCTCAGTTGTTCCTTTCCAGGTGGGATTTTTAGAAAGACTTTCGTGACATTTTAACTAGAAACTAAGAACAGTCTAGAAGGTCCTAGAAAAGGGTTACCAGCTCTCCCCTAGTCAGTGGACTAGCAAACTCCTGATTCGTGTTGAGTGCAGAGAGTGGTATAGAAGAAGTGTATTCAGAAGGTGAGCAAGGAAGGCTGGACAAGGAGAGAGAGACAGAAGGCGCATAGCTGAGCAGCCTTGCTGTGTGGCCTTAGGGACACACACCACGCAGAAGTGCTTGCCTTTTCTGCTTCCTTCCCTTCTGTGCAGGGTGGCTGTTTGCAGCCAAGCCTTAGTTCAAATTCCTATCCCCCTTCTGGTCTCCGGAGAGAGCACAGAACTGTTTAACAGCCCGACAGGAAGCATCAGCTAATACACCGATCAGTTAATATACACTGGTCGTCTGTCTATCTTCTTACGGCCAGGTCCTCGGTTGCAGCTCTTTGCACACACCGTCAGGACTCTGTTATCAGTGTCCTGAGGGATGGTTGAGAAAGCTGGGGCAGTGTAGAAGGGGAGGAAAACCTTGAAGCAGCCCTAGGTCACATGCCAGTACGCCTTGTGTGGCGAATCCTCCAAGCCCGGGTTCCTTGTTTGCAGCGTGAAGATAGTTTGAACCTGTTGTGAGATTGCTCCACAAACTAGAGAGGAGACCGTGCTTTTCAGACTGGCCAAGCGCCACACCGGCACAGGAGGCTGCAGAAGCCACTTTGTGTGTCGTTTCACAGTCAGGGAGTGAGAACCATTTCTGAGTTCTGTGTATGAGCCTTGTAACCTCTCAGAGACACATTTTCCTCTCTGTACATCTAGAGGAAAAACAGAACCTGCTTCAGGCTGGGTGATGGTGGCGCATGCCTTTAATACCAGCACTCAAGAGGCAGAGGCAGGCGGATCTTTGTGAGTTCAAGGCTAGCCCGGTCTACAGAGTGAGTTCCAGGACTGCCAGGGCTACACAGAGAAACCCTCTCTTGGGGAAGAAAAATATCTGTTTCATATGCTTAGGAAAACGAGTTAATTCAAGCGAAGGACTTGGAATGGTGGTAGGTGTTCCAGTCTATCAGTAAACGGTTATTACTGGTATGTGATAGACAATATTGATGGTGTAACAACTGGCAACATCTTCTATAAAAATCTTTATTTGGCTTGTGACTGAAGCATGCTCTTGCATGGGGTTAGCAGGAGAAGCAGGCTTCTTCTTTTCTCCTAGAAGCAGACTGATTTGTCCATCCTTTGAGGCTTGGGTTTCCTTTTCTGTAAGGGAAGGAGGAGATATTAGAGCCCATGGCGGCTTTCTGCTGTCTTTACAGGTGCCTACATTGGATTCTCTCAAGACATTGTTCCCATTGTCTGACATCTTAACTACCAAAGCAATAAATTATAGAAAATTATTTCTGCTTCATCTGATAGAAATATACATAACTACGTAATAAGACATGAATGACCTACTTCACCTGGCAGAACCAAGATCCAAGAGAATTCTGTCTAAGTGTTGCTTTTGAGAAAATATACATGGGACTTGTATATGGAAGGAAATAACTAAAATTTTAGAAGTTAAATGCTATTCCTTTAGGAGTAAGATCCGACAAAGGGGGTAACCACTCAACGTAATTCTATTTGAGTATGAAGCTTTAAAAAGCCACTTTTTTGTAAATGTGTTTTTCCCACATTTAGCATATATTTCTAGACCCAACATTGCGTCATACAATTTTACCGCGGACTGAAAACATCACACATAAAAACCACTTTAAGACATAAAGAATTCAGTCTGATTTGAATGTTTCTTGCTATCATGTAACTCTTATTTAAATACTATGTATTTCCCTTCACAATGAGCCAAAACTTGGTAGGAAATCTCTCTGCTGTTTACCTTTGAGATTGGTGCCACCCCCCCCCCCCCGCCTTGAGTAGTACTTACAGCTGTGGTTCATCCTCAGCATCCTGCACCTAAGATGCTCGCCAGTGACAGACTCAAGAGCCCCCACGTCTCATAGACACTTCTCCCCCCTCATTGATCAGCCCAGATGGACAGGGTTAATGTCTTCGAATGCATCTGCTCATCTTTTTACCCTGAAAATAGGAGGCCTAATGGTCCAGAAGGAAATTGTGGATGATGGAATTGTCTTGCCAGCACTGTCAGGTGTCATCTCCCAGAGACACTGCGGTGACTGCCTGCCAAATGCAGAAGCCTTTGCTGCTGGCGGGAGACGCAAATGGAGGGCTGTGGTTCCCTGACGACTGAAGCTAAACACAGTTCCAAGTGAAAAGATGTCCCCAAGATAATTGTCTCTCCTTTTGTTATTAAAGACCTAATTAAAGGATCCTCTAGAAAGCAAAATGCAAGTCTAAAGTGACCTTGTTCCCATCATTCTGCTTCTAGGAATGTATTATGCCAGAAACGTCTGAGGTCCAGAAAGAACACAAGAGCTATAACATTCTTTACAAAATTATAGCCCCAATGTAGACTGCCCTACGGTTAAATAAATAGTAGTAAGGTAACATTTTTCTAAAGCACTAGCCATGAAAATGGCCTAGTAAGGAATTCTTAAATATGAGATTATTGGTAAGTTTCTCAACAAGAAATCTTGTGAACAAAGATGTAAAGACAAGTACAAAAATAAATCCACTTCTGCAACCCAGAACTCGCTGTTCTGTAGGGTTCTGATACATAGGAGGAGTGTGTCTCTCCAGAGAGTCAAGATGATGATGGTCCTGACTCCCACATCGGTTCCAAGAACAAAGTTTAAAAGCCAGAAAGACGGATTGTTCATGCTTAGGGAAAAATTTCAACTCTGTAAAAGGTTTTCTTTTTTAAAACATACTAGAATGATATTATATGCAATTGTTAATAGCCATTTTATGAAAAACATAAGCTGGTGGTTCTGGGGGTTTATTTGAAAGGGAGCGGTTACAACTGTGTGTGTAGAAATGGGTAAGGAAAAGCCCAGCTCTTAAAGGTCCGGCACACGCTGAAGGCACAGCCCTCACTGTCAATGCTATTGATTGCAGTGCATCATGCATCTGGAAGACAGACTACAGGAGATGTACCTTAAGAGCAAAATGCTTTCCGAGTATCTCCGGGGACAC
Organism: Chionomys nivalis; assembly: GCF_950005125.1. NCBI lineage: Eukaryota > Metazoa > Chordata > Mammalia > Rodentia > Cricetidae > Chionomys > Chionomys nivalis. Next base: position 6,096,181 of record NC_080109.1, read on the forward strand.
ACGCGTGTGCACGTGAAAGAACTGAGTGTGGTGCTGGGGTGAGTTCTGTGCACGGCCGACCTTTCTCACAGGTGTACTGACCATAGTCTCTCTTGTCTACCCAGATGCACACACACGAGCGCACATGTGCGCACACACACACACTTCCTGGCCTGTGCCATTTTATACCTACTGGATCAATAACCTCACTCAGAGGTGTGCCCGTGCTGCTCCCCAGAGAGCTGTAGGATGTCGGCTGCGGCAACATTCGATCTCACTCTGCCTCTTCATCCCTAGTGACACAGTCGTGATGCAAAAATCGCAAGCTGTCGGGGCAGCGGCAGCTTGTCTCACATTGTGGAGGAGCTGAGAGGCATTTCCTGCGTACCTCCTGAGTTCACCGCACCCAGGATTAGACTGGCTCTTTGCTTAAGGATATCCACCATCTTCCGAGAGCACTGGCCCCACTTTCCCTACGAGAAATTCTGACTTCCTTCATTTTCATTTCCGGTAGAGAAGTAACAGAAAAGACTCTACCTATAAAGAATTTTTCCACCATATCACTGAGGTGATTCTGCTAATTTGGAATAAGAAAATGCTGTGTCTATAATGTCACCCTTAATTTTCTACTAGGCCTGGTAAAGTTTTGTTTTATGTATTTAGTTTTGCTTTTTGGATGATTTGTTTGTTTTGAAGATAGGATATCATTTTGTAGTCTTATGATGCTAGCTTTAAATTCAGGATCCTCTGGCTTCAGTCTCTTTACTGCTAGGATTACAAGCATGTGCCACCATGCCTGACTCCCAAAGTAATATATCATCATCATCATCGTTATCACTAAATGTTTTTATTTTATATGCATGTACACTTGCATGCCACATGTATGCAGGTGCACTCGGAGGCTAGAAGAGAGGGATACTCAGTTCCCTGAAGCTGGAGTTACAGGTTGTTACTGACCTGGGTGCTGGCACTGAACTCAGCCACTGGAACAGCAGCGTGGACTCTCACTGCTGAGCCGTCTCCAGTTCTGACGGCATTGGTTTAGAGTTAGGCCTTGAGTCCTTGTCAGATTTTCTGTCTTTGACAGGTCAGTGTGACAGATCAGTGACCAGGACAATAGAAAAGCTACCACTGTAGAGATGCCGTGGCCAAGGCGACTCCTATAAAGGAAACATTTAATAGAACTCACTCGAGTTCCAGAAGTTAGTCTGTTACATGGCAGGGAGCACACGGCACACAGGCAGACAGGAGGCAGTAACGGAGAGTTCTACATCCTGATCCATGGACAGAGAGACTTGGGCCTGGCGTGGGCTCTCAAGGCGGCAACTCCTAGTCCTTCCCATCCTTTCAAGAGGTGCCATTCTCTTGTGAGTAGGCATCAAATATATGAGCTTGTGGGGACTGTTCTTATTCCAACCACACTCCCATCATATGTTTTTGGTAATTTATTTAAAAATATTTTCCCATTTGGAGGGATTGAGCTTTTGCTCTTACCTTGCAAGGTACTTCGACTGTTTGCCCTTCTTATCCTGCCTCAGATTTCCCGTTGTGAGGTCTGGTCCCATGGTTACAGGACTCTGTCCTACTCTTTGACTGGGACAAAGGGCCATTCATAGTCTTAGAAAAAGTTTTAATTTTGGAAGAAACAATTAGAACTATTCCACAGTCTGAAAGTCTCCTGTCCTTCTCTCCCACATGACAGCACTTTGCCATAAACCATATTGCGCCCTGTGTGCTGTAAGAGGCAACCACTCCGTGTCCGTCTGAAGCGATGGCACCTCTCCTAGTTTCCGTTGTTCACGGAACACTGAGCTCTGTTCCTCAGTAAGTCACAGGACCGTTGTGTGAAGAACCTGCCTTGTCATTTCCTTACTGATCTGAGTATAGGTTCAAAAGCAGTGTGCCTTCAAGAGGAAGGATCTGAGGAACCCGCATCGTGACATGGCCATGCAAGGAATAAGGGCTGGATGTCCCTGCCGTGGGAAGACCAGCCTTCTACCCTCTCTCCAGCACCACCCCTTTTGAAGCAGTGTCTCCTGAGAGAGCTTTTTATTCTCTTGTCTCTTTTACTCACACTTTTTTCCTTACATCTTATTTATTTAGTATATGGGCATATGTGTATAGGAGCTTGCATGTATCAGGGTGTGTGTTGGGGGAGGGTCAGTTCTCTCCATCATGTAGGCCCTAGAGATGACACCTGGGTCATCAACCTTGAAAGCTTTTACCAGCCAAGCCATCTTGCTGGACTGTTTTACCTTCTCGTGAGTTTTAAAAGCTGACCTGGACTAGAAGCTGGTGCCTAGAAGGGATTCTTTCCTATGAAATGATGCGGTTTTATAATACTGTCCTTGAATTTTTCACCACTCAGGATCGAATCTAACGACCTGCCTCTGCTGACCGCGATTGCCAGTACTCATTCTCCCTACGTGGCGCAGATCCTCCTATAGCCGACTGCGGGACAGTTCTTAGAAACCGAGTCGGAAGAGTGAGCTCTTGGTGTTGGCAAAGGCGTGGGAGCACGGAGCAGACACGGAGCCACGACGGAGTGGCTCTCTCATCGGGAGAAAGTGACCTTCCTGGTGGGAGGAAAACGTCAGCCCTACAGTCAGACTAAGCAGACGACTCTGGTGCCGTTGGGCAGAATATTGAGGGCTGACTTTGGAGTGGGGGCAGCCAGCGAATAGAGCATTCCATCAGGAAAATGTTGCCTGTGTAAGCATGAGAGAGCAAGAAGTATTGCTCTAAGAACAAGCAGGATTCTAGATCGGAGCTCTCTTTACAGATGGTGCCGTGAAGAAAGCCACATTGTGCCGCTGTCTGCGCTGTGCCGCGTCACACAGGATGTGGAAGGGGAGAGTGCTTTGTCACTCAGTTTGCTGTGACCCCAGTGCAGCCACATACAGATCTGAGGGACTGCTGGTGCAATAAAGCCCATGCGTGATTCCGTCTAGCACCCGATGCTCCTATCGAGTGCAGCGGTCCGTATCGGCCCGTGCAGTCTAACACTGGGTAATCATCTTCAGCTTTAGCGTCAGCAGCCTTCTCCAGAAAGACCTTCTACCAAAGTTGCTCCCATGAGCTCAGGTGAGCTCCTCTGGTTGAGCCCTCCCAGCCCGAGCCTCTTTCCTCCTGCGAGTCCATGCAGATGCCTGCCTGCACTGAAAAGTGCATCTGCCCACTGGGAAGTGAGCCCTGCAGCAGCTCGGAGGAAGGACGCAGGCAGTTTGGACATGTAGAAGCAATCCATGCACGGTCTGTTTTTACACGATCAGCTCTGCACTTTTTAAAACATCTTTCCAGAAACTGACCATGTATAAACCTTGCCCATGGTGAACTGTAAAAACCCAAAGAACCTTAGACTACTGAGCGTAACACAGTATGTGTCCAGGACTTTAAAAACAAAATCTGATGTTTGAAAGCCAGGAGCCAGTCAGGTCAAGTCAAACCCTGTCAGGTCCTTGGAGGCCTGGCTTTTGGTGCTTGAGAATGTGGGATAGTGTCCAGGGGCTCAGACGACTTCCTAGTTTATATCTGATAAAATCCTGATCCATGTGACATTTCTCTATTCGTTGAGAGCGTGTGCTCCTGTGGACAAATGCCAACGTCATCTCTTAGTAGTCCGGAGCGTGGACGCGCCCTCTCTGCCCCGTCTCCCTTCCCCTCCTGCTCCCTCTCCTCTGTTCACCTTTTGTGATTTGCAGAAGGTACCTCAAGGCACTTAAGATCTTTAATTTGCATTTTTTGTGTTTGTCCCGTTCTTTGAAAGCTTTCCATGTTCTGTGAGCTGGCATTTGAGTTACTGATTCCCACTTGCTGGCTCCACGGTGTCATCCTTTGCTGGGAATCCCACCCGGTCTCAGCTTTCCGAGCACGTGTTTTTCCTCGCCGTGGAGGAATTGTCAAAGCAGAGGTCAGCCTTTCACCCTCACCGGCTCACAGTGCTCCCTGCTCCCCTCCTTTCTCCCAGCTTCTCTCGTTTACATGTGGATACTGCCTCATCACCATCTTCTGAGGTTCTGGAGAGAAGGACTCGGTACACAATTGCTCAGTTCTCATGTTGACAGCCAGACCTGAGGAACTACGCTGTCGGCAAGTTACTTCTCAGCCTCATGCATAAAAATTTAGCCTGGGCCTTCAGATCCTACAAAACAATCTGCCTCTTACTCTAACGTTCCAAATTTCAGAAAAGCTGGGCGGTCACGTGGGGTTATCTCAGAGCCCTTCCTGGCCTCTCTTGCTGCTGCAGAGAAGGACACTCTCCTCCTCTCCTGGCTCCCAAGGTGTGGGACGTCCACATTTTGTCTTAACGTCAGCCTGTTCTCAGAAGCGCAGCAGCAACCGAGTATCTCACGGACTTCTGTTGAGACGCCCACACCCTGCATCATGGATGGCTTTGTTTTGACATAGCTGGAGAGTCCAAAAGGGACCCCACCTTCTCCTAGACCCAACTCAAGGGAAAAAATTTTAAAAAACCTTTTTTTTTAAACGTTGTAATAAATCTACCTCAGTTGACAGGATTCTACCTGCCCTTCGGGCCTCTTCGGCTCGGAAGTCTTACCTGCTGTGTCACTGCTTGTGGGACTGAGCAGCAAGTGAGGCAGGAGATCGGGGCGGAAGTGTGTCAGTGTTCCTGTGATGACCTCTTTCTAGCATGTTGCGGTTTATATGCGATAAGTCGATAAGTGATATGAATGTATAGGCAATTGTGTATGTTTTAAAAGATGACAATGAAAATTGAAAATGTAGCTTCCAAACTTGTTCATAATTCCAAAGTATCTTGTTTCATCAGTGTTACGTGGTGTTTGTACAACTTCAGCTCATGTTTCAGAAGTGTGCTGTTTTTTACGGACAGGAGCTCATCTTCTCACGTCTCACAGAGTTGCTGTTTACACATCACAACTTTTTAACTGTGTTTTTCAGAATTCGCTTTTCTGGAGGGAAGAAATTCCCCACTTGCTAAATGATCCTAAATTGTTGTCTGGGCTTTTAAAAATCAGGTCTTCGGGTTTTATAAACTAGTCTGTAGCTTTTTAGGTTCTTTGTTAGTTGGACGTACATAAGGAATATAAAATGACCCTCACATTCTTTCAGATGTCTGGGGTTTTTCTCCATCGATGCACACTCGGGATTCTGTTCACACGGACTTCATCGTGAAATCAAGAAGGTCCATAGCGTCTCTTAGTCAATGTGAAATGGTTTGTTTGTTTGATTTTTTTTTATTGTGCTTGGCAGAAAGGACATTTTAATATAATTTTTACTTAAAGCAGCCCCTCTGAATGTTAATTTTTAAAATGTTAAAATTTGTTGAACATCTGGAACATGCGTTTGCATTATGTTTAAATTTCAGTGTTTTAAAAAGGAAAAATTCTGGGATAAATTATTATTGAACTTTCATTAAGAGAAATTTTTAGGACTGTTTTTTAAATCAGTTGAATGGATACCTGTGTCAGTGTGGAATTTTTTTTCCTTAAAGCAACATTCATGTATTGTTTTAATCCATTTTTTCTGTGACATTTGGTGCAATAAACTTTTTGAATTTATCTTGCAAATTTTCTTGGCACTGTGTGATTGGTTTGTTGCATTTAATCAAATCCAGCCTTGAAATGACTTGTGGTGAGTGGAGACTTGGTTAGCACCCTGGTAGGTGAGCACACTGGCCAAGCACGCAGCAGCAGCATCCTGGAGCCTGTGGGAATGCCCCAGGGCCAGTCTGTGTGACCTTTCATTGCCCTACTGGACATTCATTGGAGTGATAAACCTGTTTTTAATGATCTAAGCCGAGAATTTGTGGTTTTTACCTGACATTGGCCCTTGGTGAATTTTCCAAGAATGTAACGGTTGTCTCTCCTGGGGTTGTAGATTTCCTCTGTAAAGATTGTAACAAGCATCTGCTTGGTCTTCACCCAGAACTCATGGTGTTTTGGAACTTCCATCATCAACAGCTGTGTCTCTCATAGATCAGGACACCGATACAGTGCCTCCCTGTCAGTCGGCAGCTGTAGCCGCTCCTGCACGGAGCACTGCACGTAGGCATTTCTTTCCATCTAAGCCTCTACTCCAAACCTGCATCCAGGGGCCAGAGGCTGGCTCAGCAGGTGAGGGTCCTTGCTGCTAAGCCTAACAATCTAAGTTAGAGCCCCAGAACCCAAATGGTGGTGAATGACTCACACACGACCAGCAAGCAACTTTCTCACACGCTGGGGCGGAGGGAGTGGGAGGGTGTGTTGCCACAACTTGAGAGCCCCATAGCATATCTTCAGTCAGACAAGACCCTGGCAACTGTGTGAAGCTTACCCACATGAGCACCAGCGTGCTTGTCCTCTGCTGGTTTTAGTCTTCGGTAGCTGAACCCCTCCTTGCACACAGGGCAGATGAGAAGCATCTGCCGGGTCCTTTCTACAGGACAGAGCTTGGATTACAGTGGGGCTTCCCCTTCTTGTATTTTGTAACTTTGGGGTTCCCCCTTGTAGCCATGCATGGGCCCCCAGCCCTCTGGGCTGCAGTATCTTCTTAATGTCCCTTCTCAGCTCTCTCTCAGTGGACCTCTGACGCTGGGATAAAGAACAAAGGTCCCAGCTTCTGTTTATAAGCCCCCTACAAAGGCTGTATACACACAGCACAGTCTGTATCCCGCCGTGGTCTCCTCCTGCCTAGACTCTTCTGTTGCATGATTGATGTGTTTTTCTTGTATCATTTAATCCTCACAACTGGGTGAGATGGGTGCCATGATAGTGAGGTTCATGTGTCAAGTTAGCAAGGCCATTCTTCTCAGATTCTTGGTCAAACACCAGTGTAGGACATGCTGTAAGAGTATTTTTTTAGATGAGACTCATACTTCAATCAGAAGACAGAAGGACTTAGACTTGGAAAGAACAGACCTTCTCTCCAACCTCTGCGAAGAGGAGTCATTGTCCAGATCGCCTCCAGATCCAACTGCACAATGATCTTTGCTGGCCCCAGCCTGCCTGCCAGCCCTAGAGCCAACCGTATAAACTATGGATTTTCTAGACCCTACCATGACACAAACCAGTTCCTTATGATGAACACTACTGTCTCTTCCTCTCCAAGTGTGCACATAGGTCCCGTGACTGATCCAGGTACTGAAGAGTTCAGCCCAGTGGTACTTACCATTCACATGGACTTGGGAGGGAGCCAGATACAGCTATGATTGATAGGAAGTAGCCTCTTCTGTCTCTTTCCCCACTCTCTCGTCCTGATGACCTCACTGTATGGTCCCTTATTGGCCTAGAATTAGCTATATAGACCAGGCTAGCATTGAACTTGTGACTACCCTCCTATCTCTGACCTCCCAAGTGCTTGGATTACAAGCATGAATCACCAGGTCTGGCTTAGACTTTTGAATATCTTTTTTTTTAAATATTTATTTATTTGTTATGTATACAATATTCTGTCTGTGTGTATGACTGTAAGTCAGAAGAGGGCACCAGACCTCATTACAGATGGTTGTGAGCCACCATGTGGTTGCCGGGAATTGAACTCAGGACCTTTGGAAGAGCAGGCAAAGCTCTTAACCACTGAGCCATCTCTCCAGCCCCCTTGAATATCTTTAAATAACATAAAAAGCACAATTAACTCCATACTGTGAAATTGTACTCCACTCTGCTACCTGGCTCCTCCAGTCCTCTCACACTGAGCTCTGAGGGTCAACCTATACCCCCTCATTCCGCTAACAGCCTGTTTCCCCATCCCTGGAGTGTGCTGGTCTGATTCCGTCTCAAACCATCACTTTTCCCCCTCATTGTTCCAGTCCTTCCCTATTTTCAGTTGGGTGGTTGTCATGCTCTCCGGACTCTCCATTTCATGTCAAAGAGTTCTCATCAGTTCTCACCGGTGCTGACTTCCAAACCTTTCTACAGCGGGACTCTCCTCCATTTCATGTCCAAGAGATCTCAAGTTCTCACCGGTGCTGACTTCCAAACCTTTCTACAATGCTAATCCTGCCCCTCTCTTTTTAAAACAGCAGCAGCCCAGTAAACCCCAAGGGCTTTAGCATTATGGCACTCACATGAGTTAGCCGCTTCATCCCCAGTCTCATCAGCAGGTACTCTTTGTACAGGTGCACGCACTCTGTTACTGGGGGTTGAACCTAGGGCATCAAGCATGCTAGGCACTGCTAACCTAAATTCCCAGCCTTGTTTGTTTGTTTGTTCGTTTGTTTTTAATTTTGAAACAGGGTTTTACCAAGTTTCCCAAACTGGCTTGAACTCAGTATAAACCAAGCAGGTTCCTGCCGCAGACTCCTCTTTTAAGTAACTGAGTTTACCAAGCCTCCTCCACTGACTCACTCTCTTAACGTTTCTCACTGTGTCACCAAAGCTGAGCCCAGTTTCTCAGACTCAGTGATTCTCCCTAGTCAGCCTCCTGAGTAGGTGAGACCACACAGCACACTCCACAGAGCCCAGCTTCTTTTCACTCCAATGTGCAGCCATATTGAAGCACTTCTCCTGAAGACAGTCCAGCGCCATTGGCTTTGCCTTCCCAGTCTCCCTCCCGTTGTCCGACCAATTCCCTCTGTTCTATCTCCAAATTCAATTCATGGTCAAATGCTCTGGCACCCTAGTAGTCAAGGTCCCCAGATCATCCACAACGCATGTTGCATGTTGCCTGGGAACTGGACAGAAATGCAGAATGGCCAACCCACTGCAGACCTGCTGCTGACCCATGCATAATCTGCATGTGAATTCACTCTCCACGGGGTTTGTTGCACATTAACATCTGAGAATCTAATCTTGAGCTCAAAGGCATTGAGGGAGTGACAGAAAGAATGCATCAAGTAAAAGATTTTTTTAAAGAAAAGAATGCATTAGGCATTGGTACATTGGAATTTAGAAGACCACAAGAATACTGGCAAGCTGAGATGAAATAGAAATGGTGTTCAAAGGGGTCTGTGCCCGTAAATTTTCCAACATTTAGGTCACTACTTATTGAGAAGAAAAAAATCAAGATGGAAGAGAAGAGAGAACTTGAGAGATGTTTGTAATTTTTGGAAAGGAAGGAATTTAACTGGAGAAACATATTTGCCCAATTGAATTCCAAAAACATTTGCTAGTTCTTTCTATGTAAATGTGTACAAGAATACTTCATACTGTTAAGTACCCTAAATTGTACTTTTTACAAATAATGTCATTAAGCCCTCAAGTTTATAAGTAGAGAAATACATCCAGTAGCACAAGTAAACATCCCATTTCCTCCTGCCTCCAGGTCACCACCGCAAGGACAGTTTTCACTTCTCAGTGGCTCTGGGTACAATTATGATTCTTAGGATGTACGAATGGGAAAGGCATGGACGCATGAGCTGTAATTTCATCGCTCTGGAGGTGAAGGCACAGGGATCAGGAGTTCAAGGTCATCCTCAACAATGTAGTGAGTTTGAGGCCAGCCTGGGAGACTCAGCACCCTCTCAACCTCTCTAGAACAGTAATGACTGCCAGCATTCAGCACTGCCCGAGTGGGCGGCGCCCTGTGGGTGCTTTTCCCATCTTGTATTCATTATTGACTTTTGAATATCTAAGAACAATTGCTTAGAGTTAAGTCCGTGAAGAGGGGTTACCATGAAGGTGGGATTTTTCTCAAATATCCACAACTCTGAGATCCTCCAAAAACACAGATGAGGATAATGAGTTTCTAATGTATCCTGAAATTTTAAAGCGTAAGCCTGCCTGATGAGAAGCTTATTTTGAACGATACAGTATTTATTTTCTTTTAAAGAAGGGATGTGCTTGTGTTCAGCGGGGATGAATACAACCCACATCTGGTGGCAGGCTGTTTGTCAGGGTTCCCTACGCATGCCACGCAGTCTGAGTCAGCCTGCATAGAGACAGCAGACAAACCCACCTGGAGAAAACAGCCTGAGTTTGCCCACAGCCTTGGAAGATACGGGTGCCACAAAAGATGAAGACAAAGACGCAAATGGAGAGAAACTGAGCATGTAACTAATTGTGATGTGTGACCCCAGCATGCTGTCTTGGCTCAGTGAAATTTGATTATGAATTATAGACCTAAATCTTAAAACAGTAACCATGGTGATACGATAGAACATTTTTGTTATTAGGAACTACGCCCTGAAGTGTCTAGAAATAAAATGACATTGGGTCTGCAATTGCTTTCAAATAGTACATGGGGCGGGGTCTATACACATATACCTAAATTTGTAGTGAGGGAGAAAATACATCAAAGCAAGCAAAATTAATTGATGGATCTGAAGAGTATAAAATTTGTGTTCTTGCAAAATTTTCTCTAAATTTTAAACCATTTGAAAGTAAAAAAAAATCTTTTAAGCAAAAAATTTTAATGCAAAAATGTAAAATCTTTGTTTAGATTTAGTGGTGATAGGAGGCATTTGGAACTATTGTTTGATAATCTAGCTAGTCCAACTCTCCATTACACAGACGTCAATCACTGCCTCAGTCACTGCCCTCCCACAAATCAGCCCACCTGGGACCCTAGCCCTTGAACTCCCATTTTTCACACAGTGTCCCTGGGCCAGGACCTTCCCATAAGATGCATCCAGCTCCCTGGCAGGAAGCTTCAAAGGGTGATGGCTGATGACCGGGCTCTCTGGACACAGGTTAAGTTCTGTGCTAGAACCTTCCAAGGACTCTTCAAGGAAGCAAGACGGCACCCCGTGTGCAAAACAGGCGTCTGACTGGGTGTGAGCTGTTCTCTTTTCCTTTCTATCATAGAAACTGTGTCTAACCCTGTCTTAAACACTGAACAGTGACAAATGCACCATGCTGTGGGATGGTCCAGGAGGCCGAGACAGGAGACTGCCCTCTGAAAACGATGGTGGGATGGATGACTACACATCCTTAGTCCTCATTGTTCACGCTCCAGATTTCCCAGGAAAGTGCCTGCTGTCCCCATCTTATTTATTCTTAAAAGCGTGTAAGGAAATTATTCAACTTGCTAAGATGCTGAAGATTCTAAGGGGAGAGCCAGGAGCATGAGCTGGTTCTTAACGTTCTGAGCATGTGCAGGGTTTCGGGGGAGGTACAGGTCTGCCTCCATCCTACAGGCTGTTTTCTCAGCTTGTGGGAATTAGGGGCCTGACCATCCTCTCCAGGTCAAGCCATGTGGTGGATAAACACTGCTAGTGATGGGACCACACACCCTCCTGTTTTCTTACACGGTGAGACTCATGCCCAGCTCCCCACATCGGGACACTTAGAGAGGAAATCCAGACTACAATCTGGTTTTATAAGTGAAAGGGAACTATGAAACTATTAGAATCAAATAGCTCTCTAGTCCACAGTGTGACTTCTCTACGATGGTTCAGAAAAATGGCCGCTTACCTTCTCTTCCTTCTTTGGCAGCTTGGGCAGCCTGGAGGGCAGGGAAGGCCTTGGCGATTTACTCTGTTTAACGAGAATAGCCCTTTGGGAGTCTCTCTGTTGGGAATCTTCATAATCACTCATACTCCAGGCAAGAAAAGCACGACTGTTTTCTCCTTGCATGTCCAAGACTGAAGGCTTCGGTTGCCTGCAAGAGAAACAAGTTAGTTGGGTCATATGGAAAAAGATCTAGAAACAGCTGCCAGTCCTCATGGGCCACATTAATTCATTTCTCACTGTTCGAGGCAACTTCTAGCCATAGGGACAAGGAGATCTGAAAACCTGGCCTGCGTGCCTCTCACCAAGAAGGTTCTCCCCGTTTTCCCACTCTGCATCTCCAGCTGCTGGACATACCAGGAAGATCCCACCGCAGGAACACCTGACCTAAACACGCCCAGCTCCCCATTGCCCCTAGAGCCCAGTCAATCCCATGTGTAAGACGTTGCAAAGCAAAAGGAAGCCAAGACCTAGTGAGACTGCTTGCTGGGTGTGTGATGGCTGAGAAGGTTTTCTGGACATCCAGAAAGTGCAGGGCTGAAAGTCCAGCCTCAGATACTTTAGCAAGCAAATCTCCCAGCCATGGACTTTGGGTCAGGTTTACAGTATCAGTCTGTAGAGTGGGCTTCAATCCAACCAGGAGACGGTTATCTCCATAACCGTCACCCTTTAATGCCAGTGGTATAGCTTGCCTGGCAGGCTGGTGGTGTAACTTGTGGGTTCCACAGCTGGGTAGATTATTAATTGTTCTCCCCAGCGTCCTGCCTAGCGCCTTCCAGCACTTGAAACCTGGGAGGAAGCATCGACCCAGTTACAACTTGACTTCTCTGTGTCCTGCAACCCAAATGACAGTCTCTTCAGAAATAGAATCTTCTCATCCAGTTCTGGTGGACAACCAAGAGCCCTGGGCCTGTCGCCTGTGCAGTTTGGGAGTGCCTCTGGGACCTCCCTACTGAGCAGCACAGAAGGAAGATTCCCACACCTTTCCTTGGCCTTGATCTCCATAGTTTCTGCTGAGAAGGCAGCTTTTGAGTCTCTATGCATTGTGTCCCTATCCTTTAGATGTTTTCCATATTCTGTCTTTGCGTTTGCCATTCAACTTTGACCTGGTGTGTATGGCTATGGATCTGTTTATCATGGATTCTGCTGAGCTTCCAGAACATTTTACTCTACTGCTTTTGGCCACGGCAATGCTGTTGTCCAGCGATGACTCTGATTGTATCTAAAGTGCCGCATGTGTCCCCTGAAGTTTCTGCTCGCTTAGTTCAGGGGTCAGCCTCCGATGGCCAGAGTTTCTGAAACGCACTGAATGAGTGGGGCTTCTGGTCCGATGTGGTGAGGTCTGTGGCTGTGTCCCGGCAGGCGGGTTGCGATGAAAGTCAGCCTTTCTTTTCTCTGCGTGTGCTTTAAGATCAGCCGAGTGAGAGGCCAGGGTGAACTCAGGCCTTTCTGACCTGAACACTGTCCTCCTCGATATCTAGAGGTGTGCTGACGTGTATGCGAGATCTGCAGAAGCCAGAAGAGTTACAGATGGTTGTGAGCTGCCCTGTGGGTTCTGAGCCAAACTCAGGTCCTCTGCGAAAACACCAAGTGCTCTTAACTGCTGAGCCACACTTTTAGCACAAGTGTGTGTGTGTGTGTGTGTGTGAGAGAGAGAGAGAGAGAGAGAGAGAGAGAGAGAGAGAGAGAGAGAGAGAGAGAGAGAGAAAGAAAGCATGCATGTGCCATGTCATTGGTGTGTCAGTCAAAGGATACCCTTGGGTGTCAGTCCCTACCTGGTACCACAACAGTTTCTTCCTATTTGCTTCTACAGGTGGCAGGCCAGCTTACCTGCGCTCCAGGAGGAGTTTAACAAAAACACTGGAACTGATTTTAGATCGACTGTTTCTTTTGCTATTTAAATTATTTTTATCACACAACAATGTTTAGATTTTCCTCTGTAACTGCCAGTTCAGAGATGACCAACTTTTTCCTAGCAGCCTGAATATCAAGAAAGGGCCGAGGAGAGAAAACAGGCCTCCGTGCTGAGGGAAGACTGGCTGGCCCTTGCTTATGTAAGCATCTAAAACCGACCAGGACAAGCTTGGTTTTCGTGGGGACACTTCTGTCAAAGAAAACACTGGGTGTTGAAGACGGGCCTTGAGGATGGGCTGAGCTTACCCTAGGTGTCTAGCCTTCTGGGGTGAATCGGGGCCACTGTGGACTCCGTGGCTGCTCTGATTCATGAGCAAATATTTCGGTGACCCCTTGGTATGTTAGTCAAATAGCTGTCTTGAATGAACGTTTTCGTCAAAGGACTGAAACAGCTGTTGATTCCGGAGCAGAGTGCCCAGCACCCACGGTGCCTGAAGTCACCCATTCTCTTCTGTCCGCTGCCCCGACCCACATCTTGTGAGTTCTGTCTGGCGACCTAAAAATACTTCTACTAAATGTTTAAATGGCTGTCTTTTGGATTCTGAGGTTAAATTTACAACGTGACTGTGTGAAGTTCCAGTGAGTCAGCCTCCCACCTGAGCATAGCACCTTAAGTTACTCACTTGAATTTCAAATAGAGACACTCCCCTTTGGGGCTTTGCGTTCTCCACACCACCATGAAGGCATGTATTTATGTGTGCGTGAACTCCTAGCTTTTGCTGAGGACCCTAAGGACCTGTTTTCTTGGGTTGTTTTCTCCTTCAGTGGTTGCTTCCTCAGGAATCATGAATGCTTATCCTTTCTGCTTCTGGAAGTAATAACAAGCCCCACTGGCAGATGGGAGGTCATGAGCTGCGCATGCAGAAACAGGCCTTTCCCTCTGTTCTCCGCTTGGAACACTTAGAGGGAAACCTTTATTTCTTCAGATCTTTTAGCCTCTATGGTGCAGCCCACACTTACCATTCCCTCAGGGAGAGCTTTAAGATGCGTTCCTTCATGTTTTCCTTTTTCAACCTAGCCTCCTGCATAGGGGGATGGGGGCAGGGATGGGGGTTGCCGTGATAAACAGCAACAGATGGGGTAAGATTTCAGAGGTGCTGGCTGCTCAAGAAGATCCTCCCTGCCCTTAGTGTGGATGCTATTCATCCCAGCACCAGAGACCAGGCTGGGCTTGAATACAGCCAGACATCACCACTCAGCCCTCAGGAGCGGGGGCTTTGAAGGGTGAAGCAGGACTCTAGGATGTTCCAAATAAGTGTCGGACATAGTGTAAGACAGTTGAGTCCGACCTTTTTATCTTAGTTGACTCTCCATCTTCACTCACCACCCTGAAATCACTTATGATTATGCTGTACTCGACTCCCTAAACATTTCATCTTTTGGAGAACACTTATTTGATCCTTGATCAGCAGCCTATCATAGACACCATTTAAAAACATGAAGGGTATATGTGTGTGTGTGTATGTGTGTATATACATATATATATATATATGAATGTATGTATGTATTTTACACACACATATATAACCAGACCAAAAGAATATACATATTTGACAGTTATTAGTAGGGAAACTTTTAAATGCAAAGGGGTTATCCTAGAATATTCTGGTGGAAAGAGAAAAGGGCTTATTGAAAAAAGCTATCCTCTTTTTAAGGATAATTTATTTTTATTTAGGTGTCTATGTGTGTCTATGAGTATGTGCATGTGACTAGTGTTGCCCATGGAAGCCAGAAGAGGGTAACACAGCTAGAGGTATGGGCAGTTGTGGACTTCCTGACATGATGATTTGAACTGAACGCTGGTCTTTTGCAAGAACAGCAAGTGCTCTTAACCACTGAGCCATCTCTCCAGCCCCAAGAAGCTCTTCCTCCTCCCTTCTCCTATGTGTGTGTGTATGTTTTACCTAAATGTGTGTGTATGTACCATGTGCATGCCATGTACACAAGGACCCAGAAGAGGGTGTCAGATTCCCTGGAGCTGGAGTTAAAGATGATTGTGAGAGCATCCATATGGGTGCTGGGACCTGGACCAGGTTCTCTGTAGGTGCAGCAAATGCTTTTAACTGATGAGCAGTATTTCCAGCTCTGCACCTCCCATGCCAAGTTGTGCTTAATAGGCAAAATCCTGAGTGACTTACAGAGCTCTCTGGAAGGCATGTGCTGTACTTGTTTTTATGACAAGCTTCGGGATGCTGGAAAAACCGAGGGTCTATCTTTGAGTTAATATAAGGCCAAAAAGTAATATTGAATCAAAAATTAAGACAAGATGAGACAGTTGGCACCCCTAAGGCCCCAGAAGCTGTTCCCTCATGTATCTGTAGCTTCTGCAAAGGGTGACACTTGGGTGTGATGACCTGCTTTCTCGGCAAGCTGTTCCTTCAGGTTTTGTTTTATTGTTGTTGTTTCCCTCAATGTCAGCAATGTCTTGTTTCTGTCATTAAATGGTAGATGCCTTAGCCAGATTTGACAGTATGAGCTTACATCCAGATGTCCCTGTCGTGTAGACAAAGATACACACAGGGATAGGAATAAGCATGTTTTTCTGCTGTACCTAGAAGCAAGTGAAATGGGCACTAAGAGATTATGTGAATGTTAACCTTTCAAGTATAGTCATCCCTATGAAGCATGGAGGATGTGTGCTTATTTTATTATGCATGTACGTGTTCACGTGTGTACACATGTTGTGTGGAGACCGGAGATCAGGGTGGAGTGTTTCCCTCAGTTGTTCTACACCTCAATTGTTTTTAGTCAGGGTCTCTGAACTCAGACGCTAGCTTGCTAGCGAGCCCTGGGGATCCTGCCGTGTCTGACCCTCTGATGGCCTCTGTCCCCTCCCCTCCCGTGTTGTAGTTACATGTCTCACTGCCACATCCGGCTTGTGCGTGGATCTGCACTCAGTTTAGCGCTCCTGTTTGCTGAGCAAGCATGTTATTTCCTGAGCCATCTTCTCACCTGCGACTCTTCTTTCTTAGAAGTTTTCTCCATCCCACATTTAAAAAAAAAAAAGTCTACAGTTTTCATATTAATAGTTCAAAAGACAGATTTATGAAATGGCTTGCAGAAATCATCTTGAAGAGGCAGGTAGAGCAGAGATTATTTAAATACAAACAAAATTGTGTAATCCCATGTAGCACAAAATCTATCCTGTTGAAAAGATAAAAATCAAATTGTACTCAAACAGCTACAAGAGGGTTCCCCGAGTTGCCTGTCTGACTACAGCAAATATCCAAATGACTAGAATGAATCTCTTAACAGAAAGAGGCAGTGGATGTATAGATTTCGTTTTCCCTTTTGGAACAAAGCACCCACTCTCTTGGACTCTGCCTCCTTGAAGAGATTGTTCAATCCTGAGCATGTAAGCGTCAAATCTAGGGTTGTGATCATTTGAGTGTGATTGATTGCTTTTATTTCCCAGGAAGCATGACCACTTTTCCTTAAAGACTTGTTAAACATTCCTCCACTAGACTGAAATAAAGCATTGAAACAAGAATCGTCTCTATGCCCTGCGTGAACATGTCTTCATTAATTTCCCAGGTTGGCTTCCTTCCCTGAGCTCCAGAATGTGAGTAATGATGTCACCAGCACATTGCTGGTCGCCCTTCTGGACTCCAGCTGGGCTTCCCCTACGCAGGCTCTGCAATCTCCTCCAACCAGTCCTCTGGCGCACAACAACAACATGCTGCACAAACGACCATTGCCAAGAACTCACTTGCGACGTAGAGGCACACAGAGGCGCTGATTGCTTTTCATTCAGTATCTTAAAGTGACTTATAAAAAGTGACCATCGCATCAAGAATTCTCATGCATGTGGCCTCAGAACAGGTGTCCAGATACCTAATAAAAGTCACCATGCTAGGCTGTCTGGGGTCCCCTATTAGGAATGCCGTGTCACTCCTGACATTGGCACATAGGATGTCCAGGGCTTCTGCCAGCTTCAGCAGCCCAGGCTTCCTCTATTCATGCTAGTGCTTCCTGGCCATCCCTTGCTTCTTTGTGAGTCGCAGGGGAAGAAAGGAAAGGCATGTTTGCTGTAGCTGCTTGGTGTCAGTTTGGAGAATGTTCCTCTCTGCTGATAGGAGATCTGTGCCTGCGTTAACTGCAGTGGAAGGCAGTGCACTTTGCTTTACTTCTTTATGAAACAGAAGTACACACAATGGACAAAATGACCATAGCCCAGTTCTCATCCTTCAACCCGGCAAGCATCGGCTGACAAGCTGTCTTATTTCCCCTCTCTCTTCATTACCAGTCCCCTCCAGGACATGCTATCTCGCTGATAGGAAATACACGACATCATATACTTTACACACAATCCCCCCTTAACAATATTCACCAAATAATCACCATCCAAAAGTCTAGCTGTCTCCTAACTTTTGAACTGTTAGGAAGTCCAAATTAGTTTCACACCTCTTTGACTGATGATCTTGGGAGCTATTTATTAATGCCTAATTTCTCTTTCGTGAAAGGAACCCCGTTGTGAGCTGGAGAGGCGACTCTGTGGTCGAAAGCAATGGCTGCTCTTCCAGAGGACCTGGGTTTAATTCCCAGCACCCACATAGCATCTCACAAGTGTCTGTAACTCCAGTCCCAGGGAATCCAACACCCTCACATAGACATACACACAGGCAAAACACCAATGCACATAAAATAAATAAATCTTACAAAAAGAAAAGAAGCTGGGCTCTTTGTCCTATCAAAGTCCACACCACATCTTCTGCTACTCTTTTCCGAGGCTGTTTGACAATTTCCCGTTAGCTCTAGCTTCTTATTGGCTAACTCTTACATTTGAATCTAACCCATTTCTAGTAATCTGTGTATTGCCACGTGGCTGTGGCTTACTGGGTAAAGTTCCATCTGGCTCCAGCGGGGCTACATGGCTTCTCTCTGACTCCGCCCTGCTATAGGCCCAAAGCGGTTCCTTTATTAACCAGTGGTAATCACAGCATACAGAGGGAAATTTCACAGCAATTTACAATCTAGTTGGGGATTCTGCTACCTTCGTAAGGAGTTTGGTAAAGTGGCAGCTGTAGGTTCTTCAGTATCGTACCCTCATTAGCGCAGTGTAGTTTGCCAGATTTCCAATACCAGGCATAGTTTCCTTGTTGCATGAGCCATAAAACCAATTAGATGATGGCTGCTGCCAAGGTATTCATGTCACTATTGTCCCCTTAGAGTTACCTTGCTTTACTGGTGGTGGTTGTGGTTCATTGCTGTGGGATAACGCTCTTGCACTCTGTAAAGACTTGTCACTCATATTGGTTTAATAAAGTGCTGATTGGCTAGTAGCCAGGCAGGATGCATAGGCAGGGCAACCAGACTAGGAGAATTCTGGGGAGAGGAAAGGCTCAGGCTGTAGTTGCCAGCCAGACTCAGAGGAAGCAAGATGAGAATGCTTCACTGATAAAAGGTACCAAGCCATGTGGCTAACATAGACAAGAATTATGGATTAATTTAAGATGTAAACATTAGTTAATAAGAAGTCTGAGTTAATAGATGACTCAGTGTTGTAATTTTATAGTTTCTGTGTGATTATTCAGGTCTGGGTGGCAGGGAAATGAACAAGCAGTCCGCACTTACACAAAACAGTTACTTCACGTTTCATCAAAGGCTGTCTGTCATCAACCTCTGCCCATCCCTAAGGGGAGAGAGAGGGGAGAGGAGAGACTGGGGGTAGAGAGGAAGACACAGACACAGAGAGGGGGGGGGGAGAGGGAGAGAGAGCACAGCAGAGGAGGAGAGGAGGAGGGATAAATTTTTAAAGTCCCACTAATAGGGTGGGGTTAGTTAGGACTGTCAATGACATTTGAATTGAATGTCTGCCTCCATAGACAGTCATATTCTAATGTACTAAAGTAATCTCTTTACTGTATAAATCTGGAAAGGAGAGCGGGGAGGAGTTCAGTGATAGTGCGCATGCTTAGCCGGCACGAGCACCCTCAGAGTCATTAAAAGAAATCTAGAGAGGAACTTTCTTCACAAGGCACATACCGAGGGAGGGCGCACAGACGGCCCACTCACCTCGCTTGCCATGATCCTGGCAGCCTCTGAGCACCAGCTCTTACGTGCAGAAACCTTTTAGGCTTTGCAAGGTAGTGGCGTCTTCATTTCTTTGTTCCATTTTCATTCATTGGCTCGCACTGCTGTGTGGTTAGATAGTGGTGTGCTCTTATCGCATTTCATACTTATTTCCCCTTATTTACCGTTTTAAAAGTTGGCTCATTGGAGTGCTCCAACGGAGCCTCTATACTGTTTCATTTATTTGTTATGGTGTTAGGGATGGAACCCAAGGCCTCCTGGTTGCTAGGCAACTGCTCTATCCCTGGTCCATAAAAATCTCTTTAAGTATATCTCCTCCATTCCCTTGGAACTTGAGAGTTTTTGTTGCTTTTATTTATTTATTTATTTATTTATTTATTTATTATCTATCTATCTATCTATTTATTTATTTTGAGAGGAGTGATGTGTAGATGTGGGTGTACATTTTCAGAGGTCATGGGGCTACCTTGTGAAACCTGGTCTCTCCTTCTACCTTTAGGGAGGCGTGGAGGCACACTCGGGTAGTGACGCTTACATGGCTGTCACCCTTACCTGCAGCGCCACCTCACTAGCTCTACAGTGGGTTTCGACAGCTTTCTTTCTGTCTGTCAGGTCTTGCTGTGTGGCCCATTGAGATGTTTCAGGATCATCTTTTTTTGTTTCCTTCTCCAGAGTCATGGTTAGCCACTTCTCCAGGATGTGCCGATTCTTTTTGGTGCAAAGATATTTAAAGAATCTATGTACTAAGCCCGGTGGAGGGTGACTGCTTGTCATCTCAGCGCTCGCGAGATTGAGGCGAGAGCTTCTCAAGTCTGAGACCAACTAGGGGAACGATAGTGAGTTCAAGCCTGAGCTACATAGTGCATCCAGTTCCACAAACAAACAAACCGAAAATGTCTGAGTCCCAAGGGAGCTCACAGCTCCTGAATTGGCCCCCTATCTCTAGGTCTCTATAGTGATGAGAATGTGGGGGGAATATAAGCATACACAATCCACGTAGTAGTAGTGTGTGTGCACGCGTGAATGCACACAGTCCTACACATATATGATGACCAATGTTTTAATAAAATTCAGGGATTTTCATTGCTCTTCCCATCTGTAATGTCCTCCCTCCTCCAAGAATCCTGGCACTCTTTCAAAACAGGAATGCCTGAATGAGAATCTCACATGGTTGTTTATCGGCCCTAACCCATGATACATCCACAACAGGATCAGAGTAAAAATACCATGATTTCCAGCGAGCTTTGTGATGTTCTTTTTGTTCTAATAGCACAACCCAATAGAGATGATAAAACCACCTGTAAGTCCAGTCCAGATGTCCCAGTGCCCTTGTAGTGCTGAAAATCCCTTGGAGGGATGGGGAGCGCTTACTTAGAGCATGCGAGGCCTTGGGTTGATCCCCAGCACTGAAAAAGCAATCCCTTGGAATAATTCTTGTCCTTGGGTTAAACCATGAACTGGAAATACCTTAGGTTTTAAAAAAAAAATTATGTTTAAAATGACTTATTTTGGTATAAGGAATGATGTAGCCATGGCCGCGAGCCATGCGGACTTCCTGTTTTTGTTCTTGATGCTGTCATTACCGTATGTGTTGAGGTGGGACTGAGGGGGAGGCACCACCTCGGCAGAGTCTTACCGAACAGCTGCAAAGAGCAACTTAGCTTCTGGGAGAAATGTCTCCAAGGCCTCAGCTCTGCTGGGTGAAGAAGACATTTGTTCTGCCACCCACCATGTAATCCATCCTTGAATTTTAATGAGTTAGCCTTTGGGCTGCGAGACAGAAAACAAGTCACGGCATCCTACATCAACCCTGCCGGCTTTGCGTGCTGCCTCTGAGACTAGAGACGTCCTGGTTGTATTGTCAAATACATGATAATTGTGCTCAAAGGGATTTTTGTCTGAACATGCAAATTGCCCATATAAATAGCAGCCCTTTGGACTTTAAATCCAGCTGCTCCCAAGTTGACCCTACCTTCCTTTAATTCTGGGAGCTGTGTCTAGACTCCCTGGTTCCTGCCCAAAGTTAAACTTTCCGATGTGAGCTTCCACTGTCTTTCAAAATCCTGTTGTAACTGATACTGAATTGTTAGGTTGTTACTATCTGAACCAGCACCAAGTACACTATCTGCCCACAAATACCGGTTGCTTCAAATATCCCTATTGCTGCACGCTGTTCATGGACTGTAGAGTTATTTCATCTATGTCTGGTCCCCTGCTCCTAACCGGTCCCCTGCTAGGTAAGCTCTTCAAGACACAGATCCCTTGGTTCTCTGTGTGTTCGTACTCGGGATAGAATAAAAAAAGCAGCACAAGAGATGCGGGACGAAACTGAATCTGGATGACAGCAGATGAGCACAGGATGCTGTTGAGAATCTTGCATGCACAAGAGCCGGCCTCTACAGACAAGGTGCTGAGTGGCACGCAAACCCCCACCATAACTCTACAGTCTCACTTTCGCTGCCTCAGACTCTGTAAACATTTGTGTATATGTTTTATTAATCTCGCTTTGAAAGCTGTTCACTGTTTAGGCCAGCTGGAGCTTTGTGGACTATGTGCTACGAGGAGTAACTGTAATATTATGCTTACTAAAATATTATACCCCGTGGCTCCCGGTTCAGGTTTTCATGGGTTCTCCATCAAGGTAGCTTATCTTTTCTTAGAGCAAGTAGAAAACCTTGTTCATGTGAACACAGGGCCTCTGGCTTCTGGCCTATGCTCTCCAGCCTCCTTCCAGCCTCCAGCCTCCGGTCTCTGGTCTCTGGCCTCCAGCAGTCCTTTGGAGAAGACAGAACCGTGGGCCTCTGGCTGGTCACACACTCTTTAGTAGCTATCTCAGACTTGCCTTGAATTCTCAAGACCCCTCCTTTCTCCAGACTGCCAATTCTCTCGCATCAGTCCCTAACAGGTCTGTGTTTCTGTCCCCCTTTTTCCTTTTGCTTTCTCTGAGCTCTTTTCTGTCCTAATCTGTTTGGCTGGGACTAACACTTCAGTGCAGCTGCTTATCTGTAGATTGCGCTCCTTGCTTTGATGGCCATGGACCACTTTGTAAGGTCCTGCATCTGCTCCCTTAGCAGTCGTGCAATGCCTGACTACAGCAGTTCTCGTGTCTGGGATGCGGCAGGAGGTAGAGGGCAGGCCAGGGAACAGACAGTCCCTCTTTCTTAGCATCTACAACAGACAGGTTTAACTCCCACTGTCTGCACAACCAGGAATTGGCAGAGAAAGACCATGTTCTGAAATGAACTGGATTTTCCTCATTTAGGCGAGCACTAATAGGCTCGTAAGTTTTTAGAGTGATATCGCCTTCTTCCTTAGTTAGCTGCCTTTATTTCTCACGGGTAGCCCTTCAAAGCCAGTGCATCTTGTCCTTTTGCTCTAGTGATGATGAGGACATTCGTTCATTCAGCAAACACGCACATCCATCCTGCATTGGTTTCTCACGGCCTGCCCTGGGATTGTAATTAAATCACCAGTTACGTATCCGACTGATCCTGCCCTGTGAAATAAGGGATGGTGGATGCTATGGCTGTCTCCTGAGTCCCTGGGCCTAGCAAGTGCCTGGTGCCATACTTAGCACTTGGCTATTTTTTTTTTTATTCTAAACTTACTTTTAAAAATTGTTATTGCACTTAAGTGTGCATGTGTGTGTGTGTGTGTGTAAGATATGTGTGTGAAAATACATGACCCAGCTCATGTGTGGAGATCAAAGAACAGCAACACCAGGAGATAGTTCTCTCCTTCTGCTCTGTGGGTCCCAGAAATTGAAGCCAATGCCTGAGGGTTGATTGCAAGCACCGTTTCTCACTGATCCATCCCCTTGGCCCCTTGGCCAATTTTTGAACGTGTAATCTGCACCAACAAGGACTTCCATCCACAGGAGACTGGGATGGGCCTGCTACCAGATGAGCTTCCAGAAAAATCTTTCCCCAGCACTTCCCTGGACAGAGGCAAGAATGGGAGAAGGGGGCGCAGAAGAACAGGGAGAAAGGTTTTAGGCGAGAGAGACCCAAAGAGCCAGCATAAGTATGGATAATGATGTCCTCAAAACAATTGCTGAACTTATTTTAGGAAATTAGCATGCTGTCAAAGGGCCTTCTAGATATCTGCATTGATGCCCACCATTCAGTGAAGCCTCTTTTAGCAGGAGACAGCAGTCAAGGAGGAGATGCAGAGCTGGTCACAGTGCTGAGAGAAAGAGACCCAGAGCTCAGCCCTGAAAGGGACATCTATATCCTACATTAACCCCTCCACCACCACCCAGACTCGGGGTACATCACAGAAAAGGAGCTGGGAAGAATGGACCAGCCGCAGGGTGGGAAACTGTTGGGTGCTGTCTTCTGTGATTAGCAATCAGGGGCTCATAGCAGCTGTGGTTACTTACACACGGGAAAGCCAACCGAAATCCCATCCCTGATGGGTGGATGAGCTCCAGGCCCCACCCCTCACTGAGGAGCTATGGGGGGGGCAGCTGCTGGGGGAGGGAAAAATCATTCCTTTTTGAGGGTGCCCCCACTAGCAGGTTTCCCATGCTGCACTGGATGGTCCCACAGCCATGCGCTTATGGGCAGCCCCGTTGAGAAGGGATGTGTTGACGAGGCTATAGGAAGAGCTGGAGGGTGAAAATTCAGAGTCCGTAGGATCACATTTCATTGCATACATGTATGTAATTCTCAGAAGTAGAAACACTTTTAAAGGAAAAAGGAAATAAGTTGTTGTATAAGAAAGAAATGGCAGAATTTTGCTGCTTTGTTTCTGAAAAATCTCCTCAATGCTCCAGACACTGACAGTCTTAAAAAATATTAAAAATGGAAAGCTGTCAAAATTCATGGATGTTTTGAAGAAAATAACTCCACGAAACAAGCGCACATTTATCTCCCAGTACGTTTTTAACTAGTGGCTGTCATGAAGTCTGCTAGCTTCACAACTGGTTTTGGCAGGGTTTCTTCGGAATAACAGGCGCTGTCCTAATGGCACCCAGCTAATGCTAAATAAGGAATACCATACACCTGTCTGAAGACACAGAAAGCCTTCCTTCTTCAGGCCTGAGAATGTTTCCTTGGCACCAAAAGTCATGGTTTGAGCTGGAAATTTTCTTCAACTTAGGAGTTCCAATGAATACAGTTCTATTGCTCTTTCCCTATACTGATTATTATTTCTGTCAAGTACAGTATTTGTACATGCACTTAAAATGGTCCTTTTAATCATTTTTTACAAAGGAATTTAAATACAGAATGCCTCTAAGTCATACTAAAACACCCCCTCCTTTCTCTACTACTCTTCCCAGCATTCTTCCCCACAAAGCGGCTATGAGCCCCTTGTCTGCAGGACCCCACTTTGCCTGCACTGTCGTCTCCAGGTCCTGGGCTGGCTGCGTTCCAGGCTCTTTTCATTAGCGTCTGAGTAAACACTTTGGCTGCCATGTTTGTTGGTACCTTGTCTCCCATCTCGTGTCCTTCATTTGTCCTTGTGTCTCTTGTTGGCTATATAACACCGTCCCCTCACTTTCTGAGAGAATGCTTTATGGTACAGCCTTTAGTTTTACGATTTTGAAAATACCCATTTTTTTCTCTCCACATGTGATCGCTGGCTAAACATGGAA
The DNA here is from genome assembly GCF_950005125.1 of Chionomys nivalis. Classification (NCBI taxonomy): domain Eukaryota; kingdom Metazoa; phylum Chordata; class Mammalia; order Rodentia; family Cricetidae; genus Chionomys; species Chionomys nivalis. The sequence continues at coordinate 6,121,054 of NC_080109.1, forward strand.
TTCTACATGGCAGGTCTTGCCTACTTCTGGGGGCCACACTGCAGCAGATGGGGCGGCTAACATGTTGCTAATGGCTCCTGGTCTCCTGGACAGTCCCTATCTCCTCTGTTCTTCCTAAACTCTCTTCACCCTCACGAAGTTTCTCAGTGGCACCTGAGTGCCATGCATTCGTTTTTAGTAACATTTGATGAATGCTTTCAACCTGGAAGTCATTTCGTCCCCTTGTGGGACATTTTCTTGAGTTACTGTTTTTCTCATTCCTGTTTCCCCTGGTCTCTTTCTGGACCTTTGATTCATCAAGTATTAGAAACTTTAATGTCTATATGTTTTCCTCATTTCTCTTTCATATCTTGAAGTGTTTTGTTATACCTTTTGGGGGAATCAGCTCTGCTAGCCACATATTGTGAAAAGAAAAGAAAGAAAGAAAAAAAAAACACCCAAGCCCAGATACCAGCCTAAATCAGTGGGATCAGCCAACTTAGACTGAAATATTAGTTTGGTGATTCAGCTTCTTTACCAGGAACTTTCTGGTACCATGAACTATGCTTTACGGAATTATGGTATGTATGTGCTCCCTGGCTCTTCTCTTCATCATCCACAGTCTACCTTCTTGAAAAGCTCAGCTGAGTCCCAGCCCTCTCTAACCACACTTAATTTCGCCTTGTCTGGAGACCCAAGATGGGTCTGTACAAGTGAAATGTCTCCTAGCTGATCTTGTCACGACTGTTCCTGTCACCTCCCACCCATTTCCCACACAGCATTCCACCTTTCTAAGAGTGACCTTAGCAAAAGGCTAGGATCACGTTCCTGCTGACTTAACCCCTCCCAGTGAGCTCACGCTGTTTGGTTTGCAGATTAAAATCCAAATGTTTCCAGCAAGTCTATCCCCTGCCTTCCCACTCGCCTGGGACTTCCTGCGATCCAGGCATGGATTCTAGTTGGATGTGCTTTTCCTGCCTGGTTCAGTAGCACCAGGGACAGCCCCTGCTCCCATAGCCAGGGGTTGCCCAAGGAGACCAAGTTACAGAATTGTCATATATGCACAGGGCCTACGTCAGTCCATGCAGGCTCCCTGGTTGTTGGCTTAGACTCTCTGAGTTCCCATGTGGCAGGCTAACCATTCCTGTGGGTTCATGTGATGTCTCTGACCCCCCTGGCTCCTACAAATCTACATGAAGCAATAAAAATACAATGATAACGTGGTATAAAGGGAGGTCACAGTGAAGACCCTGGACTTGGTCCCTAGGATCCCAAAAATGAAGGAGAAGGAGGAGGAAGAGAAGGAAGAAAGAGAAAAAGAGGTAAGAAGAAAGAGAATGGGAAAGGAAGAAAAAAATAATACCTAGAACCTCCATAAAGGTCTTCTGGCCATTGGGTGTATGCCCTAAACTGGATCTGGGGACGATGGTTCTTTCTTCTCTCTACCGTGAGACTTCCACCATGATATACAGCTTTGCCTCAATCAACAACTCTAACTGATCATTACTGGAGCCTTTAAAATTCTGAGCCAGGATGACAGGTGACTGTCTCTCAGGTCTTTGTTATAGTAATGGACACTAACACAGTAGCCACACAGGCAGACTGAGCTTTGTCTTTTCCTTCTTTCATTTATGCTTGGTTTCCCAACTTCATTCACAATCCCCTAAGGACAAGGATTTTCTTTCATAAACAGTTTGCATCCTTATGACTTGGTGCTATGCACGGAATCATCCCTAGAAATAAAGGTAGCCTTTCCTCTCTAGGAATATTGTTCACAGCTTCAGTGTTTCTCAGATGCTTTCCAAGAAGGTGTTTCAATTAGTACATTCACACCTTCCTCACCAGGAGTTGTTAAAGGCGTCCTCGGTGTCCAATAGCCTCTCTCTGCTAGTTTTCTTTGCAGAGAAAAAGTTGACACAAGCAATGCTGTTCAAAGGAATTTCTCACATAGAACACATGCTTTTCATGCACTGCGGAGTGACTCTTCCTATGTGGCTTGACATGGGAGCAGCAGCTGTGCCTAGCCAGTCACAGATGTTATACAGGAAGATCTTCTGGATAGCACCTGATCGACTTTTTAAAATATTGATTTGATTCTATTTTCTGTTCACGAGTGCTTTGCCTGCATGTATGTATGAGACCCACGTTCATGCTTGGTGCCCAGAGAACAGAACAGGGTATCAAGTCTTCTGGAACCAGTGCTACAGATGGTTGTGAGCCACCGTGTTGGTGCTGGGAACCAAACCCAGGTCCTCTACAAGAGCCAGAAGTACTCATAACTACGAAGCTGTCTTTCCAGCTGCCATCCAATAGTCTTTTGACAAGAGGGCTTGAAGTCTCTTTCTATGTTATATATTTTATGTTAATAGAAGAGACAAAACCTGTTTCTGTACGTGCTAATAACTATATCCTTCAAGAATGAAAGCTGGAGAAATCCTTCTTCCCCATAAATCCATAGAGATGACACTATTATATCTCTAGTGTGGCCTTTTCTTCAGGCATCTGGATTGTGCTCCAGTTAGACAAGAGCCCAGTATTCACTCTTTCCCCGTAATTTAACACACCTGGAGCTACACGTGTTTAATTTTTGTTAGCGGCTACTTTAAGACAACATGAATTCAAGCCATTATGTGACTTTAGTAAAATTATGCTTATTAACCAAGGCTACATATTATTATGGTTTCTAGGCCAACAGCATGAACTAAGGTCTTTTCAACTACATGTCTGTGTTTTCCCACAGAAAGCGTAGGTACAGACTGGCATTTCTTTCCCTCTGTAATCTAGCACATTCTTTACTATGTTCCTTTGCTTTGTCCCTTTCCCTAACTAGGCAGGCAGAAAATAAAATTTATGTTGTTCATTAGAAATAAAAATTTGTGTTTTTCTTTTTCCCTGTCACACAAATCTACATGAAACAATAAAAATACAATGATAACATGATTTTCGAGACTGGGAAAATAAGCTGTCCCTAACTTAGGAAGGAATCCCATCACTCATTTAAAATACATCCCCAAGTACTTACCATGGGTTTTGATAACGGTGGGTTACTTTGTCATTCGCATAAAGACTTAGCTCTCCAAGCTGCAAAAGGAGAAAAACTAATTCAGGGTTATTCTTTGGTAGATAGGGACCCACGTGTCTAAAGTCTGAGCATCTATATTCCTCCTCTAAGGGGAGTCAGGCTAGAAAACGGAGTAGGGATGCTAAATTCAGATAAAAGAAAATCAGTGGGCACCACTCACCGGGGTCGCTTGCCCTGGAGCAGGGAAGACAAACCATTATGGTGAGCCAATATGTGGGGGGGTGTGGGAGAGGGGGCAGAATGGCTCATGTCCTGTGTGGAGAGGCAGATGTGAAGAGGTGAAGGGGGTGAAGAGCATGCTAATGTAGGAGGCCTGCTTGTCACCCTGGGCCATGGTGACGTCCAGGCCTAGACATGGGTCTGTGGCCCCTCTGCAGCCGGGGTCTGTGTTACCACCAAAGGCCGCAAGGAAGCTGGGGTTCTGGGCCACCACTTGACCCTGTTGGGGTCTGAGGGACGTGCTGCTGCAGGGCCATGCTGATCTGAGTGACCAGTGCTGCCACCCAGGGCCATGAAAGTGTCTGGGCCTGAGCTGCAGCGGAGGGCCATGTCTGGGCCTGTGCCTCTATTGTAGCCAGGGCATGAGATGATGTCCATGGCTCCTGTTACCATGAAAGGCTGTTCAGATGCCCGGGGTCTGGGCTGACACCTGAGGCCATGTTGGTGCCTGAAAGTCAGACTGCTCCAGGGCCCTACAAATCAGGGTGGCCTGTGCTGCCACCTGGAGCCACAGTGACATCAGGGCCCATGCGTGTCTGGGTCCATAGTCCTGCCACAGCCAGCATCTGTATTGATATTCATGACCCCTGTTACCATTGAGGGCTGTGCAGCTGCCCAGGGTCTGGGCCAATACCCAGGGCCAATTTGGAGTTCAGGGACAACATTGTTGCTGAGGCCATTTGTATCTGTGAGGCCTGAGGTGCCAGCCAGGGTCATGGAGACAACTAGGCTCAAGCTGCTGCTGGTGGCCATGTCTCAGTCTGTGGTTCTGATGCAGCTGGGCAGCTGGGATCTGTTGATGTCTATTGTCCATGTTGCTATCAGGGCTCATGTAAACCAAGTGTTGAACAATGTCTTGATATACTAGGGCCATGCTGAGCTGGTCCCGCTCCCCACCATGGAAGTGAGAGAGCTGGCTCTGCCCGTTAGAGGGCAGTGGTCCCAACACCCGACTGATCGGCTCAGCTGCCATCCAGGCACACATCCAGGACTTGGTGTTGGCACTCTCCAACATCTGTCCTCTCTATGTCCTGCTGCAGCACGTGAAGGAACTGGTCCTGGGGAATCATAGCTGCAGGATCCCCAAGACTGGGGCAACAGAAGGATAATTGAGGTGATTCAGTGAGGGTCTAGGATTATCGGTATACCAGAAGCCAGTGGCCTTGAACCTGACACATTATGCAACGAACATTTGCAAGTAAAGCTGTTTGGACAAAAAGGGAATAGGGGATGGATGATGCGCAGAGCTCCCAGGGCCACTGAGATGAATGAAGAGGTGATGGAGGGGTGGGGAAGATGGAGGAACAAAGTGGTTTTTGTTTTGTTTTTGCTTGTTTAATATTCTTATTTGTATTTTTAAATGTTTATTATTTCAAGTTTTCCTTGGCATGGGGTGGGTGGGGGATGCAAGAGTGAAGGGCAGATACTGAGGGACTGGGAAATGAATGCGATTTGGGTGCATGGTGTGAAATTCCCAAAGAATAAAAAAAAAAGTTATGTTTTAAAAATTTAAAAAAGAAAATCAGTGGAGATGATCACTGTTGCTTCCTGGCCTGAGAGGAAACAGTCACCACGAACTCCACTCCCTCTGTGTGAATGAAAAGGGTTAATGAAGACTGGGGGACTGGCCATGCTGCCTGGCTGCTCCGTGTCTGACTCTGTAAGGAAGCTGCTCTGTGGACTGTCAATCATCATTTAAGTGGGCACTCGAGGGCTCTGCAGAGTTAGCCAATGCGTCAGTGGAGCAGGGAAGAGCTGGCATTAGAGGCCTGTAGCAGATCTAAAAGCTCCCAGATAGTTGAGAATCTATGTGGTAGCTAAGTATCAGTTTTGCATTTAAAGAAACAGAGAGAGAGAGAGAGAGAGAGAGAGAGAGAGAGAGAGAGAGAGAGAGAGAGAGAGAGAGAGAAAGCATGAAATCCCACACCCTCTCGTGTACGCTTGAATGTTGTATTATTCCTGAATGAATGCTCTCTGTGTTCCAGTTCTTTCCCCGTCTTAGAAAGAAGCTGGGAAACAGGGGTGTTATGTTCATATTCAGAGGGTTTGAGGACTACAGTCACTTCTCAGTTTTCTGGGCTAGGTTGAAAATTACAACATGAAAACATAAAAAAAGTATTTCACTTCTGCTTCGGAATGCATTTTAAAAATTTATATTGACAGGAGGTGCCAGATTCGTAACAGCTCAAAACATAGCAATAACCGTGAACGTTCAGCAGCAATTGGCTGTTCTCACATCCTCCCCTTTTTCTCCTGCCCAGGCTTGGTCGGAACGGCTTTGCTGCCAGCCTGCCTAATAGTTGTTTCTGCTCTACTTCCTTAATCTACCTGCTTGTTCAGGTGACCCAAAATGGCAGTCTTCACCCCCATACAGAAAGCAACCATACAAAGGAAGGGGTCGGTTAAGAGTTTAATCCAGAGCTGGCCATTAGTTAGCAGGCAATGCGGAAGTAGTGATCTCTGAACAATGGAAAGGTCATGGTATCGGTTGATCCCTGGAATACAATTCCCTAAAAACCAGTTGACACACTAATTCAAAAGTAAGTTTACTATTTTCTTTGGATGCTCTTCTTTGATCTTTTGCTACTCAAGATTTAATAACAAAAGCATGACATCTTCTTGTCAGAAATGCTAAGAAGTCTTTGCTTCTCTTAGAATTACAGGGTTCATGACAAAAACCTTGTTATTGCCAAGCGGTGGTGGCACATGCTTTTAATCCGAGCACTCAGGAGGCAGAGGCAGGCGGATCTGTGAGTTTGAGGCCAGCCTGGTCTACAAGAGCTAGTTTCAGGACAGGTTCCAAAGCTACAGTGAAACCCTGTCTCAGAAAACAAAACACACACACACACATACATACACACACAAACAAAAACTTGTTATCTTAAATACACTCACCCTTTTGTGTTTTAATTTATTAACAAATACACTGTGACTTATTTGAGTAGCCATGCTCACCAAGGTGCTAAACCTAATGAATTCACAATCATATAAACATTTATATTGGCCCATTATTCATAATAAGGAAAATATTGATCTAGAGATTAGTCCCCTGGAGATGTTACTCAAGGGTAGAGCACTTGCCTGATAGACACACGGTCCTACATTTTATCCCAGAACTACAGATAAATAAACAAAATTCTAACATTTTCATACAATCCACAAATACATAATGTTTTGGGGAAAATTCTTATATATTAAAAATTTCAGTTAACAAATATAATTATAGGTCAAAATTAAACATTTCCTATGAAACCATGTTTCAACAAGTCTAGGAATTAGTAAAAAGGAAATGCAAGCTAGCCACTGTGAGCAAAACGCATGTTTTGGAGAAGACTGAGTTAAATTAATTGCGTACGTCTGGGGCTAGTTCTAGGGACAAGGCCACTTCCCCTTTTATTTCCCACCCACCTCTAGTGCAGTCCTGCCATGCTCAGGAGACCTGTGGGACTGTTTTCCAGAGAAATCCTTGCTTTGTTAGGATATTCCACATTGCTTTTTCGAGGGTATCTGATGGAGCTTTCCTTACTGGAAGGGCCGATGTTACCCATTTCTGTCGCTAGGGGCTTTCTTACCAGTAGACCGGATGCAATGCAATGCATTTTGAGAATGTGTACACACTAAGGTTTTCTTCCCCAGCCTCCTTCCTTGGTAACACTGGGCTCTCAGTCCCCCCCCACAGTACTCCCTCCGGCGATCTTTTGTTATGCTAATGTGTTTGTTCTCTACTTGCCTCAATTTGCAAAATATTACTGTTAACCCCTTAGGTGTCTTTCTTCCCACAGCCTGTGATAAGCACCCGCATTGTTGTGACTGAGCCACCAAACTGCATAATGTTGCCTATTTTAGACTGGAATTATTGAATCAAGTAAGGCATAAAGGCCTTTGCAAGAATGGGGCATCTGAAGTATTCATTATATATTCAGTGCAAGGGTTGAAACAAAACAGTTCTTTCTGGAAAATGTCAGTGGTTAAGGCTTAGCCTATGCGATGCACTTTTCTTGTAAAGAGAAAGAGCAACACAGAGACCCACATTGCATTCTATGCCCCGTTACAGATGATCCTGAATGTTTTTGCCATTGTTGTTTAACTGCAATGTTTCAAATAATTTGAACCAATTAATCAATTTTAAGCACGCAGTAAACACTGGGCTTTGTGAGTATGTTAGCTTTAGAGCTGGAATTGCTGCTTCCTGGTGTGTATCCAAGTGGTGTGCAAATTCTATCACGGCTCTACTGTGCCTATAGCCCTGCGGCTGGAAAAGATGGGCAGATAGAAACATGAAAGCCCCTGAATGGCATTTGGTGAGCCCTGCTGTGTGAAACACTATGCCAGCACTATGCACACACACCTCACTTAATCCAGAGAACAAAACCCTGAGGGTTTCCTATTAACCCTGTGGAAGGCAGAGTTCCAATGGCCCCCTGAAGTCTCATTTCCTGATAAACGTGTTTTCTTCCAGAGAGTCCATCAAATATCCACTGACAGGGTGTCGCTGATGGGGGATTTTGTAAGCATAATCAAGACCCTAAATCCTTTGAATTTAAGAAGGATTTGCCCAGTGTGGTGGGCATAGGCTTGTAGTCCCAGTTACTTGGGAGGCTGAGGCAGGAGAATCATAATTTCTACTTCTGCCTAGGCTACAGGGTGAGTTCAAAGACAGTCTAATCAACTTAGCGAGACCTCGTAGCTGTGCTATGAAGTACTTGCCTAGTATCGTGCACAAGGCTGTATTACACACACACACGCACACACACACACACACACACACCCACACACACATATATATATATATAGAGAGAGAGAGAGAGAGATTGATTTAGCCTTAGTGAGCCTAACCTAACAGAGTTTTTAGAAGACCCTAAAGTTCTTGACAGGAAGGCTGCAGTGCTGAGGGGCATGAGACCTGAGGGAGATTTCCTTAGTAGATTTAGCGTGAAAGAGTCATGTGGTTAGGAATTTGGGCATTTTCCGGGAGAATGGCTCCTGGCTAACACCCATCCCTACAACCACAATGAAGCAGACTCTGCCACAACCACATGAACATGAAAGAGATGACAGAGATACTCTGATGTCAGCTTTGGGAGGCCTGAGCAGCAAGGCAGCCATGCCTTCCCCAGACTTCAGACCTGTAGATCTGGAAGCAGATACATGGTACGCCATTACATTTCTGAATTTGTGACTATTTGCTATGTAGCAGTAGAAAACCAATATAATCTCCATTTTATAGGTAAGAAACTTAAGATGTTATGAAAATACTAGTAAATAAAGCTAACAGAAAAGAGGGAAGATAAAAATCCTTCCGCTCTGTCCATGTAGCAGATTCACAGTCGTAGGCTCTGCCCTAGGGCCCATGACCTACCTAGACACAGGGTCTTGGTCTCCACAGCAGTACCACACGTGAGTTTCATCTTGTGTAGCTGGCCTTAAATCCAATCAGAAAGTGGTTGATTGCTCTCATAATGTTCGTGCCACTATTGCGCCTGCCGCATCTCCTGCCAGCTTGGTTGTTACGGCAGCTTGCAGGTTTTACAGCTGGGTAAGACTGCTGACTACTTTTCTCTTCCGGTGGCATGTACGGCACCGTCCAGCACTGAGAACACTCTCCAGTGGGTCTGAAGAGTCCTCATCAGGACCAGTATGTGTTGTCTTTAGCAATAGGGTCTCACTGTCAGGTTCTGGAGGGTGACCAAGAGCAATGGCAATAGCCTGTAACATTTTGAGGTCTGTGGGACCCCACTTAATAAACAGCTCCTGGCATGGGCTTTATATTTAATAGCTTTTGGTGTCTAGATGAGGCATTGTCCCCCTCCCCCTGTTATAGGCTACCTCCTTTTAAATATACTAGAACTTTCTTTTAGAAAAAAACCATACCCTTCTTTGTTGGAGTAGTTCTGATAACTGGCCTTCCAATGTCAGCCCTGTAGCCTATTCCGCTGGTGATTCCCATCAGGGCTTGAACTTGAGCAGACTCTACACTTGAAGCTACTGGGAGCTTCCCAGATCTCCAAGGGCAATTGCTGTAGTTTCTGAAATATAACCAAGTGTGTCATTTGCAATTGTATTCACTCTTGAATTTGTGTGATGTGTTGACTACATTGCTACTGCTGTTGATTCTGAAGTTAAAAGTGAGTTTTTCCTTCATATAATTGTCCAATTAGCTCTATAGCTAGGAGCAGAGACTCCCTCATTGTGAAAAGTATTTTCCAAGGTGGGAAAAAAAATAAAGGGTTTTCAAACAATTGTATTTAACCAGCCGGGAGTAGAATGGTTACTAATCTAACGTACACTTAAAAATTCTTTTCTCTCTGTGAATAGCAAAGACTCTGCATGAGAACAAAAATGGTTTTCATGTCTCATCGTTTCTGGATCAGCATCTACCCCGTGCTAAACACCAGGATGGAGTATTGTATGCTATTGATATTCTCGGTAGAAAGTCAAACCCAAAGAAGCTACTCACAGCTCTGTGGAGTGCGGCTTGGGACCACAGTGCCTGGCAGTATTCACTTCATAAACTTCAGCAATAACAACTATTAAACCTGAGATTTGCAAGAGGAAGACCAGTTCCACAATTTTTGATTCAAACTGAAAGCAAGCGTTAATTACATACTAACCAGGATGATGGGTTCTGGTTAGGGCCATTCCGAGGTGCCCATCAGTGGTGAGCATATATCTTGGCCTACTTCCTGCCTGTATACCTCTCTCCTACATCCAATCAGGGGCAAACGTACTCCTGACATTTCCTGCCTACATGTGATCAAACGCACACAGTACAGTTGTGCCAAACAAACTTGTTTTAGGGGAATGAAAATATAAACAATAATATTGTCATTTCCATCACATCTGGGTCCCACAGTCGACAGCATTCAGGCAAAATGCTTAGTCGCCCTAGGTGCTAGCATTTCCGGGGTCCCACGGCCGTGCATGCACCATCGGCAATTAGGCAAGCTGCCTAGTCACCCTAGGGCCTTACGCCCTACATAATCTATGCACATGCGCATCTTGGCCATGTAATCTATATGTATGCATGCTGTGGCCATGTAAGTATAGGCCTGTGCTGAGCCACCTTAAGTAAGTGGACATGCCCACCCCACAGTCTCATTCGACGCCTGTGCACCCCTCACTTCCATTCTCTTTATTAATGAAAACTCTTCACGTGGGTTTCATTGTATATCTACGGTCCCTCGCGTACGGTACTATCAAAAAGCCTCCAGCATTTCAGAAAGAATCTCTGCTTGGACAAGGGGCTTACAGGTTAGAGGCATTTTTGTTTCATTTGTCTCTTAAGAACAAACAGTAATTGAAATGTAATTTTGGCTCTCACACAACACCACAGAGAAAAGCCCCTCTCCAATGAATTCTTCCCTACTGAGGAAGGTTCTGAAACGTTCATTTGTAGCACTATTTTCTTTGTATCCAAACTCAGAGCTGGGGCCTCATGCAAAAGGCCCCTCTACTTTAATGAATTCTTTCTAACCTGCTTGGTTGAGGTTCCATGGCTTGCAGGATTCAAATGTGGGAAAGCATAGAGAATGTGGTCTCATTCACTCCACATTCTCTGCATTTTTGTCGCCATAGCTGAGGGCTCTGCTAATATTGCACATGGAGGAAGCCATCACCACAAGTTTACCATGCTTTAAGGACTTCCCTCCAGTGACCTTAAGAGAGGATCAAAGCCAGATTTAGAAAACAGATGTCCCGGCATTTGATCCATCTGTGCTTGCAATATTAGATCATGTACAAACTGCAGAATTCTTCAACAATAAACCGAAAACTTAACTGTGGAGTCAGACCACTTTTGCTAGAGCGTAGTCTAGCTCATCAGTCCGTTCTCACCTTCTGGCGTTCTTGTCATTATCCACTAATGTCAGCTGAAAGTCTGTGGAGTGCACGTAATTCTGACTTTAAAAAGCTTAATTTTATTGGTGGAAAAGTTAATGCTTACATTAGAAATACACTCAAGATTTTATATCAGGCCCTGTAATAATCCAGGTACTTTAAGCTATCCTTATAATTAAGGATAAAATCTCTTTACAGGTTCATAGGGTTCTTTTCTTTTTTTCTTTCCATATTTCCACATAATAAAAAAAATGATAGAAAACAGGTATGTATTTTTTGATTGACCAACCACTGTCTGCAAAAGTCACATCCTTAAGTGAGGAAATGTGCCAGTTTAGCCAAGAGACCAGGCCTCTGGCTGCTATGACACCCAGAGAGCCATGCTTGTTTCCAAATGAATTACTTTTTTTAAACTACTGGTTGGATTTTCGTCTTACTGAAATTTGAAAATGCAGAGATTGCACACAGTGCAATGGATGTACTACATAGAGGATTTGGGTCAGTTGCTCACTGCCACTTAACTCCAGCGCAGTATCCACGGATCAACCCACCTCAACCTGTTGTTGGTTATTTTCTGCTCTTTTGGAGGGCCCGCCACCCAGCTCCCAAATAAATCCCACATGGAGGCTTATTCTTACTTATAATTGCCCAGCCTTAGCTTGGCTTGTGTCTGATCAGCTCTTCTTAACTTAAATTGTCCTGACTACCCTTTGCCTCTGGGCTTTTTCCTTTTCTTACTTCTGTGTATCTTACTTTCACTCGTACTCTGTGACTGACTGGGTGGCTAGGTGGTTGGGTGGCTGTGTGACTGTGTGGCTGTGTGGCTGTGTGGCTGGGTGACTATGTGGCTTGGTAACTGTGTGGCTATGTGGCTGGGTAACTGTGTGGCTGTGTGACTGTGTGGCTGTTTGACTGTGTGGCTGGGTGACTATGTGGCTGGGTAACTGTGTGGCTGTGTGGCTGTGTAACTGTGTGGCTGTATGATTGGGTGACTGTGTGACTGTGTGACTGTGTGGCTGTGTGACTGTGTGGCTGGGTGACTATGTGACTGTGTGGCTGTGTGGTTATATGACTGTGCCTGTATGGTTGTGTGACTGTGTGGTTATGTGACTGGGTGGCTGGGTGACTGTGTGGCTGGGTGGCTCGGTGGCTGGGTGACTATGTGACTGTGACTGTGTGGCTGGGTGACTATGTGGCTGTGTGACTGTGTGGCTGTGTGACTGGGTGGCTGGGTGGCTGGGTGGCTGTGTGGCTGGGTGGCTGTGTGGTTATGTGACTGTCTGGCTGTGTGCCTGTGTGACTGTGTGGTTATGTGACTGGGTGACTGGGTGACTGGGTGGCTGGGTGGCTGTGTGGTTATGTGACTGTGTGGCTGGCCCCGGACATCCTCCTCCCCTTGTTCTCTAGTTGCTCCTTCTTGTTCCTCTCTCTATTTATCCTCTCTGCCTGCCAGTCCCTCTTATCCTTGCTCCTGCCTCACTATTGGCCGTTCAGCTCTTTATTAGTCCATCAGGTGTTCTATACAGGCAAAGAACCACAGCTTCACAGAGTTAAACAAATACAGCATAAACAAAAGCAACACATCTTTACGTCATTAAACAAATGTTCCACGACATAAACAAAAGTAACACACCTTAAAATAATAGTCCACGACATCAGTGCCCTCTCCCTAAGTCTCTGGTAACCACACTTCATTAGCTTCTATGAATCAACACTTGGGGATTCTGGCTGTGAGATTACGTGTCTTCCTGTTCCTGGCTGACACTACCATGCTTTTTGTCATAACCTGTCTCCACCATAGCATGGGACATGCACACCATCTATACAGGAACAGACATGCATGTATTTTTCTGGAGGTTCAGATTCAACTAAGATTTTTATAAGAAAATTACTTCTACTTATTTGTGGAATGCTATAAATTCAAACTCTGTAAAACAGCAGAAAACACAGCATCAGGGTTGAAGAAGGTAAATGGTGCTACTATATTATTTTCAAGGAAAAGAGAGGGTTTCTCCTCCCTCACAAGCCATCGACACGTGGCACACCAAGCGCTTCCTGGGATGGATGAAAGTGTGTTACTATATCCAGCACTTGAGAATAAAGGTGTTAATGTAAGAATCATTTTTATATTAAACCACACACTCTTAGGTGCGTATGACTGTAAAGTGAAGTTGAGACCTGAACATTGGACACATCCAATCTCAGAAAGAACAAAACACTCAGGAGGCATAACTGTCTTAAGACTTATGTTTTATTACTGATACTTGTGTGTGAAAGAGAGTGCAGGTGTCCATGGAGACTGGAGGGTCAGATGCCCTGGAGCTGGGGTGCAGACACACGCTGGGAACGCAATAACAGCGTGTACTCTTGACTGGTGAGCCATTTCTTCAGCCCAGGTGGGAATTGCAATAGCAGCGTGTGCTCTCGACTGGTGAGCCATTTCTTCAGCCCAGGCACAACTGTTTTAGGAAAATCATTTTCTATTTTTCTTTTATAACTTGGTTGGAAGGGGGAAGTGGCTTTATCCTGCGTCTAAAATCTCTGACCCTGGGGTTGCAGTTGTGTGCTTGCCTCGCACGTGGGAAGCACTAGGCTCAGTCTTTAGCGCCACCATAGCAGGCTCAAGACTGGGGACTATTTACGGTTATTCCAAATGAACCCACAGATAGATGCAAATCTTTGGAATGTGGAGAAAAACCCCCAGTTCTGAAATATGTGTTCTATATTTTTAGCAGCTCCACATGGGCAACATTTTTTGTAGTTGGATTTGAGAAAGAGGAGACTGATGTTTCACTGCCCAGGACAAAGAAAGACAGTGTCGTCTCTGAGATGCCCTGTCTTTCTGGCCCCTGTAATACTACTGATAATATCTGATTTGTTTTGAAGGGCTTCAAATGCTCCTTAAATTAAAATTCCAAAGGTAAGCATGGCCAAATTATTATTCCATCCACTATCTGCCTAGTCCCTATGAACAACTTCATATTACAGACGAGGTGTACTTATGTGTAAACAGTACTGATGGGAAGCTGGAAGAACACTGACAGAATTATGTCAGAAAAAGCTACATGCTTTAGCCAAGTAGTGACTAGAACTGGCCCAACAGAACACTGGCCACAGGGATATGCATGTTGCTGGGGCAGCTGGAGCCCGGCCTTGCATTTCCTACATCTTCTCTCCCTCTGTGCTTGGCATGACAGGGTTGAAACCCTGGCTCTGTCAGGCAGTACCTGTGACCTCAGGAATGGAGTTCACCTGCCCATACCACAGTCTCCTCATCTTCCAGATGGTAATAGAGAGGATCGCAGTGTGTTCTCATTAAACTGTCCTTGAAGCTCTTCTCTTGTTTATCGTCCCTAAGTTATTCGCTAGCGAGGAAAATGCCTCACAAAGCAACCGATTTAGGATAAACTGTCATGAAGGACTTCAGCATCTTACCAGAAATCTGTTCAAATGTCATTAAACTGTCAAAAGAAGCCCCACCTAGAGCATGCTGATAGAATTTGTGGTGGTTAAAATGGGCAGAATTATCAAAGCCTGGAAAAAATGTATTAACCACCTCACGTATGCATATACAGGTAGATTACTATATTTAAAACACAATGGTTGCAATATATCTCGTGGTGAACTGATTTAATGTTGTCCTGGGGATCATACCAATGAAGAATGGCTGACCAAGTCCAACATGACATCATTTCTGTGGGGAAAGCAACTGACTTAAATCAATTTGCTATGAGGTCAGGGTGCAAGAGCAGAAAACGGGCATCAGGAAGTCAGCCGACCTTGCTGAGGTCCGGGTTAAAGCAAGGCGGGCGTGAGGAGGCAGACCGCTGGAGAGGCCATGAGAATGCCATAGACATTGTTTCATTTGGCTCCAGATATTATTGTAGAAATGACATACGTAGTTTGACAGAGGCCAAATCCATTTAAACAAGAAGAATGCACTGCTCTTAAATCTGAAATAACAGCAAAAGTGATGGGCTTTTCCTGGCTGATATATGTATACATTACCATGGTACTGGAACACATAAACTAGAAATGGTAGCTAACACACAAACACACACATGCATACACATGCGTGTGTATGCACAAACACACACACACGAGACAGGGGTTTCTTATGAGTTTATTTCACTGACCTCTACAGTGTGGCAAGTGTTTAAGTGTTCAGGTTGTCATTTGGCACGGAGGTTATTATCTCAGTGCTCAAGCCAGGTAATTGGTCACATGATCTGTGGAACCCCCTTTTGCTCTAAATAAGAGGTTCCAGGTAGAAGGCGGCTTCCCAGGGCACTTTTGCAGGAGTCCCTTCAGGTGCCTGAGCATCCTAGCTGCTGGTCTCAGATAGACCTGGGGCTCAAATTAGGAAGCACAGCTGCTGGAGCTATAAAAAACATTCAGCGAAGGTCTGTGTAAAAACTGCAGTTCTGAGCTATCACATGCTACACTCTGGGGAGCTATCACATGCTACACTCTGAGGAGCTATCACACGCTACACTCTGAGGAGTGTCCACAGCCAGACTTGAAAAGTGGCCATTTTGACGTGAAAAGGATGGGAAAAGAATGGCTATAGATGGGGGAGAAGTCGCAGGGGGAAAAAGGCACTGGAGAAATAACAGGCGGTGGACTGAGACATCATGTAAGTGGCACCTTTTATACTTTCTAAGGTGACCTCAGTTAACATCACGACTCCTCTCCTCTCATTCCTTGTCACTAGACCTCTCTCTGTACCTCTGTTGCATCTCTCTCTCTCCCTTTTTCCTCTTCCCTCCTTCTCTCCTCCCCTCCTTGTAATCCCTCCACTCCTGTCCTTGCCTTTCCCTCTCTCCATCCCCTCTTTTCCTTGGCCCTCTCATTCTCTTTTTTTTCTCTCTACATGGCCCAGGTTGGCCTTGAATGATTCCCCTGCCTCAGCCTCCCACGCTGTAATCCCTCCCAGGATTACAGGCCTGTCCATTGAATCTGATTCCTTACACCTCACAAACTTTGTAGCGGGTTTGTGTACGCGGAACTGATGTGTATATCTCCAAATGCAAATTCATGATCTGAGTGGTGGAAGTAAATGGGTTCACAAGGAATTGAAACCAAGATTTGACCTTGGATGTACAGGAAATCAGGGCTGGGATTTGGAGGGAAGGTTGGCAGCCCCAGCAAAGGGCTTCGTGGGTAGGTGCATCCTCTCCAGTTACCACACGCCATTACTCTCAGGCGCTTTCCTTCCGATATAGCTCTAAGTCCTTTAAGGAAGTGTCGAAGATTAAAGAGAGGCCAGGAATGGGGGTGGGCACATACGAGGAGTTGGATGAAGGAGAGGGAAGGGAGAAAGTTGGCATAATTATATTTTAATTAAAAGGAAAGAAAACTTTGACAGAAGCCGTGTAAAAATAAGGTGTTTTAAAATTGTTATTGCTTTCTAGTTAGGAGTTGGGGAGAATGTGGGTGGGGAATGACAATTGTTATTAAGTATTCATTTCATAATTTTTATCCATTGCCTATATAAAGTCGGGTTTTAAACTTTTTCTCTTGAGAGAGAGCAAAGGCTGGCCTCACCTGTCTAGACTGTCTATAGCACAGCAGGGAGGGGCAGCAAGCTTTCTTTGGGGTGCAAATGTGTGAAGCCAGGGAGCTGGTCAGGCCTCTTACAGGAGTGGGCCTGGGGTGAGGGGGTGAGGGAGCGGCTTAGGTGTGGGGATCCAGCTATGGAGGGCAAAACATTCTTTCTGGGAGACAGATGTGGCTAAGGGCAGACAGGAGTAGTAACAGTAAGACAGTTTTCTGGGGCTGGGGCATTCTATCAGTTACAATGTATTTGTTAATGTTCACCATGCTCCAAGGCATATTTGCTAACTATTTCTATAATGTATCCTTATAAAAATGTCTTATTAGTTGGATAGTTTTGATATTGGTGGGCTTTGCTTGTTTGATCATTTCTCATAAACCCTCCTAACAACTCCTGTGGACTCCTCGTGCAAGGGCGGGCAGATCTCTGTAAGTTCAAGGCCAGTCTGGTCTACAGAGAGAGTTCCAGGACAGGTTCCATAGTTACTGAGAAACCCTGTCTTGAAATACAAACAATCGAAAAAAATAAAATAAACTATGAAGACAAAATACTATAAGGCAAAAAAGGAAGCTGTTTAAGATTGTTTCGAGAGACAGGTTTACTGTTAAGAAAGCAGGACCAAGAAAGGGTAAACAGAAAGCACCATGGCTTAAAGCCTCTGCCCAAGACCAGTCTCTGTGCAACACACACACACCACACATCACACTGCACACACATCACCCCCCAACACACACCACATACACACATCACACACACTCATCACACACACAAATTTCAAAAAACAATTTGAAGAAATCTGGAAACGTACCCACTACTGTGTGATGCTATCTGTAGCGCCTGCGTATAGAAGGTGCTAAAGCCTGTCTGTAAATACACTGGCCTTCTCAGACCCCGCTTCTAAAGCCACTTCTACTTCTTTCTATTTTGAGATGACCATGTGGGCACCTGCCTGGGCCCACACCATCCAAAGGAAACAAGACAGGGCTTCTAGACTGCAGAGCCCTGGTCACCGCCACAGCACGCTCAGCACGGTGACATTCAAGATCTGACACTTGGTGGCTTTTTGCCTTGCAGATTGAGATTCAGCACCACCTTCTTCCCTGACACGGCCCACTCACTGAGCAGAGCCAGCACGAGGAACATGTGCAGATGCCCCCGCACGCATGTGACCCCGGGACATTCCTATCTCTGCGCAGAGATGCGCTCTGTGTGTGGCACTGTCTTTGTGCCTCCCCTCTTGTCTACTGGGCTAAAGGCCGTGCTGCTAATAAGTACGTTTATCACCAACACCAGCAGTTTCTCCCTGCGAGCTTACACACTTCTCCGTGTGACTAAGGGCCTGACTTTACCTACGAGGCAAACTCGCAGTGAATCAGCTCAAATCAGAACGCGGGAGCCTCTGAAGACTGAAATTAAGAGCGGTACCTTGATGTGAAAGCCGCTCCCCAGTCTCGATCTGTTGATGAAACTGTACTCTGGTATCCCCCAGCCAATTCCACCAACATACTCGTGTTTATATTTTGCTGGCAGGCTTCGGTCTGGGGCAGATCTCAATAAATATCTGAGATCTCCAGTTTTCTCTAATGCTGGACGCTTTTCTCCTATGTAGGCGGTATGCTGGTGGATTTTTGGCAAGTGGTCTTTGATGTAGTCTGGACCTTAAAGAGACAGAAAGAAAGCTTGTTATAACCTTCACATTACTCCTCTCTCTCTCTCTCTCTCTCTCTCTCTCTCTCTCTTGTATGTGTGTGGGAGGTGTCTCGGGTATCTCAGCACAGTATGAAAGGTCCTGGGGATTGAACTCTGAGATGCCTTCATTTCAATTGTGAAGTTAATACTATGGCACTTTCTAATGGTCCTAGGTATGATTATCAGCTGTTCAAATGGGTTAAGTCAAAGAAGCTTTATTAACAGCTGTTAAAGGTAGACTCTAACCCCCCACACCCCATTTAAGATGGGGAAAGGGAGTCTCATAAAGATTGGTTCTTTGTTCAGAGTCAAAGCAAACAAACTCTCCACACTGTCAGGCTGCCTTCCAAGATGGACCTTCAATGCTTCCATGAAGCTGCTGTGTTTGTAATTCAAGAAAGACACATTTCAATTCTGAAGTTCCTCATCCGTGACATACGGGCGAGGGCTAGCCTTCAGACTGGGGGTATTTGCTTTACATCTACGGCCTCCTAAATGAGAGTGAAAATACTCTAAACGTGTTAGAAGCCATTAGAAAACTGAGAAAATGATGAGCCGGGACAGCTCTAGCACATGATGACTCAAGGCAGGGACGCTAACATCAGCCTTCAGAATGGAAAACAATGAAAGTAATCAATGAAATGAGAAACACAAACAGGAATCCCAGATCTGGGCAGAGATCACTCAGGTCTACACTTGGAAGCTGATGATGTGTGTGGAGATCCCAAAGAACTTCATTTCTATCAGCACGGCCGACTGCGTCTCTGCTCATCAAGAGCTTGGTGTTTGGGGAGTCCAGGGAAGGCAAGGCCACGGGTTGGGTGCATCTGTTACATCCCTCACAGACCGAAGTGTTTCAACACTTGGTTCTCAGGTAGAAAGGCTGTTTTGGAAGCGGCTGGAATTTTCGGGAGGTGGATCCTCATGGGAGGAAGTGGGTCATGAAAGGTGGAGCCTTGTTTTTTTTTTTTTAAAAAGGTTTATTTTCAATAAAAGAAAAAGATTAAACAAATTATGTATGAAGTTTTATGGCCCTGCTGCACTTGCAGCCTGCAGTCTGCCCCAGACTACTGAGGACACACTGTAAGCTGCTGGTTTTCACCCAGGTCAGTGCTGTCCCTTAAGCAACTGCTGTCCTGATCCCCAGCTGCAGCTCCGCTGCTATCAGCAGCAGTTAGGACACAAGGGCCGCAGCAGCCCGCGGGATTCTGTGGCTCTCTCAAAGCCACTGAGGGGAACTTTATCTAGATCTCTACCCCTCTAACAGAACTCAGGATTCAAAGATTGAGGTGAAATTCAGAGAGGCTCATTCTCAAGTAGCTAACCTCTCCTTGCTCGGCTACCCTCAGAGCTTTCCTTCTCTGCCTGCCAGCCCCCCCTATCCTTTCTCCTGCCTCGATATTGACCATTCAGCGCTTTATTAGACCACCAGGTGTTTTAGACAGGCAAAGAATCCCAGCTTTACAGAGTTCAGCAAATGCAACATAAACAAAAGCAACACAAGTTTACATCATTAAAACAAATGTTGCACAGCATAAACGAGAGAAACACACCTTAAAACAATATTCTACAACAGTATCCAGCTTTGGTAGCCTTGCCTTCCCCACCAAGATGGGTGACCTCTCTTCTTAAACCCCCGGCCTCCCTTAGGTTGCTCTTGTCAAGTGTTTGATCACAGGAACGAGAATCCTAACAATCAACGCGAGGACTTGGGTTCTTAAGCTGGACTAGTAAGGTGTGTTGTGCCAGACGCTGGCTGCGCTCAAATGTTCTTGGGAACAGCGCCTGCAACATTTGCCTTGCAGATAGTCAACAAAAGTAGGCTCGGCACTCTGCGTAGCTCAACAGCGAGCAAAAATGTTTATAATTATGGTTTTGGTTTTCTTGGTGGTTGTTTTTGTTTTATAGCGGTCACTTGCATACATCCCACAGTCACTGAGAGGTTTAGGGAGATAAGCCTCCACGAGCTTCGGTCGTGATTAATAACGAGGCTGCAGGTGGAGCTGAGTGGCAGAGCGCTTACCTAGCGAGCATGCGCAAGGGCCAGGGCTCATCCCCAGCACTATGGTTGTGAGGGGTTTTGTTTTGCCTGGGGTAGAACCCAGGGTCATTCACACTCTACCATAAAGCGGCACCCAGTCAAGATCACAGTGTTGAGCCTAATCCTGGTTTGGTCCGGAGCTGGCTGTGTGAGCCAAGGAAGGTCACCCAACTTGTGCATCTGATAACACCTCTGCAGTGCTGCCACCTCTCAAGAGAAAGAGAGTTTTACCTAACACAGAGTATTTAGTTCAAAATCTGGTTCATTTGCCCACTCTTCTCTCTGATTCATGGGCCTTTTAACATGAGCCTTATCTGTTGCAGTTTTTTTAGTTTGTATCTTGGGAACCAATGGACTTGCTAGTGTTTTTTTTTTTTTTTTAATTTTTTTTTTTTTGTCTGTTTTGAGACAAGGTTTCTCTGAATAGCCTTGGCTGTCCTGGAATTTACTCTGTAGACCAGGCTGGCCTCTAATTCACAGAGATCCCCCTGCCTCCACCTTCGGAGTGCTGGGATTAAAAGTGTTCGCCACCACCACCCGACCTGATTTTTCTCTTACTGTGAACAAATTTCAAATCTTTCAGAACTCTATGATACTAAAGGTCATCAAATATTTATTGTAAAGGCCAGAAAGGAAATTGTTTTGGTTTTACTGTCCCTTAAAATCTGTTTCACGAACTCAGTTCTGCCCTTGTAGGTCAAAAGCAGCCATGGGAAAAGAGGAAAACAATAGCTATGCATGTATTTCAATAAAACGTTATGGGAGGGGCTGAGAGCCCAGTTGGTTGAGTGCTTGTCTATCATGCTGGGCTCCATACTCAGCATGGAAAAACCTGAGTGTGGGGGGGAAATGCACATAAAATCCCAGGTACCAGGGGTGGAGGCGGGAGGAAGAGAGGCTCCAAGTCGTCTTTGGCTACATAGGGAATTGGAGGTTGGCCTGGACCACACGAGCAAGACCCTGTAACAACACACACACACACACACACACACACACACACACACACACACACGTTATGGTGCTCTCTGCTTTCACCATAGAATCTGGAGGTGAACAGAGCAACACAATGTACAACTTGTACATCCATCCACTGCAAACAGATTATGGAGAACATGGTTGGGACAGGAATGCAAAAATAAAATTGCTTAGGTATGAACACCTGGATAAGCTGTTGTAGAAAGCATGTTGGCATGCAGAAATTTAAATAAATTTGGTGTCATTTATATCCTAGGCTCAATGGGATCTAAAAAACGCATGGGATCTAAAAATTTTTTTTAGGGCAACAAGATTGTAGTTGTATATAAATTTCATTTGCTATGAAATATTGTTTTTCATTTTCTCACAACCACTTAAAAGAGAGCAAAACTGTTCTTGACTTCTGGGTAAATTTCAGACTAGAAGTTGGCTCCTATGACTTGGTGAAGGAAGGGTGTCAAGTTAGGTAAAAATAGATGGTGTTTCAGAGGAGGAGAGAGAGCTTGGGACATTCCCGAAAGGAAGGAATAGGACAGCTGGAAACCGCAAGGCAACAGAAGCCGTCATGCGCTGCTAAGAAGAAAGACCAGCTGCTGGGGAAGAGGAGGCTGAGGCTTACGTAAAAAGATAAGCCCTGGTGAAACGAGGCTGGCTGTTCTATCCAGAGGCCAAGTTCCTGGCTTCCCCCAGCCTCAAACCCAGTTACAAACTGTGGTGGTTTGAATAGGTATGGCTCCCAACGACTCACGTGTTTGAATGCTTGGCCCATAGGAAGTAGCACTATGAGGAGGTGTGGCCTTGTTGGAGGAAGTGTGTCACTCTGTGGAGGCAGGCTTTGAGGTCTTGTATGCTCAAGCTATGCCCAGTGTGGCACACAGTCTCCTTCTGCTGCCTGCGGATCAAGATGTGGAACTCTCAGTTCCTTCTCCGGCACCATGTCTGCCTGCATGCCGCCATGGAGATAATAGGCTAAACCTCTGAACTATAAGCCAGCCGCTCCCCCCCCTCCCCATTAAATGTTTTCCTTTGTAGGAGTTGCCATAGCCATGGTGTCTCTTCACAGCAATAGAAACCCTAAGACATAAGTCTTATAGAAACAGTGACTTCCTCTGTTGAATGGGTCATTGGCAGAGATGTTCCCCGGGCTCAGATGGTTGTTGCCAGGTGCCATCTTTAGAAGGAACCCGGACTACCATGAAGTCCTGAGAGCAGGGAACAGTCACAACTCAGGGAAACCGTGTTCAGCCAACCACAGCTGCAGGATAGAAGCCAGTCCAGCGGGAGCAGTTGTGCAGGATGGGAAAGACCCAAAGCTGCCAAGCTCCGAAGTGTGGGCAGCAGGAGGCTCAGCTCAGATACTGAAATGCATAGGAATAGGTAGCCTTTTCCTTGGTGGCCTGGGGCAGATGTCATCAACTGAGAATAACGCTTCTGTCTGCTGGCACTTGTCCTGTATGGGCTCAGCATAAATCATAGGAAAGACAGATGCTGTCAGTTCAAAGGACCACCACCCACATGTCTGGGAGTTTTCAATTTTCAAGAACTCAGAAGGAAACTTTCCTTTTTCTTTTCCTTCCTTCCGTCCTTCCTTCCTTCCTTCCTTTTTTTTTTTTTTTTTTTTTTTTTAAGATTCTTTTTTTTTTTTTTAATATTTATTTATTATGTATACAATATTCTGTCTGTATGCTTGACGGCCAGAAGAGGGCGCCAGACCTCTTTACAGATGGTTGTGAGCCACCATGTGGTTGCTGGGAATTGAACTCAGGACCTTTGGAAGAGCAGGCAATGCTCTTAACCACTGAGCCATCTCTCCAGCCCCCCCTTCCTTCCTTTTTTATTTTTATTTTTTGTACAGGGTTTCTCTGTGTAAGTCCTAGCTGTCCTGGAGCTCACTTTGTAGACCAGGCTGGCCTCAAACTCACAGAGATAGGCCTGCCCCTGCCTCTCAAGTGCTGGATTTACAGGCGTGAGCTACCACGCCCAGTTCACAGAGCTTTAGATATTGAAATTGTGTCCTTAAATGTGCGAAAATAAGTTATATGCAACGAAGCTCATTTATATGGTTGAGTTAATAATACAAACACCTGTGAGCTTGCGTACTCTTAGAATACCACCTTGTCAAGTACCTCCTGAGTGGCAGTGGTGGCACATACCATCCAGACAGGCTGCTTGCACTCGCCTCAATCTTCCCTCATCAAGTAACTACCACAGACTGTTCGCTAGATAAAATACGTTTATTTTGAAAGTATTACGATCTTTAAATATTCCACAACTTGATATTTTTAAAATGTGTAACACACGGTTTCCATAACTCCAGATTTAGGATTATCAAGTGGAGTGCATTAGTCCTTCAAGGGGCCCCAGTGACATCTGGAGACATTTGGAGCTGGTACAAGTGAGTCAGAGCTGCTGCTGTGGCCCAGTGGGTCGAAACCAGGAGTCTGCAAAATGTGCTAAGGTGCACGGGCCGTCCTCCAGCAGGGAATCAGCTGGCCCCAAGTGGCAGCAGCCACTGCTGAGAACTCCTGCCTGAAACTAAGGCACGAGGCAACGCGAGGTGCTATCCAAGGAGAAGGTTGTTAGTGAGAGACACTTCTATCCCCACTGGTGGTGAACTGTAGTGTTTTTCCAAAGCAAGAAGACAGGGTGCCATAGCATTAACCGCACATCCAGAGAATTGGCTGTGGAGTCCGAAGCAAAGAATGCAATCTGACCAGTTCTGACAAGTCCGAGCTTAGGCTGTGAAGTATAAAATCAACTCCTGTAGAAATGTAGCTCAGAGATAGTCTTATTTAGTCTGTATGAGACTCAGCTTCAAACCTCAGCACTGGAAAAAAAGTATTGCACACACACATATTCTCTCTGTCTCTGTCTCTGTCTCACACATACACGTGTGCATGCACAACCAGAAATGTCCTAGAAGCTTTTTGAGAAATATTAAATGCGGAGATGTTTCTAAGGTCTTAGAACAGTAGCTGGTATTCAAGAAAATCACAGTCAATATTAATGATTAGAAATGGATGTTTTTTTCTTTTTCTTTTCTTTTTTCCCAAATAAGCATTTTATCTACACTGCTGGACTGCCCAAGTCCTGGACATTTCCTGCTATGAAATCTGCCTGTCCTTAAACTATATCTCTCCTCTCCCTCCCTCCCCCCCCCCCGGGATTCTGAGTACTTTAGCTCTATCTCACAGTCCCACGCTGCAGATCCCTGTGAGGTCTGTGAAGGAGGAGGCTGTTCTTTCTCACATGAAGGAGACAAATCAGAATGCTTTTCTGTAAAAGTCTCCTTTTCAGTCGACTTGTTCTTCTACATACCGAAGCTACATTTAGGGAGGCAGGCAACATCCCCTATTGTGCCCACGACTGTTCTTCCAAAATGTTGGGGGATGGGCATACTTTATTCTAATGCTGTTCTTTATGTGAGGAACTGCAGTTCCAATGACAAGATTCTCATCTCCAACCACAAGCCAGAAGGAAGTGGATCAATTTTTTACTTTTATTCTCCAAAGGAATGAACTATTCTATACCCAGCTATACTGCTTTTTAACAGATTATGGAAAATAAAGGGTATTTTCAGATAAAAGAAAAACTAGATGAAAGTATTATTCATGTAGCAGCCGCCTTCCTAAAGACTGGTTATTGAAAGTCCTGAAACAGAAAGGAAGGGTTTTGAAGAAAATCTGCGACTACAAAGACGACATTTGGTTTTAAAAGAAGAGAGAAGGACAAGAGCACATGGGGAAATGCCTGTCATTGTATCATATTGCCTCAGGAGGCCAGTCTTTTACTTCAGGACCAAAATGAAACGCACCACAGAAATAAATGAAAAGGAATGTGGAGGAATGTGGAAATGAGAATTTTTATAAGTTTTGTGATAGTCAAATGACAATGTGAGCATAAGTTGGAATTACAAATGTGTATCCAGTCAAAGCAAGGGGCAGAAGATAGGGGAATGTGAAATGAACCCTAATGGATGCAATGATGTGTGCTACTAGTGGCCAGCTGATCACTGCAGAGGGTCGACGTCAGGCAGAAATGTGTGTTCTCTCAAACGATGAACCTTTTTGAGGATCTTTTGGGGGCTATGGACCCCCAGACCCTGAATTTCTCGTAAAGAACTTGTTATGCTTGCAGCTGCTCTGAGCAAAGCAACTTGTTTTCCTGTGTTTGCAGCTGCTCTGAGCACGAGACCCTCAGGAGTTCCTGATGGTAGGGAAGTGGATTCTGGTAGGTTTGGCTGGGGCGTGGCTATCAGTTAAGGATCCCTATGTAAGCTGCCTTGGAACTCAATAAAGGGGGCGTTCTTGCTTCAAGGATGACCCATGTCTCTCTGTCTGTTTCTGTGTGTTTCAATCTCCAGCCCCTTGCTCCGAAGGTTAGGTCCATTGTGGTACGCTTTTGTAGTACCGTAGTACACGTAGTACAGGCACTACAGAATCATGGTACATGTAAAGCAGGCGTGTTTTGCAAGGATCCTTAGAAGCCAAAAGTCCAAGTGCTTCGTTAACCTCGTGTGCTAGAAGCAGAGCCCATGTGTTAAGTAGACACAGAATTGTAGGTTTGAACTCTGATGGCAAAGCATCAGAGATGCCACCTGCCTGACACTTTTGCCTCTTTCAAGTAGCATCTAGAACACCTTCCTATGTGCTTGATCTGGGGCAATGTGAGCAAAATTTGATACAGTGTGACTGTTTTTCTGGACATGCTTTCTGCTCTTCAGAACAGATGAAGGTAGCCCTGATACCAGGCTACATTCAGGGCAGAACCTTTCACTATCGCAAGGACATTTCATACTATTGCTAATCCCCACGATGGGAGGAGAAAGACCACCGACCCAAATCATCGTGCCAAATTAATCAAAACAAGCAGTTACTTAAAGCAAGCTTTTTTATTCGAGTATATGGACTATCTTCCCCCTAAGGTGGAGTTGGAGGGGTCAGGATATGAGGCATCCAACTCAGGCATAGGAGGTTTCCAAATGGGGACTTTGGAAGGCAAAAGAGGCAGGGCTACAGGAGCAGAACAAACTAGTCCTCATGACCTCTTGAAACAAAGAATTGGCTGCAAGGTGGGCATAACAAGGTAGTCATAGTAGCAACCAAGTAGCCAAAGGTGATCATCTAAGCTTTTCAAACAAAAGCAGGATTGCAAGATAGTTAATAACTTCTTGAAGCAAAGACAAAGATTGCCATTCCTGGAACAGGCAGTACAGAACCGTTTGTAGTTAAGGTTACAGGTGAAGCAGAGCCCAGCCCTTGAGAAACAGAGGTTTAATTATAAACAGGAATGAACCTGGTTTGTCTTTACTAAGCCTAAAACGGAGGCAGGCTGGTTCCTCATTATAAAATGATCTTTGTGAGTGAACCAGACCCCAATCCTGTGTGTCTGTTCTTAATCAGCAAAGAAATTCTTTCTAGAAAATTCCAGATAAATTCCTCTCTTTTGTCTTCTTCACAGCTGAGTTATGCATCTCTTTCTAAAATCAAGCCCAGGCAAGAAGGCATGAATCTTGATGACAGGCCTGGTGTGACTCAGGATTCACCCCGAGGCCCATGAGGTAAAGGCAGACTTTCAACTACAGTGAGGTTATCTGACAGTGCGGGGAGAGGGCACTGACCTCTAGACAGTCAGCTGAGAGACGCTGAGGGAAATACTCCTGACACACACACCAGCCTTGCTGCCTCCCTTACCACCACCTTCTCCAAATGTACAGAGTTGGATGACGTCAGTCCCGCTCCCCTCTGGTTCTTTGTTAGTGTGTTGTAATCAGGTTGCTGGCTGTACTATAAAACCCAAGGAGAGAGCTTTATACTGAAAGACTAAGGAACGCTCTTTGCAAAACAAAACGCAAGGGAGAGAGAGCAATTGCTCCCAGCGTTCTTCCTCAGTGGGCACAGTGTGTGTCTCAAGCAGAGATCCACCCTCTGCTGTGACGCTTTTAATAGCAGCCAGGTCTGGCTTGCAGGTCCAGAGCAGACAAACTCGACAGAGTGATCCGAACACGCACACACTGATGCTGGAGACGGGAGCCAGGGCTCCACACATGTCCGGCACAGACTCTGCTGCTGAGCCACACCCCCAGCCCTGAACCAGGTGTGTCACAGGCCATCTTTTATGAATCACTCTTCTTTTGTTTCTCAAACCGCTTACAAAAATGGGAGCATTCTTCAGCAATTTTATTCATGTACAAATACAGGCATTTTATTGACTGTATTCCCCCTCAGACACTGTATCAGTCTGTTGTTTCCAGTCTGTTTCACTTAACCCTTTTTTCCCCGACTAGTCCATCTCCTTTCCTAGAGAGAGAGAGACTTTTCTAGACTGCTCACATGAGCACAGATGTGACACACAACACAGCGGACACAGCGACACCACTGGAAAAAACATTCCCCCTCCCACAATGGTCAGCTGCCAATAGCTCCTCAGGGAGGGGCGGGGCCTCACAAGCCCCTCTCCTGTCCACGAGGGAATGCTGAAGAGCCCAGTCTTGTGCAGGTCTTGTGAGGCAGTCATAGTTTCTGTGAGTCACGCTTGTGATGTCAATGTCACGTCGGGAAGACATTGTTTCCCAGCACTCATTCCTGCCTTGTTTCTGTCACCTCTTCCGTAGGGCTGCAGAGAGAGAGGGTGATGTACCTGTCTCACTCGTCCATCCCTTGTTTTCGGTCCTTTCCACTGTAAAGAGAAATTCTCGGACCACAGCTGGGGTCTACAGGAGCAACAGTCGCGCCAAGGGTGGGAACATGGTCCCTCAGACTAATGCTAAAATGTCTATATTAGCACATATCATTTCTACCTCATTGTGCTGGGTAGCATTCTGACAACTTGACACAAGCTGATCATTTGAGAGGAGGGGATCTCAATAAGAAAATGTTCCCGTTAGCTCAGGCTGTGGGCAAGCCTGGAGGGCGTGTTCTTAATTAGTGATTGATCAGGAAGAGCCCTGCCCCTTGTGGGTGGGGACATCCCTGGGCTGGCGGTGCTTTAAGAAAGCTGCCTAAGCAAGCAAAGGGAAGGGAGACAGTAAGCAGCGCCCTTGGTGGCCTCCGCGTCAGTGTCTGCCTCCAGGTTCCTATCCTGGGAGTTCCTGTTTTGACTTTCTTCCATGGTGAACAATGATATGGAAGTGTAAGGCAAATAAAGTTGTTTTGGTCACAGTGTTTCCTCATAGCAATAACGACCCAAACGAAGACGATCATAATGGTTTCCCCATGTCATTTTATATACATATCATAAATTTGGATCATATTCTCCCTGTCCCTCATTGCTCTCCCACTCCTGCAAATCCCCTTCTGAGTTAGTCCTCTTCCTCTTTTACTCCTTTATTTGTGTGTGTGCGCGCGCGCGCGTGTGTGTGTGTGTGTGTGTGTGTGTGTGTGTGTGTGATCCAGTGCGTTCTACTAGCGTGCTTGCCAGGACTATGTGGGAGGGGTTTCTTAAGGAGCAGGGCCACCTTATCAGAGACCACACCAGTCAAGAAAATGCCTGTCTTTCCCTATCCACCATCTTCAGGGAGGGCTGGTGCCTCATGTATTCCTCAGTCTCATTGGTGGGATGTCAATGGGCCCCATCTTATTCAGGTCTTGAGAGGGTGTCACAGCTGCTGTGAGCTCAGGAGGGCAATGGTCCCATCATGCCCAGACATGGGATTCCCATACCGCTCCCCATCTTCCCCTGGCTCTGACATGTATTCCGTCCTTTCTTCTGTGACAGTCCCTGAGCTGAGAAATCGCCTTTAGCTATACGAAACAAATAGTGGATTTGACCCACAAGCCACCACCCACTAACCTCTGACCTAAAGGATTTGTCTCGTTTACTTTTATTTCCCGCTTCCTCTATGCGTATTTCAGTTAGCAAGATTTTTAAATTGGTCAATTCTATCACTGGGAAAATAGGGATTTCACCTAAGTGCAGAGTTTTGCAACTTGACAAATGAGTCCATTTTTACAAATCTGTATTTTTAAATCATTTTTGCTGTTTGTTGTTATGAAGATTAAGCCTCAGCCATACGCTGAGAACTCATTCTACCATGGAGCTACATAGCTAGCTGAAGACCGCATTTGGTGCCTGACTGGAGAAGGTTTCTATCGTTTACCTTGCTTTCAAGTTAGGACCCATCTCATTTGACTGTGTGGGCCTTTTGTTTCTTTGTTTTGTTTTAGATTTACTATCTTTTTGGTTGCTTGTTTGTATTTATTTGGTTATACTTTGAGACTGGGTTTCTTTACATAACCCCGACTGTCCTGGAACTCCCTACGTAGATCAGGTTGACCTTGAACTCACAGAGATGCGTCTGCCTCTGTCTCTTGCCTTCTGGGATCAAAGACGTGTACCACAGTGCCCAGCAGATTTATTTTGTTTTTTTTTATATGCATATGTGTGTCTGTGTATGAGTACATGTGTGTGAGTGCTGGTGCCCTTGGAGGACTGAAGAGGGAGCCAGACTTGCAGGAGGTTATAAGCCAGCTGGTAGGGGAGCTGGGAACTGAGTTAGGGTCCTCTGCAAGAGCAGCATGTGCTCTTAACCGCCGAGCCGTCTCTCATTTGATTCTGTGATCATTGGTTTCCATTTTCTTAATAGAGCTGTGTATATGACCAATGAGAAAATGCAAATTTGAAATAAATTTGCCAGCGGGAAAAATGAAAAATAAAAGGGGGTATGTGGCAAATTGTCCATTGGAAATGATCAGGTAAGAACTGAAAACCATGGAGACAGCGTGTGTGTGATGCTCCTTCCCACTCAGAGTAAGACCTGCAATTACCACCCAGTCAAAGAGAAGAAGGCTCAGGCTGTGCATAATGGCAACCTTCGATGCTCGACACTCTGTGCTCCTGGAGCCGCGAGAGTATTGCTGACCTAACATTAGCTTGGCTTTCATCAGAAAAAAGAAATGTACCACTGTCAATGTAGGTTCTGGTCTAAAGAAGATCACTGGTGAGTTAAAAGTATAATTTATTAAAATGGCACTAATTAGCCTGGGGGAAAAATATGCCAATTCTCTCCTTGAGTCCCAGGATAAACAATGCCCGTGGAAAGAAATGCTTGTCAGCTCCTAAATGGTTGCGAGTGACTTCAATCAGAGAGGGCAATTTAGACAGTAAGCGGCGTTTCTCAGTCTTTTGAATTATGGAACAAAGTAAATGGCCAAAGGTACCCTGGAAGAGAAACAGGCGGACTGCTGTCTGCGTTACTGAGACGCAGCTAAGGGCAGAGAGCGAGTGAGAGATTACACAGAGCTGCTCTTTCTTGTCTCTTGTGGCACCTTCACCTCCTCTGCTTGCAGCAGGGAGAGCCTGGCTGATTTCCAGGGCAGTAAGAAGGCTGAGGTGGGACAGCCCCAAGGTGGGTTCCAGTGTTACAGCATCTCCACCAAGACTTCTGAGAGCTCCTAACAGATCTTTCCGGTACTTTCACCAGGTACTTTGGAAGTAGCTTCTTCTAGTCTGTACCTTTATTTTCTTCCTTTTAACTCTCTCTTATGAAGATAAGAAGTTTTAATTTTTATCAAGTCCAATGTGTGAATATGTTTAATGAGCCATATTAGATGCTATATCTTAAAAAGCTTTACCTAACCCAAGGTTACAAAGATTTTCTCCTAGAAATTTCGTACTTTTAGAGTTTAATGTTTTTTGTTGTTTTTCAGTTTTTGAGGCAGTAGCCCAGGCTAACCTCCAACTTGTGATTCTCTATCCTTGACATCTAGAGAGTTGCAGACATGTTCCCACACCTGTTCTTAGTTGTAGGTTTCATGTATAGGTCAATACACAGGTCAGTTCTTTTGCATATGACATATTTCAAGTAATTTTTTTTACAAGTAATGAGAGACACAGATTTCAGTTCATTTTTTAATTTGCATGTAGGCTTTGCATCATTTGTAAAAGACTCTACTTTCTCTACAGAACACTGTATACTTGCTTCAGCAATACATATTAGCATGGGTGTGTACACACGCGCATGCACATACCCACACCACACATGCTGTTTGCTGGCTGGCTCCCTGCATAGTGTGTTTGTGACTGTGGGTGTATCGCTTCCCTAATGGCCACCTGCATCACTGTACTGTCCCTGTCCACTGTCCTCCATCATCCTCATCTGTCACATCTACACATCTCCTCCTTCCCGCTTTGCCAATTTCCCCTCTTCCTTCAAGATTTCACCTTCTGCAGAACCACATATTTATGGTCACTGCAGGGAACCGTTGCTTTTGATGGTTCTTCAATTTTCCTCTCATCTCTGCTAGAGAAGGAAATCGTGAGGCATTTTATTTCCGCCTGCATTTATATCACCCTCGCTGTGTAATTCACACGCTGCCCTTTCACCCAGGGTTTCTCATGGTTTGCAGCAAAACCGTTTCCCCTTTCATTTGTTTTGGTTCATTGAGGGCAGCATGATGTGGAGAAAAGTGGGCCACACCTCATCTGAACTCTGCTTCACAATAGGCTTAAATGCAGTTGCTGGGGCTGGGTCTCTGCATCCAAAACACAAAACTGTGCTAACAGTTTCCCATGTTTTTCGTCAACATTAAGCAAGATATCATTGTTAATATATGTGTTTTGTCTGCTCTCATCCTTGGCATATGGATGCCTAA
This sequence comes from Chionomys nivalis, assembly GCF_950005125.1. Classification (NCBI taxonomy): domain Eukaryota; kingdom Metazoa; phylum Chordata; class Mammalia; order Rodentia; family Cricetidae; genus Chionomys; species Chionomys nivalis. The sequence goes on from NC_080109.1 coordinate 6,153,024, forward strand.
TGCCACTGATGTCCTATTTTGTATCTTCCAACCATTCTAAATAGAATGCAGCTATTAGAAATGCTAGCCTCAAGGACAAGAAAGAATAATATGGAGGGTGTTTTGTGCACATGTAATAATTCACAGTGAAGTTCTTATTGTATTCAATTAATAACGTGCTAATGAGATTTTAAATTACTGCTGAGTACTACCATTAAAGATAATATTTATTTTCTTAAAAAAATGCTTGCCTCCCAACCTAAGTGGTCAGAGCTATCTATATAATATATAATATATATAAAACCCACCATTCCCCAGGAACTGCTAGTCAAAAACTAACAATATTTTAAGACTGCTGATAGTGTAGAAATATTATAACTTAGGATAAAATAGAAGATGTTGGGTCCCAAAAGGGGATTCAGAGATTATCCGAATCTACTCTAAATTTGTTTGCTTTTAATTCATTAAATACTAAAATAGCCAAGAACTACATTCTGAATCCCAAGATTCCAGCGAACATTACCAAAATTGACACAATTGAAATTCTAACCTCTAACTTAGCTGATGTTTTGTAGCCATAGCACAACTTTAATAATTTTGTTTTGTTTTGTTTTTGCAGTGCTGGGGGGTTGAACCCAGGGCTTTCCACATGCTATACAAGTGTTTCACTCCTGAGCTATGTATATATCCCAACCTGCTGTGGGACAATGGTCTTGTTTTAATAAAACACTGATTGGCCAGTAGTCAGGCAGGAAGTATAGGCAGAGGGACCAGGCAGGAAGCAGAGGTGGGGCAATGAGAACAGGAGAATTCTGGGAAGAGGAAAGACACAGTATGCAGTTGCCACAGAGGAAGCCAGATGCAAAGGAAGCATGATGAGAATGCCTCACTGATTAAAGGTTCCAAGCCACGTGACTAACAAAAACAAGAATAATGGGCTAATTTATATGTAAGAATTAGTTAGTAAGAAGCCTGAGCTAATAGGCCAACCAGTTTATAATTAATGTAGACCTCTGTGTGTTTCTTTGGGACTGAATGACCGTGGGAGCGGGTGGGACAGAAACCTCCGTTAACACTAACCCCAATTTACTTTTATCCATGCACAGCAAACTTCTAAAATGGACCCAGTGGGTCAGGTCTATAATCCCAGATACTAAGGAGAGGAAGGTAGGAAGACCAAGTTACAAGTCTGACAAAGGGTTCAGAGTATATTCAAGACCAGCTTGGGAAACTTAGTGTCTCAAGATAGAATGGGAAAAAGGGGCTGGGGAGTCGCTTCAGTGGTAGAGTTCTTGTCTAGCATGCACAAGGACCTAAATTTGTATCCAGTACAGCGAAAAGGAAAAACTGAAAAAGCTTCTAAGCACTCTGTCAAAGCTAATTGAAGCTACTAGGTCAAGGATGTTTAATTAATTCTTCTAGGAGCTTACTTAAAACCCTATCAGCTGGGTTGTTTGGATCTTCGATGCTCCAAGCTAGCATTAACCCAAGTCTTATTTAACAAATGTTTAGCTGCACTTGCCAATGAAGGAGCCGCTAGCCACGTGTGACTTGCTTTGTGTGACAAATAAGCTGTAAGTAAAAGGGTGTCCCATTTTAAAGAGTCCCCCCCCCAAAAAAAAGTGTTTGTTACTAGAGTCACAGTTAATAAAATAATATTTTGGAAATACTGGATTAAATGTATCATTGTAGTCATTCTTTTTTTTAAATATTTATTTATTATGTATACAATATTCTGTTGTGTGTCTGCCTACAGGCCAGAAGAGAGCATCAGATCTCATTACAGATGGTGGTGAGCCACCATGTGGTTGCTGGGAATTGAACTCAGGACCTTTGGAAGAGCAGGCAATGCTCTTAACCACTGAGCCATCTCTCCAGCCCCCATTGTAGTCATTCTTAATTATTTTTTTTGTTTGTTTGTTTTTTAAATGTTGGTCATAGAGCTAGAAAGATGACTTGGTGGTTAAAGCACTGGCTGTTTGATACCCAGAACACTGGGGTTCGATTCCCAGCATTCACATGGTGGCACACAACCATCTTTAAGTCCAATCCCAGGGGATCCAAGTGCTCCTTCTGGACTTCATGGGCACCAGACATGAATGTGGTACACACACCTACACACACAAAAATACACAAATAACTTTAAAATGTAGTTCATTACTTTTTTATTGTCTCTGCACGGTTCCTACTATGTTTCTGTGGAAACATAGCTAGTCTACGGCTCAGAGACGTGCGAAAGACTGCGCTACATAGAGCTGGTGGATAATTATAGCTGCGGCTCATTAGGATTTAGCAAACACGCTGTAATGTCGTTAGCGAGACTGAGGTGCTCGGCGCACATGCGGTTGCCCAAGCAATCAGATAGGGTTCGTACAGAAGTTCATGCACGAGACACAAAAGAAATTTGAGCCCCCGCATTTCTGCAGACGAAATGCTAGCGGCTCGGGCTGAGGACACATGCGCACACCCTGCCAACACGAGAGATGTCACGTGCAGCTTGTTACTCTTCCCTGAAACCTGCTCCCCGGGGTTCTGCCACTAATTGCTCACAGTGGGCTCCCTTTTAAAGTGAGATTACACTCCCTCCGTGATCTGTTGCACACGCTGACTTCCTGGGAGTTTATAGTTTTTCACTCAACCTGATACCCGTTTTTACTTCTGTCTTGGCTTTGTAGGGTACGTTGTGGAGGACGGTATGAAGTGATCGATAGAATCGTCAGGGTTTTCTTTTCTAGTTATGATAAAATATGAGTGTCTAAAACAAAGACAGACATATTTTCCATTATGAAACCCAGCTAACCCTTTCAAAAAGTGAAAATAGAAAGACCATATAGAAAATAGAACGCCCAGATGTACCACTCTCAGGAGTGACTACACCTGAAGGGTTCTAAGTCCGCAGGCCACAGGGATATTTGCACATCCGTGTTTACCGCGGCTCATTCCACAAGAGCTAAGTTATGGAACCATCCTAAGTGCACACTGACAAAAATGGACAATGATGTAGGGAATCACACACAGTGGAGCCTTCTTCAGCTGTGCATAAGGATGAAATGAAGTCATTGGCCAGGAGATGGATGTTGCTTATCACGCTAACTGAAATAGGCAAAACTCAAAAGACAGATGTCATATTTCCTTTCATGTGCAGAATCTAGATTCAAATACACACACACACACACACACACACATATGGGAAGGGATCTTTTGATTTGAGCGAGAGGACGTCGGGGGCATGATGGAAATGGAGGGGGTAAATATGAGGAAATAACAATGTTGTATGTATGTGAAACGTTGCGATGAAGCCCATTATTTTTAGATGCTCATTAAAAAAGAGAATTTTTAATGTTAGAGCCATCATACTGACACTATAATAACAGATAAATGAAAACCATGTCAAGCATAGGGCGGTAAACCTCATGGAAGTATAGGACCCAAGAGGATGAGGACAGTGTGGAGTAGGGTAGTGATGGACCTGGAGAAGCTCTGCAGAAGACTGGATTCTCTTTGTCACTGGAATCCATGAGGAAGCCAATAAAGAAGATATTCATAGCAAATTCAGTGAATATGGGGAAACACCATCCACGGGCACGCAGGATGTTTGAAGGGTGTACGCTAAGGATAAAACACAAAGAGGCCCTGCTGTGGAGGGACTGAAAGATCAGGATCTGATAGGACGGTCGGTCAGTGTGGACAGTCGGTCAGTGTGGACAGTCGGTCAGTGTGGACGGTCGGTCAGTGTGGACGGTCGGTCAGTGTGGACGGTCGGTCAGTGTGGACGGTCGGTCAGTGTGGACGGTCGGTCAGTGTGGACGGTCGGTCAGTGTGGACAGTCGGTCAGTGTGGACAGTCGGTCAGTGTGGACAGTCGGTCAGTGTGGACAGTCGTTTTGTTCAATGTTCATCCAAGGGCAGGCAGAGACATAGCAGAAGGCTTAACAAAAGTCCAGACCGGAGATGTTGCCGGCAGTGTGTTTCAAGTGGTTTTTCCACGGTTCCATTTGGTCCTTCAGCAGAAGATGGGGTAGAGCTTGCATTTATATTTATATGAATCTCTTACTCTATCTGATTGCTATTTCTTTTGAGTTACTCATAAATATTCCATTGTTTATTTTCTCCATTTAAAGTTATCTTTCTGTCCTAAACACTATACAGAACTATTTACAGAGAGGCGTTATGGATTGCTGGATGGACTTGTGAATGTCAGTCAGGCCAGAGATAGGAGAGCCGGGGCGGCAGTGAGATTTTCTTATGGATTTAGAGAGCAGCTATTGTGGTCCTGCTTCCTTTGTGGTGGACAAACGGATGCAATCATAGTATCAAAAACAGATAATGTAGAATAAAGGAAGGAAAGGGTGCCAGACCACTGCCCTTTGGAGCAGGAAGGTAAATACTGCTTCTAGTGTCTCCATGCTTTATTAGCTGTGAGAAGCTCTGGGGAAGGGGAGTTGGGAGCTACTAGGTATGATCTTTTACTTCTGGAGTAAAACCATGGGCAACATTCCTGGAGTAAAATAGACAGATGCCTGTTGTTTGGTGACCTTATGAATTGTCTCAGTTCGTTGTTTGTTTGTTTGGAAATTACATTAATGCAGCCCTAAAGCCAATTATACCATAGAGCTCTTGGTCAAGAAGTATAGATTTTCCAGCATGCTGTGAGAGCTTTTTGAGGAAGCTTGAAGATGTGAGAAGGTCCAGCCTCTCTTCTGGTAGGAGTCTGGCTCCCAGCACATATTCATGCAACTGTGAAAATATTTTCAATAGCAGAAGCATTATCTGTTTGGGGAACATTCAATTTTTCTTCAGTGCTTTGGAATAAGAAAAATCTGACTTCCTATAACAGCCAGGATTTGGCCTGAATTCTAGTAAGAACTTCTCCTCTTCGTCATTCTGCCTCTCTTCCCCCTCCTTTCTTTGATTATCTCTCTCTGTCTCTCTGTTCTTTCCTCCCTTCTCTCTCTCTCTTTACATAGTGGGAAGGCTCACAGAGGCTCTTCCACAGATCAGACTTCTCCACTCCTTTCATGTGTTCTTCACCAATATATATGATTCTCAGGCTTGGGACCATGTTGTCATGTACTTATTTAGTGATGGGGCCCGGCTATACAGTCCAGGCCGTCCTCAAACAGCTATTCTTCTGCCTCAGCCGCCTACGCACTAGGGCTACAGATACGCTCCACCATACCTGAGTGGCTTCCTGATGCTCTTCAATTTATTAACGTCTCCCTTAAAGTATAGTCTTCCCAGGGAGATAGCCCAGGGAACAATGTCATCAATCCCCAGAATCCACACAGTAGAAGGAAAGAAGTGACTACTTCAAGCTGTCCTCTGACCTACACACACACGCGCACACACACACACACATACACACCACATTAAATAAATTGGGGTCCAGTTCAGACAGTCTCTTGACAAGCCCAGACGGCTATGCTTTTCAGCTTTGTCGCAAGCACACTACCTTCTGTGCACATCTTGAGTTTACAGTCACCCGTGATCTCCACGCCAACTGACTGCATCGTCCTTACCCGCCTTCCACTTGCATTGATAATTAGCTCTATGTGCAAAGTCCATCTTTGTTCCTATTGCATCGTTACCTTGTTTGTTTGGATCCTGACCCCCAAACAATAGCACTCTTTCACAGTTTGTCACCTAGCTTCCCACTGCCTCTTTCTCCCGGGCTTGTGCCTTCTGCAGTCCTAACAGCGTGTCTTGTCTGTCTGCATGAAATCACTGCAAACACACCTGGAGAAGACGAAGCCAACTCCTTCCCTTCTCTTCTAATCAATTATTGAACATCAAAGCTTGAGAGCGGAACGGAGCGCCCAGGTGGAGAACCAGATAAACATTGACTTCTGCTTGCCATTTCTCCACTGTCGCTCCCTGCTGATGTCAGCTGGAAAAGGGAGGACGATGTAACAACTGTGATAACTCTAGGAAGTGCTTAGAAAGCTAAATCGGAAGCAAGAATTTGAAATAGAGATGCTTTGGTGCGTCCAGAACTCGGGATTTACTAACACTTCAATTTAGAGTCTTTAGCATTATTTTGGACTACTTGAATTTTGAGGGTTACACTGTACTAAAATCCAGTGTTAGAAAATTTGTTCTGAACTTTTTGCTGAGGTATTTTATGACTATAAACATCTTCCCCAAGTGGTTCCTTAAACATTCAAAAGTTTAAATGATACAAAGAACACTTTCGGCGAACATCGTGTTTAGCACAGAGCATCCCGCAATCAGCAGCGTTTCAGCTGCGGAGACGCCTGCTCGTAAGTCCACTTGTGAGCTGTGGGCTTGTGTGGTTGTGTTAGCTCCAGGGCTGAAGGAAGTACCACACATAGACACATAGAAGAGTTCAGTTCAGGGAGTACATCTGCGGTCACATCTGATCGGACACCTGCAGGGAACCGAGTGAGAGAAGAATGGAAAATGTGTTTGAGGGCTGGGAAGATTGCTCAGCCAATAAGCGCTTGTTGTACAAGTGTGGGAATAGATCAGATGCCCCGAAGCCTCATAGAGACAGACAAGGTTGCGTGCATCTGTAATCCCAGTGTTTGCATGCTGAATGGGAGGCAGAAAATCCCTGGAAGGTTGTGGGTCAGCTAGCCTGGATACAGAGTCAAACAAGGGAGCCTGTCTCAAACAAGGTGGAACACCCGAGATTCTCCTCTGACTTCCACTTGTGCATAGCAGCAAACATATACCAGCACTCACCCACACGGACACACGGACACACACAGAGTGAGAGAGAGATTTTAAAAAAGAAAAAAAGTGTTCCCAACTGGATTCTACTTGTAGAATGGAATTAAATTTGTGTCTTTCTCCCTGCACAAAGTGGATTAAAGACTTTAATGTAAACCTGAAAAAGACTCCAATAGCACAGGAATTAACAAATATGATTACATGAAATTAAGATGCTTCCACACAACAAAGGAAATACTCACCAGAGTGAAGAAACAACCAAAGGAAGCAGGAAAGAAAACTTTGCTAACTACACCTTAGACAAGACATTAATTTCTAGAATACATGCAGAACTGCAAAGGTTAAAGTCAAAGAAAGAAAGAAAAAGGAAGGAAGGGAGGGAGGAAGGAAGTCAAATCAATAAATGGGCTAACAGAATAAACAGTTGTCAAAAGAAAAAATAGAAATGACCAATAATACTTGAAAGGGTGTTTAATGCCCTTGGCCTTCAGGTCAACACAATGAAAATGAGTTCTAGATCCCGTCTTACCCCAGTCAGAACGGGAGGTTGGGGCACAAGGAAGCGAATGGCCGCAGGTGCTGGTGAGGTTGCTGAGGGGAATGAAACCTGGCCGGTCACTCACTGTCAAGCACTTTCCGGTACTCTCAGCCACACCCCACGCACTTCCCCCTATTCTTACAGCTCCTCTTCTTTCTCTCATCCTTATCCTTGCTTCTTTTTAACTTATCGTTACCTTTCATATAGATTCAGCTATCTCTAAAACCTTCAGACCCTAACATTATCCCAACCTTCCCCTCCTGGATACTTTATCCATATTTTTAAAAAATTCAATGTTGACCTAATACTCGATCTTCATTCTCATCTAGCATACTTCCCTCCTACGCGCGGTCTTAATACTAAAATTTGAATCTATGCTCTCCTATCCTTGGTTGTTTACCCTCCAGTGGTTATTGAAGTCTGAAGGGCACTGACTAGTCTGGATTTGCGTAGCGGTGCTATCAAGCAGCTCTGGTTGCTTTCCCAGTTAATATACAACTCAGGGAGCAATATAGAGACTGTACCAAGTACCCCAAACTTCTGGACTATTCCAGAGCTGAGGATGACATTTCTGGTCTCATTTGTGCTAGATAAGGGATCCGTCACTGAGCTGTGTCCCCAGACTCTGAAATAATTTATATTTCAGATATTATCCGGAATAAAGATAGTATCCGGAAAGCACCAAGACAGAAGCACCAAGTCACGTACAAAGGGGGAGCCATCAGAATAACAGCAGATTTATCGACTAAAATTTTACAGTCTAGAAGAGCCCATTGAAAATAGTGCCAGCCCAGGATATCTATACCCAGAAAAGGAACCTGTCAAAATTGAAGGAAAGGTAAAAACTTTTCATGATAAAATAGATTAAAGGGCTTCATGACAACTTAACCAATTCTTCAGAAAATAGTTGAAGAAACCTTCCTACTAAAGAGAAAAAAAAATCCATCTATAAGGCTCCAGGCAGCAATAAATCATACTAGAACAATAATTAAACAAGAAAAAGGGGGGCATATACTGCAAAATTAACAGAGAGGCAGAAGTCAATATACACCTTTCAGGAATAACTACTAATGGCTTCGATTCTCCAGTCAAAAGGCACAGACTAGGAGACTAGATTCAAAAGCAGGCACTGTCCGTATGTCGTTCCTGGGAAACCCAGCTCACCACAGGAGATAAACAGGACCTTAGGGTGGAAGTGAGAAAAGCGTCCCACTCCTCACAATTGACAGGCTATCGTAGCAAAACAACAATTAAAAAACCCAAAGATTTTCATTCATTGACATCAGATAAAATTAACCTGACGGAGCAATTGATCCAAACCCTGCAAATATATTCTTCTCAGCAACCCATAGACCTTTCTCTTAAGTAGACTGTGTTTTAGGACACATAGTAAACTAATTACAATGAAGTAAGACTAAAAGTCAACAAGAAAACCCCTAGAGAGGACACGAATTCGAGGAGACTAAATAACACATGATTGAACAATGAATGGGTCTGTGGAGCCATCAAGGAAGAAATAAAAAACATCCTTAGAATCAAATGCAAATGAAAGCATAATAAAACAAACGTGAGATACAATGAAAGTCCTAGAAGCAGAGTTTATAGCTCTAAGTGCCTGCTTAAACCAGAGAGACCCCAAATAAACAACTTAGTAATACACCTTATAGATCTGGGAAAGGAATAGGCTAAATCCCAAATCAACACAGAAAAGAAATCGTGACGATCAGGGAAGAAATCAATGAAATGGATACAAAACAAAAAACTGCAACCACCAAAATTAATAAGAACAATGTCGGTTCTTTGCAAAGAAAAATGTGATAGAAAACCCTCAGCCAGGCTAACCAACAGAAAGAGACAGAAGACCCAAATTAATAAAATTAGAGGCAAAAGGCAACCATTACAATATATACCAATGAAAATCAGAAAATTAGGGCTTACCTAAAAAATGTATTTAGTACATTAGAAAATCTAAAAGAGGTTTATTTCTAGACACATATGACCTACTAAAGTTAAACCAACATGAGATAAATTATTGTCTTTTTTTTCTAAATGGACATGATGTCAAACTGCTTTCTAAGCATTTTTTTACAACCAGAGATTTGTGCTGCTCTCAACATTGGTCAAGAAAGATTCTTTTTTTGTAGAAGACAATGGTTAAGGAAGCAACTCAACTGGTCAAAGTGCTTAGAATAAATGACAATGAGGGCTCAGCTCTAAATGGGACATTCTACCCGTTCTATTGCTGTGAGAAAATAACCGGGCAAAAAATACTTTAGGGAGAAAATGGTTGTTTTAGTTCAGAATCCAGGTGGCAATCAATCATTGGAGGTTACTCTTAGAGGCAGGCGTCTAAGACAGCTGGACATACCATATTCATAGTCAAGAGCAGAAAGACACAAATGAAAACATGGTTTTTTTTCGAGACAGGGTTCCCCAGTAGCTATGGAGACAATCCTTGAACTTGCTCTGTAGACCAGGCTGGCCTTGAACTCACAGAGATCCACCTGCCGCTGCCCCCAAGTGCTGGGATTAAAGGCATGCGCCACCACTGTTCTGGTGAGAAGGCTCAGTTGGTAAAGGGCTTTCTGTTTAAGCATGAAGACTTGAGTTTAAATCTCCAGGAGCCCTGTAGAAAACCAAGCATGCAGTGTGTTTCTCCATTCCTGGGGAGGCAGAGATAGAAGGACCCCTGGGGCTGACGGGCCAACACCTAGGCAAATCAGGGAGCTCCACGTTCAGTGACAGGAAAGTGAAAAAAGAGAGAGAGACACCCAATGTTGGCTTCTGACCTCCATATACAGACCTATAAACACACACACACACACACACACACACGTATGCATACATTACAACCGAATGCAAAAAGAAAGTTCTGACACATTGCATGACATAGATGACCTTTGGGGTCACCGACTAAATAAAACAAGCTAGTCACAAAGGGCACTAGAGCAGGACTCCAGTTACATGAAGTTCTTAGAGTAACCAAACTGAGACAGGAAGTAGAGAGCCAGTTGCCAGAGCTTGTGGGGTATTGAGTTAGCATTGAAGGGTGCGGAGCTTCAGGGTTTCACAGTGAAAGAGCCGTGGAGACGGATGGTGGTGACGGCCGCAAAACAGTGCGACACGGACATCTTGCCGGGACTTTAAGCGTAAAAATGATGGGAGCCATAAACTTCTTCCTGCTGGGTACCACGATTCTGTAACAAAAGGATGCAGCTGAGCGGAGCACTCCTAGCTTACAGCGTTCCTAGTTCAGGCTGATGTTTGCAAAGGGCGCTCGTTCCTGTGAAATCTGCTGCTCCAGACAAATGTGAACATGTCCACTTGCCTGTTGTCATGTGTGTCTCCACCCTGTCACCTGCTGGTCAATGATTTTGTTAGATGTTTGTGCGTGTGTGTGTGTGTGTGTATGCATACGTAATGCGTGTGTGCGTGTGCTCGAGCATTATTTTTTCTAACCGTATAGGGAAACGTCTTTCTATAAAAATAAATTAAAAATTTATATATCTTTCTATAAAAATCTAAATTTCCAGTGTGGATTGTAGTTTATTCTTCCCCATGTATTATCATCAAAATGATGATGATTATGCATTTACTGGGTTCTGGGAAAAAATTCAGTCTGGGGACTTCCAAATTTTGCAAGAATGTAAATAATTGAACAATATCGTCAAATGTGAATTGATGCTAAGATAACAGAACAGGAAAGTCCCAAGTGAGTGTTTCCCCAGTTTCTTTGTCTTCCCTGACTGACAGCAAAGGCAGTGAATGCCTTGGTCCTAACAGAATAAATGTTTGTGATCAAATGAATCCATGTGCATATGAGCACATCCCAGAGAGATCTGCCAGAGTCTGAGCACCACTGACAGGGAGACCTGTAGGCAACACATTTTTCTGAGAGCGTGACTTTATTGCAGGGATAATTCTCCTTTTAAATGCAGCTTAATGCGTTTTCATTTAGGCAGCATTATTTCTCAAGTGTAGCCAAACATTTGGAAATAAAATTTAACTCAACACCATTTAGTCCCTTTGCAGAGCAGGGAAAGGAACCCGGGTGTGACTTCTACGCGTCTGTCTGAATGCCTTCCCACAAACAAAATTTAAAAACCGCATAGAACAATGGTTCTCAACCTGTATGTCATGGCCCCACAGGGTTGCATATCAGATATTTGCATTATGATTCAGAACAGTAGCAAAAATTACAGTTATGAAGTAGCAATTTTATGGTTGTGGGTCATCAGAACATGAATTAAAGGGTCACAGCATGAGGAAGGCTGAGAACCCTGGACAAGATGAAGTCAGTTCATCTGCTTAGAAAGATGAGAACTGGGGCACGGAAATGTACCTCTTTCAGTGCTTTGCACTGTAGCTTGTAAGTAAATAGGAATAATGAATTCTAAAAAGAAAAACTGACCAAAGACCATAAACTTAGAATTTTGAGCCATTAATATATGACATGAGCAGCTAATAATGGAAGGTGCTTGATGGTTGTGCAGCTGACTAGGAGGTAGAGAACAGAGGATCAGAAACACAAGGCCAGCCTGGGTTATATAGCAAGTTCAAAGCTGGTGTGGCGGTCACAAGAGATCCCATGATGGGGAGAGGAGGAGAGGGTCAGGCGTGGCCCATCTTCTGAGGCCCTCCTGACAACCAGAAATGAAAGCAACAGAGGGAAACAAAGGCAGGCCACTCCAAGATACAAGCAGGCAAGGACTTTCTGAAAGGATTCTAATGGCGTGGGTCATAATCTTGGGAACTGAAAAATGGGATTTTGTGAAATCATAAAATGTCTACGCAGCAGAGGAAATAATTATCAGAGTGACGAGACAGATTACAGGATGGGAATCTGTGTGTACATATTTCCAACTATGTACCAGAGGCCTAATATTCATAATTCATAGAGAATTTAAGAACTTCAACAATCCCTCCAAATCCAATAATCAATGAATAGGCAAATGAACTGAACAGATAATTTTTAAAAAAAATTACAAAGAGCTCATAAGTATATGACAAGGCACCCTTAGCATTATGCACCCTCTTCCCGTTTTCACTCTGCAGATTCAATGATGTAGAAGTCATTTCATCCAAAGCCCATTGGGAATGCTGGTCAACCTAGATGAGAGCACGTGCGGCATTGAAAGTAAGAGTTTGTCTTACTGGACCAAAGGAGAAATTAAAGGCAGAGGGGAGGAATGTGCAGCCATCTGGCCTGTTTACCTGGGGTGTGGGTCGGGGGAGGAGGTGGTCAATCAGCTGTATTCTGAAGCTGCATTCAAAGCTTTCTCCAAGATTCCCTAAATATCCTTGGGTAACAATGAAAATGTAGTGGAGACCAAAGAAGGGTTGAGATTCTTGTCTGCAGTTTTATCCTTGTCCTTCCGTCCTCTGTAACCTCAGGAGAGAAAGGAGGTGAAGAGGTGAGCATGGGCAGGGAGTAGATGTGGGGTTGAGAGGCCGTCTATCACCAGTTGTGTGCAAAAGATTCTATCTAGGTTGCTAGGATGAGCAGGCTACTGGACTCACGGTTAAGACAGAAGCTGTCTTTTAAGTGGTCTTACGTTAGAGTCACTTGTTAAAATACTACCCTCTCGACTGGTATAGACATAGATTCTGGAGAGCGGAGCCCTGCCTTTGGCCGGCTGGGGGTGAGCCATTGTTTTTTTCTTCCATTCTCGGGAGTTGCTCTCTGAACTGTGAGATATACTTTAGTAGTGCCCTTACTTTTCACACAGTACACCATTTTCCTGTGGGCACAGCCCCAGCCTCCTGTCTGCTTCAGCTTGCACACATTCTACACTAAGGCACCGTGTGCTGACAGCAGGGGACACACAGTGGTCATGTGGCCGCTTGTATGTGTAGCTTTTTCTTGGGTCGTATCATTATGTGAAAATAATTGAACAAATTCCTATCCTAACTTGCAGATAGTGTTTTTAGTAGGTGGTGGTTTTAGTCTTTTGAGACAGGGTCTTACTATGTAGCTGGCTGGTCTGAAATCTGTTATGGTAACTAGGCTGGCCTCAAACTTACAGAAATCCACCTGCCTTGCCTCTTCGGGGCAGGGATTAAAGGTGTCTTATGACTTTAAAGGCTGGCGGTCGTGTGTAAGTACCCCAGTCTTCTAGAGCTGTCCTCCAAGATCATAAAAAGAAAATTATAACAAGGGAGCAAAGAAGCAGATTTCAACTTCCACATGAAGATGTGTGGGCCAGGACATCCGAGGCCCAGAGCTCTAAACCATACAAGCAGGACCTGCACTCCCTGGCCCTGATTTGTGAACTGAAGCTTTTCAAAGTGAGGGCTCAGGCGGCACAGGCCTCATAGACGTGTGCAGCAAAAACGCATTCATCGAACACTGATGAAAGGCCCCTGACCAACGTATCTATTAACACTGACAGCTTTTCACATTCCTTTACGTAAAGCAACGGTTCTCAGCCTTCCTCATGCTGCGACCCTTTAATACAATTCTGTGCGTTGTGGTGACCCCCCAACTACAAAATTATTTTCGTTGCTACTTCATAACTGTAATTTTGCGCTGTTATAAGTCGTGATGTAAACATCTGATTTGCAGGATATCTGATATGCAACTCTTGCAAAAGGGTCATTTGACCACCCCCCGCCAGGGGTCAAGACCACTGAAATAAAGCAGTGCACGCTTGAGACCACAGTTCCGCAGAGCCTCAACTCCCGCAATGAGGAGATGGCATTCACAAATCTAAGTTTCCCACAGACCTAGTCCAGTCTTTATCTTCCGGTGGTTGAGTGCAATGATAAGCGATCATTTGTCTGGGCCCACCCCAGGGAGTCTAGGATACTCCTCTTTTCAGAGGAAAGGAGAAAATGCAATCTCTGCATTTTGCACGGCAGTTGCTTGCCTTGTATCCTGGCCAATAAGATACAGTGGCTGTCCACTAGACACATGGACACACACATGTCAGAGAGTGTGTGCACGGAACCCAAAGGCTAGTGATGGGAAGGGCGGGGGGTGTGTTTCGTCGATGGAGCTGTGTTCCACACAGACACCAAATCCTCAGCAAAGGAAATGAGAGAAATGGAGCACATCGTGGGATCACCTGTTTGGGGGTTTTTTGTGTTTTTAATTTAGCCCACGTGGTTAGCATGTCTACTTGGTTCTATTTCCATTGTGTGTGTGTGTGTGTGTGTGTGTGTGCAAAACTGGCGTTGATAGCTACGTAGCTTGTAAGTTGAACTCTTGAGAATCTAGAAATCTCTACAACAAGAGATGTGGGCGGAATCAGTTCCTTTCCGGGAACAAAGAATTTATCGCGCTGGGATGCCGTGGCAGTTATTCACTAATCTCCGCTCCTTCACTTAGCTTTGTTTGCCTAAGTTTTGACAACCTGGGTTCCTATTTACCCTGTCAACGGTGTCATCATTCACTGGGCTGAGAAACAGGTTTCATTTTTGTGTAATCGTTTCCAGAATAGGATAATGAACGCTAATTTGAATCACACAAAACGTTCCCGTTTTCTTTATAAAAAAAAAAGATCGTGGGATTTTAAACTACATTTGAAATCAACCGTCGAGAGCCAGGTTCGTGGAGCCTCATCTGGGGCTCCGACAATTCAGCAGCCTGAGATGGGAGAATCGCTTGAGCCCCGGATCTCAGGATGGACTGAGGCAATGAGGCAAAAGGAGGAGTCGTGGGTCAGTCAAGCTTCTAGTCTTCTGTCTAGAGACTAGTCAGACCTGAGGAGCAATAGACTTAGCTCTTGTGCGCACTTCAAGGAGCAGAGTATGGGGAGCCCCTGCTGCTCTTGGGGCAACTGTCTTTCCCACAGTGTGCACATATATGACCGCAGCCTGTCTCTACTAGGCAGGTCCCAAGAACCCCTGAAAAGTGAGGTCGAAATTTGGGGAGTAGAACCTGAGAATCAGCATTCTTCAGCTTCCATAAGTAGTTTTTATGCATGTCACATTTGGGGGACTGATGCAATAGATTGGGGTTGCAGTTAGCTGAGTCCCCTTCAGAGAGATTGTGACAATTTATTTGATGTGTTTTCTTGACTGCTCTGTGTGTGTGTGTGTGTGTGTAAGGATGCTCCAATCTCTGGTAATCATTATTCCTTGGTCATCTGTGAGAATGTCTGTGAAAGAGACTAGCACTTGAGTTGGGAGGCTAAAAGAAGAAGACACCCTCCAGGGGGAGCAAGTATCATGTCATCTGTCAAGAGCCCCTGCGGAAGTAAAGGTGTGCCCAGGAGTGCCTGCTCTCTCTTGGGTCCTCCAGCAGCTGCACTTGTAGTTTGGACTTGAATGCTGGCTTTCCAGGCTCTTCGGCTTGCAGATTACAGGTTACAAGACTTCTCAGCTTCCGTCATCACATGAGCCAACCCCTCTCAATGAACTCTTTATCTACACATACATATATCCTGTTTGTCGACAGGAACAGATGGAGCCCCGGGCTGCTGCCCTGAGCACTACTCAAAATTATTTCCCCATTATTTTAGGCAGTGTTGTTACAAAGTCTATGGGTTAGGAGCGATGAAGAGGTGGCTCAGTAGTTACGAGCACTTGCTGCTCTTGCAGAGGAACTAGGTTTGACCCCCACATTTGCAGGGCAGCCGTAACCACCATCTGTAGCTCTGGTTTCAGGGAATCCAAAGGCTCCTCTAGCCTCCATGAGTACCAGGCATGTACACGGTACACAGCTATACATGCAGACAAAACATGCAGACACAAAAATAAATATTAAAAACCACAAATGGCCTACAAGAATAGCCACTTTGGAAAATTAAGGCAAGGCCCAGAAAGGCTGGTGAATTGTCTTCCTGTCTTTAACTCACATAATAAAGGTGTTTATTTGTTCTTAGAAAACAAAAGCAAACAGCTGGTCCGTAGACTTCTTCTCCTACGGGTCGGGTCAATGCTACCCCACTCCATGGCAACAGCAACAAATCGCATTGGTGACGGTGAGGACAGCAGTTCGTGATGATTGATTTCGAATTGCAGGAACCCACAAGTAAGGCCTTTCAGTGTGGCACTTAGGTTTTTGTAAGAATAATAATGTGTCTTACGAAAAAGATTTGGAGGCTCATAATGATTGCATAAGCGCACCACCCTTGCTCTGACAGCGTGTGTCCTCGAGAGAAAACATATAACTCCGTTGGTGTCGTTAGACCAGCCAGATGCTTGCTACAATCACATGGCATCTTGTGGCCCAACAGATCATTTCCAACTTCCTCCGCCTCCTGCTCTTCATCCTCCTTCCATTTCCGGGCTGGAAGTCAGATTACCGCTCATGCCAGCAAGTGTTCTACCGCTGAGCTACAGCCCCAGCCCCTCAATGCCTATCTTTAGTTTATTTAGTTGTCCCGGGTCAAAGATTTATGGTAAGAGGTTGCATACTGTGCACAATACAGATTCCAACGACAGAACAAATAATGACTCAAGGCAAATTACACACCATGACCACAGATGAACGCAGTTTAAAATAAATTAAATATCAACAAGTGAGATGCGGCTTCACCAACCCAGGGTCTCGGCATTATGAATGTGTGTGAGCTTTGCTGTGATCCCTTTCTGAAAACCGGGACTATTTCCATCGTGAGGCTTAAGCCAAGTGTGCAGCAGGAGAGCTGTCTCGATCTTTTCTCAGACAGGAAACCACCGGCAATTCAGTGTGAAGTCACCTTCTATTTTTAAAGTAATTGGATTTGGGACATAACTATTAGTGTGACAGCTTCACAGGGCAAAAGAGATGAATAAGGAGCAGTGAAACCTAGGCTAATGGAGCAATGCTTTTCAAAATTACACATACATTTGTGTTTGTCTTCTATCACTTCCGGTTTCATCCATCACACTGCTTCTGCCTTTTTCCTAGAGAGATTTCTGCTGCTTATTTGCTTCTAACAAAGACCACCCCTTGAGAAGGGGGAGTGCCGCAACGCTCCTGGCTTCCAGGCGCTGGGTTTCTAGCACACAAAAATGGCTGACTCAAAGTGTTAGCATTTTTTGCTGAGCCTGTAACCCGAATATCATGTACACAAACAACCCAGATGTACAGAGGCTAGGCAGAGGCTTCCAGCCCCTCCGAACCAGGCTGTGCAAACAATTCAACAGTCCTGACCTCTGAATACTAGCGGCTTCATGAAAAACATTGGGCGAAGCCAGACGATCTCTTACTGTGCTTTTGTAGTTAATTAATTATTAATTTTGTATTTAATTAATTATTAATTTTCCTGAGTGGGTCTTTGCATGTTGCACAGGTTGCTTTTGCAACCTTGAGCTCAAGCAATCCTCTTGCCTCTGTTTCTGCAGCGTCTGGTGTAGCTGAGACTACAGGTGCAGTTACGGCTAACACGTTTTTTCTATGTCCTATATTCACTGTTCAACAACTAGCTTTATTGTGAGTGCAGTGGAAATTCATGAGGAAAAATAATCTGAAGTAAAGAACGTCTTTGTAAGGTAGGCATGGCCGGGCACGCTTGTGATCTCAGCACGGGAGGCTGAGGCAGAAAGTGTCAGTCGGTGATGGAGCACAGGAAGGTTTGCAAAGTCAAGGCCAGCCTAGGGTGAATCGTGAATGCCACACTAACCTGACTACACAGGGAGCTCCTGTTTCAATCACTAAAGCCTTGGGTGAGTAAGATGGCTCAGGGGGTAAAGGCACTTGCTGTCAAGCCTAATGACCCGACTTCAATCCCTGGGACACACACGGTGGAAGGAGAGAACCAACTTTTGCAAGGTGTCCTCTGAGCGCCACGTTCAGGCCTTAGCATCCCTGGGGGTTCCCCCATGCCAACAAAGAATGTGATGTTTTGCATTTTCCTGATTGCTAAGGATGTTGAAGCATTTTTTTGGCCGTTTATATTTCTTCTTACGTGAACGACCTATTCAGTTCCTTAGGCTACATACCATCAAATGGTTTGGGTTTTGAGTGTTTAAAATATGCAGTTCTTTATAATATACATGTGTGTGTATATACACACTCCACAGACACACATAGAAACATATGCGCGCGCGCGCACACACACACACACACACACACACACACACATATTCATTATTTCTCCCCGAATGAGTAGCTGACAGATTCCCACCTCCATCCCATCCTGTATGCTGTCTCTTCTCTGTGGCTATTATTTCTGTCATTATCAGATGCTCTTCAATGTCATGCGATCCTCTTTGTGAATTCTTAAGATCATTTCCTTGTGCTACCGGAGTTCTCTCCAGAAACTTCTTGCCTACATCTTCAAGTATTTTGCCTATGTGCTAGTGGTTTCAACGTTTGAGTGAAGTCTCTAATCTCTTTTTGACTGATTTTATATGCTACATATCCAACTTTATTCTTCTACCTGTAAATATGGAGTTTCCCCAGCATCATGATTGAAGAAATTGTCTTTTCTCTGATGCATGTCTTTTACATAGTCTTTGCCAAAACAATGCCTGGCTGTAGCTATGCTAGTGTACACCTAGGCCTTTTATTCTGTTCTCTTGCTCTGCCAATTTTTTTATTACTGTGGCTCTGTAATAAAATTTGATATCAGATATTTAAGCCCTGTCTCTTAAATGTCCCATCGTCTCCCAACTGTACCACTCTGCGAACCAGGCCTTTCACTTGGACATTTTCCGGACATTCAAGATTTAAATGACAGCGTCATGTTAATATCCCACAAGAGCGGAAGCTGGTTGTAACTGGGATTCTAGACGCAAACTCAGTTTGCACAGGATAAAGTGTCAATTGAAACGACATAACAAGGAAGTAGCTGTCAAGGCCAGAATGTGAGAAGTTTGCGGTGGACAGCCAAGCCCGTTTCTGCAACAATTAAGGAGTAGGAGAAAGGAGAGGAGGCCGAAAGCCCTAGAAAGACACAGCAGAAGTGGCCGGAGTGAGCTGTGCACCGTGTGCAGGTGTCTTTGACTACTCGTTCTCACAGTCAGCTGTGAGAAACTGTGTGTCGTATGTTTGTTTGTGTGTATGCACAAGTATATGTGATCCATGTGAGAAACCTTCCTCTAGCTCTCTTCACCTTATTTTGTCTGTATGTGTGTGTGCGCGCGCGCGCGCGTGTGTTCAAGCGTCTATGTAAATATGGGTATATACATGCCGTGGCGCTCAGGTGGAGGTCAGAAATAACCCCTGGTGCCAGTCTTGCCTTTCCCCTGTTTAGATCCTGGGTCTCTTTGCTGTTTTTCCATTGCATAGGCTAGTTGACCCACTTGGCTAGCGGGCCTTCTGGTTTCCAGGATTTCCCTGACTCCACTCTCCATTACCCCATAAAAACCCTGTGGGTAGAGATGCTCAAGTAATATGTAATGGTAGTCGGAATGTGCCTGGCCACCATAGGGAGTGAAATTATTAGGCATGGCCTTTGTTGGCATAGGTGTGGCCTTTGTTGGCGTAGGCGTGGCATTGTTGGAGAAAAGGTGTCTCGGTTCACTTCCTGCTGTCTGTGGATCAAAACATAGAATTCTCAGCTCCTTCTCCAGTACCGTGTCTGCCTGCATGTTGCCATGACAATAGTGGACTAACCGTCTGAAACTGTAAGCCGGTCCCAATAAAAAGTTTTCCTTTCTAAGAGTTGCTGTGGTCATGGTGTCTCTTCACCTCAATAGAAACCCAGACGACGACATAGGTTCTGGGAACTGAAATTTGGGTCCTCACCTTCCACAGTCAGCTCTTCTGCTCACTAAGCCATCTCTCCAGCCCCGCCTTCTGTTTTGAAACAGTGTCTCTCATGGAATCTGGTTCCATGAGTTTGCTGACTGACTTGACTGGCTGTCTGGAGAGCTCCAGAGATCTCTGTGTCTCTACCCACCCCTGGGTGCTGGGGTTCCATATGACCACCCAAAGCCCGGATGCTGGGGACCTGAACTCAAGTCTTCATGCTTGCTCAGAAAGTTCTTTACCTACTGAGCCATCTCTCCAGCCCCTAAAAATCCAATTAGTGTCAACCAGAAAACCCTAAGTATGGAGTAGTCATCATGAATGTCAAGGGATAACTCTCAGTTGTATTAGCTGATGCACTAGTCTGTGGTTATGGACGAGTAATTTGATAATTTTTAGGGAGGAAAAATGATATATGTTAGTGATGCATCTGCATTTTGTTCTAAAATAGTTTGGTAGAAGAAACCAATGCATTGATTAATTGTGGCAAAATTCTGGTAGCCACTGACTCTGGGTGATAGGGAAGAGTCCATTGGCATAAGTTTTATGCATAATAAAAATTTCAAAATCTAAAGCTATTTTTTCAAAATAACTAAAATTGCTTTTTTTTTAGTATTGGTGAGCTTGGATACATTATTCATCATATTAGACATAAATCCCTAAGCTTATGTCATTAATAAGAGTTATGTATTTGTTTGTATCACATCTGCTAATTCTGCTTTTCATAAATATAAGAAAATATTAGAAAGAGGAGGTTATGGGCTGGTTCAGTCAGTCAAGTGGTTGCCATACAAGCATAAGGACCTGAGTTCAATCCCCCAGACCTCACTTAAAAAGCTAAGCATCGTAGCATGTGCCTGAGATCCTGGAGCTGAGAGAGAGACTGAAGGATCCAGGAGTGCCCGGGCCAGGCAGACTGCCTGAGTCAACAAGCCTCGGTGAGAAACCCCGTCTCAAAATTAGAGTGGGGGAAAATGGAAGAAGAAGAAGATACTGGATGTTAACCTCTGGCTTCCACATACACATGTGTGTATGTGTGTGCATATTAACATGTTCACACTGTGTCTATGCACATGCATGTTACATAAACACAAGCATTTACATACATGGAAAAAACATAAAAGAGACACACAGTGAAGCAACGTATTTTTTTTTTAAAGATTTATTTATTTATTATGTATACAATAGTCTGTCTGTATGTATGCTTGCTGGCCAGAAGAGGGCACCAGATCTCATTACAGATGGCTGTGAGCCACCATGTGGTTGCTGGGAATTGAACTCAGGACCTCTGGAAGAGCAGTCAGTGCTCTTAACCTCTGAGCCATCTCTCCAACCCGAAGCAACGTATTTAAGAGGGCTGGGAATCTATCTCAGCGATACAGCCCTTGCCTGGCATGTGTGAGGTCCTGGGTTCAAATCCCAGAACCATTAAACTTGTAAAACAAAAAAGTTCACGTATTTTTAAGATTGAACATTTCTAACTTAGTTATAAAATATAGGCAAATATGAAGATGACACTGTTTCAACATGATACAAAAGCATGAAGCTTTTCAATGGTGGTGAAGATTTGAAAGTACGCAAAGGGGCTGGAGAGGAAAGGGCCCTAACTCAAGTGTCTGGAAATAGGGAGAGTTTATCAGGACAGAGCCTCAAGGGGCTGCAAGGATGGGTGGGCAGGATGGACCACACTCGGTTGGTGAAGCTTTGCCCACAGGACTTCCCTTTAATAACCAATGCTGCATCCTGGCCTTGAATCAAATGGCAGTGGGGAGGGGAACGTTTCTCACACTGGAGGTGAGACCCAGAGATAAGCAAAAGGAAGAGGCCAGAATGACCCCAGGAAGAGGACGATAGTTAGACACTAGATTAAAACTCTTCTTGAGGGCTAGAAACAACTCCCGTGTGACTCGGGGAAGGAGGGAGAGTCGGGATAAGAAAATAGAGGTTTCCTTTAGGGCTGGGCTCTCCACAGAGATAATCTTCTTCTCCTTGACCAGGTAAGGGGCTCTGTGTTAATTATACAACCTAAATGAGGGAAGGCGGGCAAGAAACCCCTCGGCTAGCTAGGGCTCTTGACATTCGCTAGCTGCTGGGAGAGAGGTAGTTTTTGGGTTTTGTTTTGTTTTTGTTTTGAGTGATGTGACCCCTGGTAGGTCAACCCCATGCCAGGACAGAACCTGCTCCCAGAACTCGCTGGGCAACACCAACTGGACTTGTTGGGGAAAGCAAGCAGAAAGGAAGAAATGTCAGTTGGGTGGGAAGAGATTAGAGGGTAGGGAGAGGAATTGCAGGGGATGATCGTGCTCAAAATGCATTATAGCGAACTCTCGGAGAGTTAATAGAAATAGCACTAGGAAAAGAAAATATAGGCTCTATTACAAAGAGAAAAAGAAAGGAAGAGCTTCAAAGCTTCACAAAGGAGTGACAGGCCAGTGGGAGGGACGGAGAAGAAGGAAGTAAGCCAGCTCACCCTGGCCCCTGCCGCTGCTCTGTGGGGAGGGGGCTGATAGGCAGAAGCCTATGAGAAAGGTAAACCTTGTGGCCCTGGTGGAAAGTGGCTAGCAGTTCCTCCAACAAACTCCTCAAAGGCCTCAAACTTTATTATAGGTTTTTCTGAGACAATAACTCCTCTGGGGTGGGTCATTTGTGGGGAGGAGTTCCACTTTGCCCCTCTGTAGAACTCAGAAGGCACTGGCTGGGCACCATGTTGGAAGGGAAACAGTGTTTAAAACTGAGCTGACATAGGAACCGGAGAACAGAGAACAGTCACAAATCAAAGACCCTGAATTAAGCCAGCCATGAACCCAGGGTAAGAGACAGCCCTGGGAAGCAGCTGTAGACTCCAAGAAGGCTAAACAAGTCAGGATTGTGAGTTCAGGGTCAGCCTGGATTGTATATGAGAGCCTGTCTCAAATACACTCACTCATCTTGAGCTTAATATAGACAGAGATTGTTGACTACACCCAGGATTATCTACACATGCTTATGCAAGTTAGCATATATGCACATATTTCCTTGTTCTGCTGAAATTATCTAAAAGAAACTACCCTCCAACAGCAATGGTCATGTCTGGCACCTGATGAAAAAACCCAAAGCGCCTTAGAGAACAGTCAGTTCTAGGAGTGGAGCAGGAGGGAAAAGAAGCAAATACAAGCCAACCAACCGCATCCACCTTGATGTTTTCCAAGGTGGGCACAGCAGAGAGCAGAAAGAGCGCAATGGCTAAAGGTAAAACGACCAGCAACAGCACGAGCCGATTAGCACGGGAGCAGAGCCCAACGGATCAAATGAATCGTCACGAGTTTACAGTGATATAACTGTGTGAATAAATGAAAAGATGCTGACGAGAAGACAACCCTCTCATGCAGGTGTGGTTCAGACGATGCACCGAGAAGTTTCAGCTGCAAGGAAAAGTAGAGGCTGCACAGTAGCGGGAAGGAGAGAATACAATGACGTTGTCATGGAGACACCTGCCAGCTTCCACTGCAGCCGGGTAGCTAGGATCAGTAGCCACAGGACAAGTTATGTTGATACTGACTTTTTGTGCAACATGATGCAAATGTCACTTTATCTCTGTGGCTTCCCCAATACAATAACTCTAATTTAACAACACACACACAAACCCTTTCAGACAGATTCAAAGTAAGGGACAGCTATATCACACACACACACGAGAGAGAGAGAGAGAGAGAGAGAGAGAGAGAGAGAGAGAGAGAGAGAGAGGGAGAGAGAGAGGGAGAGAGAGAGAGAAAACTGTATAGTTGTATGTACTCTTTAAAATGACAAGGCCTAAAAGCAAGAAGACATTCATGAATTATCACAGCCTGTTGGCTCCCGGGAGGTGGGGCAGCTGAAAGCAATGTGGTGGACAAACTTCTGGAACAGAAAAGGACATTGGGCAACACTAGGAAATAAAGTGTGCATTTTAACTAATACTATAGCTAATAATAATGCATTGTTATTGTCCCATGAACGGCAACAAGTTACCCTGCTAACAAGAACTGAGGAGAGCTGAGGTTAAAAGCCTATGCTTAGTGTTCAGAAGGTCCTGGATTCCACCCTCAGCACCAAATGATAGAATAATTGAGGAAGCCGTGGGGGGGATATAGAAATGTTCTGTACTTTATAGATTTCCTGTGAAACAGACACAACTACTACCCACCCCTTTTAAAGACGAATTGAGATGAT